>NC_081824.1:229972186-230274861 GCF_030867095.1 Alligator mississippiensis
GTGAGTAAATTGTGCTTATAGGCCTTAGAAGAGAGATGAAAAGAGACTGCATATAAATGGATATTAGGCCCATTATTGTGATTTGGTGGAATCTGTGAACATATCTAAGAGGTGTATGCAGGCTTTTATATTATTTTTGTATACATATATAATATGTTTATTATATTATGTAATATACAATATTATGTATTTTGTATATGTAATATATTATTTGTATATTGTGAGAGGACCTGAAGAAGGGTGCCTTGTATCTAAAAGGTTGTCTAAATCTCTCCCAATCATGCAGTCGGTCCAATAAAAGATATCACCTACAAAATATTGCTTCTCACATATTTTCTGGGCAATCACTGCTACAACATCACTCCAGTGCTACCATAACTTGAGGGATACTGTTATCTGCATACTTCAGTTTTAGTGGATTTCTGGTTTGTCAAAGTCATAATGGGCCATATTGAGGTACCCTGTTCACTCCATAGAGCAGTTTATTTTGCAAAGGTGCTACTGATTTCAATAGGAATCCTATGGAGTATAGCATTTCTCTATTCAGATAAGGGTATCAAAACCTGACTCTATACGAATACAGTGCTTGTTGAGACAAGCAGCTGCAGCAATTATTTCTGAAGCCTACATTTTTTCATTCTTGCAAGTAATCCTACTATGAATCTGCTAATATTTGCTTTGTGTCTGGTTCTGGGTTAGTCTATTTTTCTCAAGGTAGCTACAAAGTTGAAACATGATGCTTGGTTGGAATTTCATTCATAACAAATGATTTCTCCAACTTCATAGAGAATTTATAAAGGTCATCATGGGACTAAGAAATTGGACACTGAAAAAAAAGTTACTATTTTTTCTTTAGCATTACACTGCCCAGGAAAATAAGGAATGAAGGCTAGTATGAGACAAAAAGAAGCAGATACTCAGATGGCAAAAACAGCTACAAGGACTTCAGCAGAGCTATGACAGTTTACAACTTCAGAATAGGTTAATAGAATAGAATGATTATCTTCATGTAAACCTATACAGATACTATATACAACAAGAGATAAATTAAGGTAGTAAAGTCAGGCAGTCTAATTATGTAAAGACCGGCATTAAAACTGCCTTTGTAATGTTAATTTGGTTCCTTCATACATATTCATTATGCTTCAGCCTTTACTGGCATGATAACGATTTTTTTCCTTTGGACCCTTCTCTCTTTCTCTGGGTTTTAAGGTGCTACCTTTCACCATAGCTTCTGAGCCCCGTCCATGTAAAATTAACAGCAACAGTGACGTTCCTGTAGATTTATGAAGTTTCTGGCTCTTCTTCTCTTACAGGGTCATCTCTCTGCTTCAGGTAGTCTTGAATTATTTTGTTTTTATTATGGCATGGGGGTGAGGAGTGGTTTGAGAATAGAAGAGGGGCATTGGATTGTGTGTTACTTATGGTGGAAGAGCTGTCTCAAGGAGGCTTTGCCTCACTTCCTTAGGGGATTGAGACTGAATCTGCTCTATCTCCTTTGGAAAAGGGTACCAGAACTGGAGCCCCATTACAAAGAATGCTTTGCCCTTAGCTCTCAAATGCTTTGTACTGGTTCTGCAATCTATATTTTCCTTGAGTTCACCTGTTGCAGCAGTTTGTAGCTCAATACTCAAGTCTTTCATGCGGTTAGGGCTGGGTCCATTAATTGTCAATGAGGGCCAAGGTCTTAGACTGACTTTGGAAGCTGACTGCCATTCAGCAGAGACCAAAACACTCATTTGCTTTTGGCAGCTAGAACCTTAGAAAAAGCTGGGGCTGCACTGTGTACCTGCTGGAACCTGTGCACCATCTTTCTGTTGTGCTTCAGATACAGTAAGTGACGGTGATCCCACCTGGAGGTGACAAATTCATGGAATTCAATTGCCAGATTCTCACCTAGGAGAAAGAGGCAGAGTTTCCCAGCAAGCAGGAAGTGAAAAAAGTCATTTTTGGAAACTAATTCAACCTGGTCACCCAGCCTTGGGAAACAATCATACTGGACCTCAAGGTTTTCCACAGCATTGATGATGGAGGACTGTGTGTTGTCTTTGGAAATTGGAGTTCATATCTTGGCCAGATTTTAATAGATTTTTCACGTTTTAGCTAGTATTACTTTGGTTTTGCCTGGATTAAGCTCGAGCCAGCTGTACTTCATCCAACAGCCTGTCTCCTGCAGATGTTCTAATGTTTTAGGAATGACAGTGGTTACATCAATAGAGAATGGGATATATAGGTTAGTGTCATGACTGCACAGTTGACAGCTGAGCTTGAAGCATCTTATTCCCTGTAGTCTCGTGGAGATGCTGAAGAGAAGCAGGCATAGTCCAGAACCCTGTGAGACCAAGCAGGTGAGGGTCTTATGAGAGGAAAAGCAACCCTCCATGGTCTGCTGGAGAGGAAGGAGACACTGTGGGTGCTGGGTGGCTGCAGGGTCAAAGGTTGCAAAAAGGTCCAGTCATGTGAACAGGGAGATCTTACTGGAGTCCCCAGCCATAAGGAGGTCATCTCTGAGCAAAAGAATAGCTATGTCTCTGCTGTGTCCTGCTCTAAAACTTGACTGTGAGGCACTCAGGATATGGGCTGATGTCCCACATTGTTGGAGATTTGTGATTACTGCTTTCTCAGTTATTTGCAGGTTCCAGTGCTGGCTTCTGAAGGATTAGGTCAGTGATGGTGATTTCCAAACAGCTTGGCAGGCGTGCTTCTTTGAAGGAGGCTTTTGCTGTTTCTGACAGTAGAGTAGCAGTAGAGGGTAAAGTTGTTCTTAACTGTCTTTTACCAACCAGAAGGTTGGTAAAAGAGTCATGCAGGAATCCATTTCACAGGCTAAAACTCTTATTCCCACCTTCTCTAGCACACAAGATGGACAATGCTTAGTGAATGAGCAGATGCTCCATATTGTAGCATTGTTATTTAATACATATATGTCTAGGCTTTGCTTACCACACATTACCGAAATCCTAATCCAAATACTGAATTATTAATTTCCTCATGGTCTCTTCTGTGGGACCATAGCACAGGAGGGCTACAAAAGCATCCATTTATGTTCATAAAACCTCGTGAGATAAGGGGTTCTATGGGTGGGGAACTGAGGTATAAAGACAGCATCTGCTACATGGGCATGCCCAATTTGAGAGATTTATGGCTTGATTTCTTTCAAAGAATTTAAAACTTTGTTCAGAGCACAGTTCTTCTCCACTTCAGCTATAGTAGTCTTAAGCTGGACACCCAGAAAGTGAGGGCCACACAATTGGTGGTGAACTGTAGAAAGTCTGGTTTAATGGACATGCCTGCCCAGCATCATACAAGATCTCCATTGTAGAGGGACAGGTAGATCCTAGCTCCATAGGGTAGTATTCAGCTCCCTAAATTACAAGACCATTCATTCCCTTCTTGCAGTCCCCTGTCTCTAATTTCCACACCTTCTTAAGTTCTTACTTCTTCAGTGAACTAAGATACAGTCGTACAGACATCTCCATTAACTACAGAACCCTAATCCGTTCTGTGCACAGAATGAGGCTGGGGTTCTGTGCATAAAATACTATATATATGTTAGTAAAGCCTACATAATGGTCATGGGCAAGGGGCCAAATGAAGATTGCCTGGGCAACCTGGCTTAATTCTGTTGTTGCCTAACTTCTGAGCAATTTACTTTGAAAATTCAACAGGTTTTCAATATATATCACTGTGTGCAATTTCCAAGCCATTTTTTACAAAAGCAAACCAAATTTAAAAAAAAAGGCCCTCACATAGTACATTTGACAAGATTTATCAACAGGGTGAGAATTTCACAGACCTCTGCTGCTTGAGCTGACAGAGTAACTAATAGCAGCAATAGATCATTGTCCGCTCTGTGTGCTGGCTGGCCATTAGGGGGGAGATGAGGCATACAGTTTGGAGGGTAGGGAGTTGGAAAACTATTTGCTGATGGTTAAGAAATGCTGAGACTCAGAAATCTTGGCTTGTATCCAGGTGCTAAGGGAAGTGGGCTCTAGTGGTCATAACCACAGACTTATGCCCCTGTCCCTTTCTATCATTCCTTGTCCTCACTCCAGCCTCATCTTCTTTCTCCCACTGGCTAACTGCTCCAGTCCTAGCTGCCGCCTCAGTTCCCTGCTGGCCTCTGTTAGCTCCAAAGTTGATTTACCTTCTCCAACTTTTAATTTTATTTTATCCCCAAAAGCTCTCACCATTGTATCTGGTTGCCAAATGGACCAATCTTAATTTCATTCTCATGCAGTCCCTAGGCCTCCAATCATTCTGGTCCACCACTGCCAAACCTCTTCCATGATTTCAGTATGTAATTTTGGAAAGAGAATGACCAGATGTGACCTTAGTATTCCAGGGGAAGGTGTACTAATACAACGTTTTCAATACTATATTTTACCCTATTCTTTATACACTTTCATATGTTTATTTCTTTGACAGCCATTACACATTCAGAAGATATTTTCCCAGACCTATCCACAATGATGTCCTCAGTAGTTAGCTAGTTTAAGACTCTGAAGTATCAAGAAGAAACTCAAACAATTGCTCCTATGTGCATTATCTTGCTTTTGTGGGGAAAAAAAATTAGTCATCACGCTACCCTGACTTTGACAGGTCTTGTGGGGAAACAGTAGGCTCACACTTTCCTCTTACCTTAACTCACCCAAATAATGTGTGTCATCTGCCAATGTTGCTATCTCACCATTTACCCTATTTAATTATTTTAATATATTAAATAACAATGATCTTAATAAAATTCCTTGGGATATTCTACTGGTCAAGTTTTCTTAAACTGAAAACTTTCCATCCATTCCTTTGCCTTGCTTCCCTTTTAGCCAGGGGTGCTCAACCATTGGCCCAGAGGCCAAATATGGCCCATGGAGCCATAGCATCCAGCCTGCATAGCTCCCCGTGTGTTGGGATATTTGGAGGTGGGGAGCAGTGGCAATACCAACACCCATTGCTTCGTGCCAAATTCCCAAGCCTTGCATGGTCAGACTGGGGCTGGGCCATGCCCCCTTTCCCTGTGGCTGATTTAGGGCTGGGCCCCATTCTCTTACTCCCACACAGATGGATCAGGAATGGTCCATGCTCCCTTTCTACCATGTGCCTGGAACGGGACCAGGCTGTCCTCTGCCCAGGGGTGACTGGTGCCTCCTGAGTTTAGGAGGGCACAATTATGGACCAGAAACTGCAAACCAACTGCGGACCACTGGCTGGAACACAGGTAAAGCTACCTTCATTCCCTGGGTGGAGGGGTGGGCCCAAATTGCGGCTGCTGTGGACCCTGCGAGAGGAACTGTGGCCTCTCCGCCCGGCTCTGTGGGGCCATGGTTTAAAGTCCTGAGTGGTGCCGAGTTGGGGACCAATCTCAGGGAGGGCACATGCCCCCCCATCTCCCCTCTACCAGTCGCCTGTGCCTCTGCCCCTCTTTACACAGCTGGATCGGACCCTGCTGTGTCCGCCTCATGCACCAGATTGGGCCCACAGATGGAATGGGCACCCCCTTTGGCCTGCAGGACAAAAAGGTTGAGCTTTTAGCTATATTCTGATCCACAGTACACATTTAGTTCTTTCCTGGTGGACTAATTTAATAGCCTCTTTCATTTGCTATTTTGTTGACGTGACCAAAATTCTAATAGTTGTGTGGGGTATGATTTTCTTTTCCAGAAGTGAAGCTGGTTAGTCCCTATCCGATCATCTTCATTGGTGTGTTCTGAAATTCTATTTTTATCTCTGTAGTGTGTTACTAAATAATTGGGTGCATTACTAAATAACTTAGCTTTTTATCATGTATATATGCAGGCACAACAAAATACAGTATAAAACGGTCTGATATCTTATTTCATTTGGACCTTTCAACACAAAATAAAGGTTGTTGCACTATATACAGAGGATTAACCACAATTTCCCTGGGTCATAACCAGGTAATACTATTTGTTCACTCATATTCAACTGAAAGAACTTCTATTTGGCAGGGAACATGAAAGAAGCCCCAAAGAGTATTGTGTGTAACCAAAAAGAAAAAAAGGAATCAAACTTAGGACTTACATATGAACCATAATTCAGCGCCAGGGTTTGCAGAGCCCAGGGGAGGCCCAGGCCAATTAAAATGTCAAAAACATTGCTTCCAATGGAGTTCGACACTGCCATATCACCCATCCCTGCACAAACAGAATGCAATCAGAGCCATTTCAGTAAAGAATATTCACATATTAACTATCTCAGACTGCATGTAATTAAGTTTGACTACATCTAGCCTTTCTTTAGTAATGAATGCTTCCTTATTCCACTAAACTGGCCTATAGGAGTAACAGATGTTTTCTAAAGAAATAGTTTCTTGGTCTTTTCTTAACAAGTGTTGCCTGTGCCCTGTTTTTCTTAAAGCTCCAGCTCTTGGAGTCATGAGAACCTCAGTTTTAATTAAAAACAAAATAAAACCCAGCCCTCCTGGTTGTCTAGAAAATCTGGACAGGGATGTGAGTATGCCTAAGGGGCTCAGAAGCCTGAGGACAAGTAGGCAGATGCCCCCATTTTTTACTGTTTAAAAATACCGCATGGTTTTCAAGCCAATCTCATAAGGTTTTTGAATGCTTTGTTCTGACAATGCTGTTGAAACATTCTCCAGGTTTTCAGCAATGATCTTTGAAGTCTCATGTGACAGCAAGTTAGCTTGTGCAATCTTTTGTTCCCTCTGTGAAGACTGTATGCCAACTCAGCATTGACTCTGCTGCTCCTTTGGACCTGGGGATGTGGTTCAGCATCCATGCTTAAGCTTGCCTACTTGACATCAGCCTCCTCCTCCCATATTAGCAGGAACTATCACAAGACTTCAGGGGCCAGTTCCTCAGTGGGTGTAAATGCCCATAGCAGTATTTACACCAGCTGAAGACCTGCCCCTAGAGATGTAAGAACCTGACCAGAATAGAAGAATAGAGGCTTTCTACCTTTTGTGCCATATTTCTCCATCTATTCCATGCCATTCTTAAAGCATGGTTATGCAAACCAACTACACTGCCCAAATCATCATAGGCATTCAAAGATGGCAATGCTTTCAAAGAAAAGACCTCATTACAGACCTGCTGGATTCTCATTTCAAACTCTTACAAATACGAGTGCCACTGCAGAACCTGAGCAGCAGGTACACTACAAACACCCCCGTTTCCACGTGGACAACTAACGGGGAGTTGGGAAGTCCTGGTATCTTCTTCAATCCTATCCCACTTTCCCAATCTTGGATCTTTTGAGATAGCATTATATGGGCGCTTCTGGTTAAAGTAAGCAGCAGGAGGATTTCTGATGCTCTTTCACATCACCCTTTTTATTAGAAAAGCTTTTCTGAAGGTCCATTGGGAGCTATTAAATAAAACAGTCAGAGATGTTTCCTCAGAAATCCCTAAATCAAGGACGATTGATGCCAGGGAGGGTATGACAGTGGATAGATCACTCTAGACATACCCTGTTCATGTACTCTTTCTCTAAAGCACCTACTACTTGCTCACTATTGCAGTCAGCTTATTGGGTTAGATAGACCGCTGGTCTGACCCAGTTTGGCACTTCTTATAGTATGTCCAGGTATCACTTGTACCTCCTTAAAAGACACTGAATACATAAAAGATGACTTTGCAATGCATTGACACCCATGTTCGCTGATATACAAGGTGAGCTTACCTTGTCTGGCTACTATAAGGCTTGCCATACAGTCTGGCACGCTGGTTCCAGCTGCCAGGAACGTGATGCCCATGATCACATCTGGAATACCCAGTGTGTAGCCAATTATTGTCACCTAGGGAAATAAACAGAACTGTCAAAGTACTTATATTCACTAAAAAAAACCTGCCTCTATATTGCTTTAGGGCAGTGTCTATAACAAGGTTTGGTGCTCTAATTAAAGTGGTGCCCACAGCTTTCATGTATTCAGCATCCCACACTTCAAAATGGTGGCGGGGGTGCTTTAACTAAAGGTTGTTCGACAAGCGTTAGTTAAAGCCCCTTCACCACCATTTTGAAGCATGGAGGCACTGATGCATGAGACACGGATGCTGCTGGAGTGCACTACTTAGCACACTCCAGCAGGCATGATTAATTGAGTCTGCTCCAACGCGCTGGGATTCCAGAACGTCAGAACAGTGTTCCCGCATGGTTACAGGCACCCTTCATTTCTTTGTTCCTCTCTCTTCCCAGCTACCTTTTCTTGGTTTTGTCTTGCAAGCTAGGAAGGGAACTCTCCCCATCTATACGTTGGTTACAGCACCTGGCACAATCAGGCCTTGATCTTGGCTGAGGGCTCCAGGAATTATTACAGTACAAACCATAGCTAAATAACTAAGCAAAAGATAAATATAAGCTCACTGCATTCCTGGGGTTATCATCAAGTCACTGCATGCAACTGTGCAACTTCAGTGCTTTCAATATGCATATCATAAATTATTAGAATTTTGTGAATTGCTATGCTTTATGGAATAGAAGATGACCTTGCTTAAACGTATGGCAATGAAATTAAGCTACAAGCTATAAACCAGCAAGGAGTGCAAGGAGTGAAGTGAAAAGTTTGATTCTGGATTATGTCTGATTTTTCCACACACTCCATATTCCATTGGAAATCTGAGCCATGTGTTAGAAGCAATATAGTGAGCCTCTGGTTTATGGTATCCCAGCTATAAAAAGTTTGGATAGATGCTTCTTAAAAACACCTCATCTTTTTGCAAATGAAAACCAAAGGGAATAGTCACTTTTCCCCACTGTTTAGAGAATTAGGGCTTTAGCCAGATTTGTGTTTGTTTTGAAGGGAGAAAAACAAAACAAAACAAAACAACCCCCCAACATCAGTCACTCATTCCACCTGGAATTAACTGCGTGTGGAACTGAAGATATTTTTGCCCTTCCAATATCCAGTGAGGAATACCGGCTCAGATTCTTTAGGTCTAGGTTAGATGTATGCTTGTGATTCTAAAATCCTAGGGTGAAATAGAGTAAGAGGTCATAGGTTCGCTAATAAATGCTTAGGCTCAAGGCCAAGTTTTCCCTCAAAACACCTCTCTGTACCCAAAACTACATGACGGCCTGACTTCACTCAACAGAAAGAAACATGATCTATGCTGTGTTATTAGTATTATCTTAAGTGGGACTGCAGGGATATTATCACCTATCCAGCCATCTGATGAGGTCTGCAGCAAGCTTAGGTGCTTAATGAACCAACAAGCACACAAGACTCTTCTTGCCAATAAACAGGCCAATTATATTTGGATTTGTTCTGGTTCATTTTTATCTTCAACCACTTGGATAACAAGCTAGAGATAGATTAAGTTCCTGCTGAGAAAAGCAGGAGCATAGCAAACCCAGCCAGCCAGAAGGCTAAGGTTCATGGCTCAGCTTGTGCAGTATTTGAGTGATAGCACTGAAGAGCCCTGCCTCTCAAAGTTGCTTCCTCTACAGAGGGAAAAGACATGAGCTGGGGTGGTAGGGACACTAAGGAACATGGCTGATAGCCCAAAGGCTGTAAGTTTGAGGCCGTAGCAGAAGCACTTATGGCATGGGCCTGACAGATTCTAATGAATCCGTGCATTTTGCTAAATTCCTTGTCATAAGGACAAGAAGGGAAAAAGAGAGAAAGCAGATAAAAGGTCCAGTTCTCACTGGCTCCAATGAAATCAGTGGAATTTGGCTTCAGTAGTGTTAAGTTTTCATCCTGTCACTGTCAGGGGCAAAGGTCCACCCAACCCATTGGGACAGTATGGTTAAAGCTCACAAGTTTTTATAGACTACAGCACAAGGGAATGATGTGGAAGCATTGCATCCAGCTGCTTGAATAACCATGTACCATTTTACACCTGGGTGTCAACTGGAGATGGTCCCTGGAATGAGTCTAACACACGCCTTGAGCTCATGCCTCTGGAGCCAAAGGAAGACACTTTACTGCTCTATCACTGCACTCCCAGCCTGTCAGTGTAAAGAAGCTTTAATGTAAATAAAATGTAAAGGTTTACCTTCAATGTTAATGTAAAGATTCTATTAGGAAACTTAGGGAAGCAAGACTTGATCCCAAGCTCCCTGACACCAATGGGAAGTGGCGTTTGAAGCCAACAGACTTCTGCTCAAGCAAGACCCATCTTGCTTGATACATACCATCCACACCATCACATAGGAAAAGGCTGCGATCCAGAGGGTGGAGGAAGCAAAGGTAATCATGAACCATTTCTCCAGGTGGGGTTTGTTGCAGTTGGGCACGGTGAAATACAGCAGAAAACAGAGTGGCCAGGTGAACAGCCACTTCAGGATTTCAACTTTGCCAGCTGGAAAAAGAAAAGAAAAGGGAAAATGGTAATTTCCCACCCGAGCTGGTATCCCATTGAGCTGGGCAATAAGCAAAGGGGAAATGTATGCTGAAGCAGACAGCAAGAGCCCAAGGCAAGGGTGATAAGCAGTGGTCACAGCACACCAGGTACCTAGCTGTTATTAAGTTTCACAGCAGAGAACAGGCTTAGGGAGGAGTCTGAGGTGGTGACATGGTTCACGGGGCCTCTTGATAGTATCCTGAGAACATCACTTCTCTGCTTAAGCACCACCTGTGACAGCTGCAACCAGGCCTTGATGGTCTTTCCTGGGAAAGTGCTGGGGAAGTGGCAGAAGCAGGTCCTTTAAGGGGCTGTTTATTCCAGTTAATCCATAACACTACAGGTTTCTCCCACTAGAGGGTTGCCACCCATCAGTTTCCCTGGATTCCCTGAAGCAGCAGGCCTAGCATGTGGTGAATGAAGAGGGCAAAGGAGGTAATTTTTTTTGCATATCCACTGTCCCATTTGTTGTAACAGTCTATTGTGGCCAGTCCTGTGAAGCAATATGCCTCACAAGCTGTGTGATTTGTTTTTCAGGACAGAAATTTTAAAGAGATTGGAAAAAAGGGACTGAGAGACTCTGCCCAAAAATAAATAGGACATGCATTTTCTGTAAGATCCCTTTACACTACCAGAAGCAGGTAAAGGTGCTATCACATAAAAGGGAATCAGGTCCTAACATAACAAAAAATGGGCCGAAGTCTCATGTATGCCATGTTCTCTTTACACATCTTCAATAGCATGAAGGAGACTTAACACATGAGTGAATCATATTCACACCGACTTTATGGCTGACAGAGTGCATAAAGAGGATAGAGGGAGGGTCCACCATAGGCACAATGTGTACTTGTTTACTCTGCTGTAAAGTAACTGTAAAATGCCAGCAGTTGGACTGTTTCTAAGGGTTCCCAATGGAACAGGCGGCTGCATCCACACTAGGAATAAAAGATGTGTTCCTATCTCAGGTCAGCTTACCTGTGAAAATTAGCAGGAAGCAAAAAAGGTATTTTTTCTATGATTTTCATACAAGTTAGCAAACTAAGGGAAAGGTTATGGATGAATGTAGGTTTTACCTCAATCTGATGACTCATGTTTGCACTATCGCTGTCTTGTCTTTCCTTGGATTTTACTACGCATTAGGTAACTTGAAGTAAGCACACACCTTGTTTTCCTAACCAAGTTGAGGTCTGGGTGCAGGCAGCAGTTAAGAAGCCTAACGGGGTACTGTCTCATGATACCAGAACAGGTTACCCAGAGAGGTGGTGGAATCTCCATCCCTGGAGGTTTTTAAGACCCATCTGGACAAAGCTTTGGCTGGGATGATTTACTTGGGGATGGTCCTGCTTTGAGCAGGGGGTTAAACTAAATGACCTCCTAAGGTCCCTTCCAACCCTAATTTTCTATGATTCCGTGATTCTCTCTTTATATCCATCTGTCAAAAGGGGCACTATTTATTTAACCAGCTTGAGACATCTATGATTATGAATTAAAGTAGTATGTTCAGAATGATGTGGTTTTTAGAGCAGCAGCTGTAGTTTACATGCAGCTGTGGTGCTATCTGGCATTTCAGGAATAGCTTGCATTATTCAGAACACAGAAAGTTCAGGGAGCTTCTTACACGGTGGGTCAAAAGGAGTGTAAGGTCCATCATTGTCATCATCATCATCCTCTTCCTCTTCCTCCTCATCGTTCTCATTGTTCTCATTGTCCTCATTCTCATTCTCTGTCTCGTTCCCAGCCTCAGCTACATCCTCATCTCTTCGGGTCCCATTCACTCCCCGCTCAGCAGAGTTGCTGGGACCTGTGCCATTCTCAATGACGTGCTTGATAGGAATTTTGATAGCCACTTCTGATTCCCCATTGGTGTAGGCCCTGCTGTTTATCAGCCTTTGCCTCTGCAAGAAGAGTTACAGATTCTCAGTGAAAAGATTTCTGAAGCTCTGCAAAACTTTGTAAAAACCAGTTTTAAAAAAGAAAAATTCAAATCCTGAGTCAATGTAAATTGGCAGGGGTGGCAAGGTAATGTCAGTCTGGGAAATGAAAGCCTGAGTATGATGTATTTACATAGAGACCATGAGTCAGATTATGATCCGAGTTACACTGGCATAAATTCAGATTAACTGGGAAGTCAGTAGACTCACAGTATTGTGAAACCCATGTGAAATCAGTCAGATCAGCACTGTCTCCAAGGGGAATAATGGACACCTCCCCGTCCCTCGTCCATGGCTATTTATCCCCCCTCCAGGGATAAATATCAAGGGATGGCTTAAGAGTACCCTTGGACAGTGGGAAGGAAGGTGGAAAAACTCTACCACAGGCAGAGAGAAGCCCTTTGGTTCCTGCTCAGTCTGAACATAGCTGAGGGAGCAGATGACCTCAGGATAGAGGCAGACCCAGTATGAAGAGCAAGATGTAACACCTACCTCGTTGATCAACATGCGGCTGGCCATGGAGAGGCGGGTTTTGGGAGGAAAGTGGCTGGTTATCATTATCCGGAGTCCAGCCTCAGAGAAGGAGAGCTGGTGTGGATAGGCAGAGAGCAGTTCATCCACCATAATCACTGAGGCTTTACGATGGAAATTCCCTGAGGAGAATTGTTAGAGAAAAGGGTGAGATAATCAGCTGACAGGTTAGGCTTCCCCTCTGACAGCAATACTGGGGCAGGGTTCCACATCCTCACTCCCTTAAAAAGTAGTGGCCTGAACAGTTAGTTTTGCATTAGACCTAGGGAAGTCAGACTCTCCAAACCACCCTGTAAGAGAGGGACCATCCCTGCTCAACTCCCCACGTCCCACAGGCCTGTGAACTAGTTGCTGTAAGAGAGATGATCGCTATTTGATCAGCTTCTCCCTCCACTCTGCTTGGCTCCTGAAAACTTTAACTCTATGAACCACACAGATGAATTTCATGGGCCCCTGGGAAAGCTGCAACTTCAGATCCCTCTCCTTACAAAGAAGCTACACGATTTCAAAATAGATCTCAGTCGGGTCTCTGATTCAAGTTCCTTATTGTAGAATCAAAACTATTCTCAGAATTTCCTCATACAGCAACTAACACAATGATTACAGTTTCAAAAGTAGTCATCCCACTGAGACGTACACCATATAGTTTCTGTTCTTCTGTTCAGAATCATACTGAGAGCATCTACATGTGCACCTGACCGCACAGTTATTACTGTGCCATTATTTGGTACTAAATGACTGTGCAGTAACCACCATTACTGTGCAGTCCCAGAGGCGCATGGGTCATTTCTGACCCTACTGCGCAGTAGCAATGAGCTCATTGCTACTGTGCAGTAGAATCAGCGTCTCGGTCTGTGCCTGCTGACTCTATGTTACCGTAGCAATGAGCTACATCACTGTAGCTTGTCACTACGGTGATGTAGCATCTTGTGTAGATGTGGCTGCTGTTCATCAAATTGGGTTCAGGAAGGAAATGTTCCCACAGGTCAGACTGGCACAAACTTTGGGAGGGTTTGCCTTCTGCTGTAGCGTGGGGTATGGTCCTTTTCCTAGGATGATACTCCTAGGATCACCATAAACTACTGCTTACAAAAGCTTATGCATCTCTGATTTAGTTAGTCTATAAGGTGCTTTCTGCCTGACTTCAGACTAACATGGCTAACTACCTCTTGCTGCTTGACTGAGTGACTAGAGGAAAAAGACATGCTTGCTCACTCCCCTTTAAGTATGGTCCATGTGGGGGGCCAAATCCTAAGCCCACTGAACTCAACTGTTTCAGAAGCCCTTTGGAGCAGGGACTATCTTTTTTGTTTTGTTTGTACAGAGCCTAGTGCCATGGGTACTGACCCATGTCTAGGGGTCCCAGGTGCTGCCACAACACAAATTATGAGCAACTATTTTTGTTATTATTAGATTGTTATTACCTCAAGGACCAACAGCCCTAATGCCCTAAAAGGTATTTATAGTCATACAAACCCAAAATGGCTAAACAGTTTTTGCTTGCAAGTGGTAACAGATGGACCTTATAATTTGTAAGGAAACTTAGATGTGCTTCTTGAGGGAGCTACAAGTTTATATTTGGCCTGGTGGGAACCATTTCAGAGACTTCACTAGTGCTATCAACTCCACCCTGATAGCCCCAGACTCATTACACAATACATTGGCTAGATGCTCATGGGTGTTACTTTCTAGTGTAATTAATAAGAAATCACGGGGCAGGGAGGCCCGAGTGAGGGAGATTCCTTGCCCTCCATCAATGCTGACCTTGTGAAGGAACACCTTGAGAGGCTGGACACCTTCAAGTCAGCAGGCCCTGACAATCTATACCCCAGGGTACTCACAGAGCTGGCTAGCACGGAGCTGGCTAGCCCAGCCCCTGGCACAGATCTTCAAGAACTCCTAGCGCTCTGATGAAGTGCCCAAAGATTGGAAGAAGGACAATGTGGTGCCCATCTTCAAGGAAGGGAGGAAAGTGGATCCAGCAAACTACAGGCCCATCAGCCTGACCTCTATCCCAGGGAAAGTCTTAGAAAAGATTATCAAAGAGGCCATCCTTAAAGGACTCGCCGATGGCAACATCCTGAGGGATAGCCAGGATGGGTTTGTTGTGGGTAGGTCTTGCTTGGTCAATCTTATTTCCTTTTATGACCAGGTGAGCTATCACCTGGACAAGGGAGAGGAGATTGATGTCGTATGTCTTGACTTTAAAAAAGCCTTCGATCTGGTATCCCATGACCACCTCTTGGCGAAACTGGCCAACTGCGGCCTTGGGTCCACCACGATCTGCTGGCTGGGGAATCGGCTTCGTGATCAGACCCAGAGGGTGGTGGTTGAAGAAAGTCAATCATCGTGGTGCCCTGTGACCAGTGGGGTCCCTCAAGCCTCTGTCCTTGGACCCATATTGTTCAACATCTTTATTAATGATGTGGACATTGGAGTCGGAAGCAGACTGGCCAAGTTTGCCGATGATACCAAAGTCTGGGATAAAGCATCCACACCTGAGGACAAGAGGGTGATCCAGGCTGACCTTGACAGGCTCATGAAGTGGGCAGACGAGAACCTGATGGTGTTTATCACTGAAAAATGCAAGGTTCTCCACCTTGGGAGGAAAAACTTGCAGCATCCTTATAGGCTTGGCAGTGCTATCCTGGCTAGCACTACGGATGAAAGGGACTTTGGGGGTCATCACTGACCACAAGATGAACATGGGCCTTCAATGTGATGCTGTGGCTAGTAAAGTGAGCAAAACGCTGGCTTGCACCCATAGAAGCTTCTCAAGCAAATCCCGGGACGTCATTCTCCCATTGCACTTGGTCTTGGTGAGGCCACAGCTGGAGTACTGTGTCCAGTTTTGGGCTCCATAATTCAAAAAGGATGTGGAGAAGCTTGAGAGAGTGCAGAGAAGAGCCACGCGCATGATCAGAGGTCAGGAAAACCGACCTTACAACGACAGGCTGAGAGCTATGGGACTCTTCAGCCTGGAAAAGCGCAGGCTCAGGGGTGATCTGATGACCACCTATAAGTTTATAAGGGGTGTCCAGCAGGATCTGGGGGAACGTCTGTTCACCAGAGTGCCCCAAGGCATGACGAGGTCGAGCAGCTATAAACTACTGCAAGACCGTTTCAGGCTGGACATAAGGAAGACTTTCTTTACTGTTCGAGCCCCCAAAGTCTGGAATAGCCTGCCATCAGATGTGGTTCAAGCACCTACTTTGAACGCCTTCAAGAGAAAATTGGATGTTTAAATTGCTGGGATCCTATGACCCCAGCTGACTTCCTGTCCCTGGGGCAGGGGCCTGGACTCGATGATCTTCCGAGGTCTCTTCCAGCCCAAATGTCTATGAAATCTATGAAATAAGTGCTCTGAAAAATACTCCATGCAGATCAAAATGTAATCTCTCCTTCCCCTTTTTGATTCTCTTACTCCTAAGTGCCCAGAAAAGTGAAGGCTCAGCTAGTGGGCTCCTACAACATAACTGGGCTTCAGTGGGTAAAAAAACCCCCAGGAATATAGGACTGGAAATGAACACCTGGGTTATTGAGTCCAGCCCTCTGCAATTCCAGGTGACTACATGATGGACACTAAGTCAACTAAGTCCAAGAAGTCCACAAGAACAGCCACTCCTTTGCCCTGATCTACCATGCACACTGCAGACCACAGAGAACACTCTAACACTTCGTAATCAAAAGGCCTCAAAAATTGCAATGTGCTTCAGAAAGATAAAGCAGGAGAGACTGAGGAAGCTGCCTATACATTGGACCCCAGCAATGGTTTCTGGGTTGGATTCATTAGGTAAAATATCTCCTGATGTTCTTGGGAAGTAGGTCATGACCCACACAACAAAAGAAGGCAACCTCCCCCTCCTCATAGCCCCTGCCAATTTGACTTGAGGGAAAATAACTCCCTTACTCCAAATCTGGCTGTCTACCATTCTGTGTTCACTCATGCTCCATGTTAGTGCCTAAAACAATACTGGAGATATACATTATGTAATTTTGAAGCTGTTAGTGGCCAACTGCCGGATAAATATTGGAGCAGCTCTCCCAATACTGAAGCAACCTCACAGTTTTGCTTTACTCAGTTTGTTTGAGTTACCACAAAGTTTCAAAACAAAATGAAACAATTACCTAGCATTGAGAAATATCACACAAAGAGGAATTATCTGTGGAAAAGTGTGTGTAAGCTGAAAGTATGACAGGAACAGCATTTTTCATGTGAGTAATCCTGTGGGCAGTGGGCAACTTGAATGACTAAGGGTCGATGCACACTAGATGTTTACTGACACAACTGAACTGGAAATGGATGTGACTTTTTAGCACTACAATTATGCTGGGAAAAGCCTCAGTGTAAACACAGTTGTACCAGTAAACAGTACTTCCATGAACCAGAATGAACTGTATTGGCAAAAGCTTTCCTTTCTATTTAGCAATAGAAGGGTAGAATGGTTGGAACAATGTCATGTTAGTGACTCTATGATTCCCCTGTCTATATATTGAGCTGCTCACAGTTGCTGAATTAAGTCACTTTGGGTGTTTATACACATGCTTTAAGAGGCGGGGGGAACTGACACTTTAATTAGTGCAGCTCTGAGAGCCACTTCAATTAAAGTGCCCAGAGCATCACATGTATCAGCATCCCTGTGCTGAAAAATGGTGGAGGCGCTTTAACTGAAGTTCATCCAACAAGCTTTAGTTAAAGCACCCCCACCAGTGGTGACATGTGGGGGGTGCATGTGCACCCCCTGAGAGAGTGGGTGCACCCCCCGACCATCCACACTTGCAACTTAGGTGATGGGTGGGGGGGAGTAAGCGGGAGTGCTGGTGCCCTCCCTGCAAGCACCAGCTGATCACTGCAGCCGCTCCCAGAAGCTGGGATAGGCTGCGGGAGTCCTGCTGTTCGGCAGGATCAGCCGTGAGGGGACCCTCCCCCCAGTCAATGGGACTGGTTGCAGGGGGGGCACATGCCCCCCCGACTAAGGTGGCACCAGTTGCCCATGGCCTCCACAGCCATTTTTCAGTGCAGGGACACTGATGCACGTGACACTGGAGTCTGTTGGAATGCAGTAATTACTACACTCCAGCAGACTTGATTAATCAAGTCTGCTCCAATGTGCTGTAATTACAGTGCACTGGAGCAACCTTGATACACAAATATAGGCACCCTTCATGTCTTCCCATTCTGTTGGTTTGTGGGTGTATTTTTTTTTTCCTGAATGGTTCATTAAGGCTCAGGAAGCAAGACTGTTTCAGACAAAATATAGGCCTTGCTTAGATGAGAAAACTGCAATGATTTAACCTAAGGTGTAAATTTAAACTGACTGCATTAAATTACTCACTTTTTTGATTTAGCTTAAGTAAACTGGACACAGGTTTAAATGAGACCATTATCCACTAAGGATATATACCTATGTGCTTAAGTTATGGGGGCATAAGTTAGGTTGGGAATTGAAAACACTTCAATAATCCAATTTTTATTGCCCATATAGACACTCTTACTCTGGCTTAAGCGTGGCCCTTTGTCCAGTGTTGTTTATGTCATTATGGAAGTGGATTAAAACAGTGGTGCCTAACTCATCCAGTCCTGCAGGACTGGTTTGTGGGCTAGATATGGTATGTGGGGTTGGTTCATGGGCCAGATCTGGCATGCTGAGCTGGTCTGTGGGCAAGATCTGCAGTGCAGAGCTATAACATCTGGCCTTTGAGGCTCCAAAGAGGTCTGGGAATTTGGTGGTTGGGGCCATATCTTGATCATCCCTAAATTAAAATAAACTAAACATATGGCTCTCTTCATCTGGAATAAGAGTGTCCACATGTGGGAGTTATACTAGTATAGTCTGGCTTCATAGGAATCTATGATTCTATAAACTTGGAAATATCTTCCATGTTGATGGGTCCTGAACTGAAGCCAGAGTTCCCGTACAAGGGATGCCCTAGTAGGAAGACTTCTTGATTGACTGAATTATTAATGAACATACTGGGTGAGTCTACACGAGATGCTTTACTGTGCAGTAGAACTAATTACTGCACAGTAAGTGTCCATGTCTACATGTGCAGACACTGCTCAGTAATTGGCTCTAATTGTGAGTAAATTTGCTACCTGCAAATGCAAGTAGCAAATTTCCCCAAGATTACTTACTACTCAGTAGTGCACATGTAGACACCTGACTGGGAACAAATGTTCTTCTGACCAGCCAGGCAGCAGGGGCAGGAAATAGCTGCCTGCCCCCGGATCCCAGCAAAATAAGCATTAAATTTTTTCTTGAAGGTGTTCAATGTAGGTGCTTGAACCACCTCCGATGGCAGGCTATTCCAGACTTTGGGGGCTTGGACAGTAAAGAAATTCTTCCTTATGTCCAGCCTGAAACGGTCTTGCAGTAGTTTATAACCGTTTGACCTCATCAGCCCTTGGGGTGCTCTGGTGAACAGACGTTCCCCCGGATACTGGTGTTCACCCCTGATAAACTTATAGGTGGCCATCAGATCACCCCTGAGCCTGCGCTTTTCCAGGCTAAAGAGTCCCATAGCTCTCAGCCAGTCGTTGTAAGATCTGTTTTCCTGACCTCTGATCATGCGTGTGGCTCTCCTCTGGACTCTCTCAAGCTTCTCCACATCCTTTTTGAATTGTGGAGCCCAAAACTGGATGCAGTACTCCAGCTGTGGCCTCACCAAGGCCGAGTACAAGGGGAGAATGATGTCCCGGGAGTTGCTTGCGAAGCATCTATGGTTGCAAGCTGTCATTTTGCTCACTTTACTAGCCTCAGCATCACATTGAAGGCCCATGTTCATCCTGTGGTCAGTGATGACCCCCAAGTCTGTTTCTTCCGTAGCGCTAGACAGCGTAGCACTGCCAAGCCTATAAAGATGCTGCAGGCTTTTCCTCCCAAGGTGGAGAACCTTGCATTTTTCAGTGTTAAACACCATCAGGTTCTTGTCTGCCCATTTGCTAAGCCTGTCCAAGTCAGCCTGGATCGCCCTCCTGTCTTCACGTGTGGATGCTTTGCCCCAAAGTTTCGTGTCATCGGCGAACTTGGCCAGTCTGCTTCCGACTCCAATGTCCACATCATTAATGAAGATGTTGAACAATATGGGTCCAAGGACAGAGCCTTGGGAGACCCCACTGGTCACAGGGCACCATGAGAATTGACTTCCATCTATTACCACCCTCTGGGTCTGACCATGGAGCCAATTTCCCAGCCAGCGGATCGTGGTGGACCCAAGGCTACAATTGGCTAGTTTTGCTAAGAGGTGATCATGGGAAACCAGATCGAACGCTTTTTTGAAGTCAAGATATATAACATCAATCTCCTCTCCCTTGTCCAGGTGATAGGTCACCTGGTCATAAAAAGAAATAAGATTGGTCAGGCAAGACCTACCCGCAACAAACCTGTGCTGGCTATCCCTTAGGAGGTTGGTGTCAGCCAGTCCATTAAGGATGGCCTCTTTAATAAACTTTTCTAAGACCTTCCCTGGGATAGAAGTCAGGCTGATGGGCCTATAATTTGCCGGATCCACTTTCCTTCCTTTCTTGAAGATAGGCACCACATTGGCCTTCTTCCAGTCTTTGGGCACTTCACCAGAGCACCAGGAGTTCTTGAAGATCTGTGCCAGGGGCTGGGCTATGATGCTCGCCAGCTCCCTGAGTACCCTGGGGTGTAGATTGTCAGGGCCAGCTGACTTGAAGGTATCCAGCTTCTCAAGGTGTTCCTTCATGAGGTCAGCATTGATAGAGGGCAGGGGATCTCCCTCACCCAGACCTCCCTGTCCTGTAGTGGGCATGGGCGTCCCATGGGACTGATGAAAGACCGATGCAAAGTACCCATTTAATAGGTTGGCTTTTTCCTGGGTGTCAGTTGTCCCATCTGGTTTAGAAGGGGTCCAATGTTGCCTTTGCTTTTCCTCCAGCTCCCCACATATCTGAAAAAGGACTTTTTATTGTCTTTGATACTCGAAGCTAGTTGGAGTTCAGTTGCAGCCTTGGCTTTCCTAGTTTGTTCCCTGCAGGACCGGACCAGTGCAGAATATTCCTCCTTGGAGGTAACTCCCATCCTCCATCCTTTGTGGGCTTTTCTTTTTAGCCTCAGGTCTGCTAGATCCCTGGAGAGCCAGGGGGGCTGCTGTGCCCTCTTGCTGCCTTTCCTCCGAGATGGAATAGAATTAGCTTACGCATTGAGGATTGCTCCCTTGAGGAGCAACCACTCTTCCTGAACTCCCTTCCCCCTGGGGTCATGGTTCCTTAGGACCTCACTGACAAGCCTCCTGAGCTTGTCAAAGTCAGCTTTTCCTGTTGCCATGCATTTGTACACACTCTCTTTCTCTGCTGATCCCTGAGTGGCTCCATCAGGAATCTGGAACAACATTTTTTTGTAGGTGTGTGCACTCTCTCCTGGGAGTGTGTCACTGCACACACTGTGCCAGCAAACAGTATCCTACACAAGAAATGTAGGGTCAGGGAAGCATTCTCCCTAGGGGAGAACACACACAGCTGAAAACAGACCTGCACCCACTGCAGCTATACTGCCATCTGGTGGTCTGGGTTCCAAACAAACTACTTGTTCTCCATGTACAGAACTTTACTCCTCTTCATCTCAATTCCTAATGACACAGGAGATGCTCACATCTCAGTTTGCTACCTGATGTAAGAGTTATTCGGAATAATACAAGCAAGTAGTGTGACTTACTGGAACAGTTACCTTTCTTTAGTAATACCACTGTAGCATCACAATTGCTGTTATCATCCATTTCTGTATTGTTTGCTAGTCCATTCACCATATTCGTGGCATTTTTTGTCTTCCTTTCAAAACAGTGATGTATGCAGGAATTGAACCTATGTACACAAAACAAACTTCAGCTGTATTTCTGGGCCCTTCATGTAATTTGCTAGACAAACTTTCTTTTTCTTGGTGTAGACCATGTGGGATCAACTGTGCATTTTAGAGAGGAAGCTTCTGATGGAACCACAAAACTCTAACTAAACAGCATGAAAAACAATCTCCATGTCTTCAAAAGGCTGCTAAATATTATATATTTATATGATCCAGGATGATAAAACAATGTCACTCAGTGTCTTTAAACTCTTTCATGAAAAATAATTTTGTCTTTCAGTTTTCAGTAATTTGTTCCAAGGGTGTTAAAGTCACCTGGGCTCCTGGCCTGTATCTGGACTTGCCCCTGCTCATCCTGCTCCTCTAGGAGCCCTGAAGGCTGGGTGAAACAGCTCAATGAGCCATATCTTTGACACCTCTGATCTATCCAGTTCTAAGCATGGGTGGCTTTTTACTAATCACTGCTCTAAGGATGTTTTATCCTGGGGGCTGCTCAAATTAGTCTTTGACCCTCTCCAAATACCACTCCAATCCCCTTCCTCTCCCTAATCTGCCACTCTGCTTTCTGCTCCCAGCCCTGTTCTCCCTGTCTGAACTGCTGCTCTACTCTCTGCTTCTTTCCCAATGCTCCTTGCACGATTTGCTGTTTGCTTTCTCTCCTATCTGCTGCTGTGCTGACTGTCCCTGCCCTGATCTGCCATGTGCCCCACACAGAGACTGTTTGTGCCATTTGTGGCAACCGTGCCACAGTTTGGCCACTCTCATTTAATCCAATGACTATTGCATGTAACATACGCAGAAGGAGGGAGAGTAATCCCATCTCCCCCTACTATAGCCATCAGGCTGTAGGGTTGGGCACTGCCTTGTTCTTTCTCTGCCCCGTGAATCTTGAATTCTTTCCTGTAGAGAAGAACACCTGGAAGGGGAGAGACTGAGACAAGCCTATAGACTTGGGGTGGTATTCATCTGGGAGATCTGGGTTCTAGTCTCTGTTAGGAATATAGATTTGAATTTCCTCAGGCCAAGGTTGGCCTAGCACCAAGGTCTCCCACTTCCTGAGTGAGGGCTTTAAGAGATGGATGACATGGGGACACCATCATTTCTCTTCTGACTGAATTCTAAAAGAAACTGGTGGCCACCATTATGTTTTGTGGGAAGCCCACTTGTGTCCATGCTGTGTGCTCTGAGAATGCTAAGTGGATTGAGCCCTTTAGAGGCCCACATAGGAACACCTCCTTTCTACATCCTGGCTGGACTTAGATGGGAGATAGGTGCAGAGCTGGTCAGCCCTGTCAAGAGTAAGGAGCTTATGCCCTTCACCCTTGGGGGACCTTCAGCTCACTAAGTAAAGGCACCTATGGATTTTAGGTGCCTCCAGGATAATGTGGCAGCTGAACTGTGGTTTCTGGGATTGCAGTTTTGGACTCAGGTGCCTACATTCTGTTTAAGTCCTACTTCAGGTGCCTCTCTTTCTGGATATGACAGGGAGGGGGCTTGGTATGCCTTACCAGTGAAATGGAGAAAACAGACTTGGATTAAGAGATCACTGCTGATGGAAGATAAATATCTGTCCTGATATGTATTTTAGGGGATTGTGTATATCTTTAAATGTTAAACCTGTTATTTGATGAGTTGAATTCATTAATAAGTAAAGTTAAAAAATAGAAAGAAAGAGAAATGTGGAAAACAGCCCTTCCCAGTCTTGCTGGGATGTTGCAAGGATAAGTCCTGGAAGGTCCTATCTGAGCTGGTCAGATACAGAAGCAAGGAGGGCTCTGCTGTATAGAAGCATAGTTGCAGTACAGAAGAGATGTCAAATATGTGGTCCATGGGCCAGATGCGGCCTGTTGAGCAGTATGATATGACCTTTGGGTTGCTGGACTGACCCTGTGTGTGAATGTGATGCATGGGCTGGATCCGGCACATGGGGATGGTCCTGGGTAAACGATGAATGCAATGTCCCACTAGACTGGCCCTGTGTGCTGCCAAAGCCAGTGTGCAGGGTCTGTCCAGAAGGTGCATATGCCACATGCCGGCCCCTAGTGCTGTATGCAGGATGCATGGCCAGTCCAGTCCCATGCACCATGTGCAGCAACTGCTGGCCTTGAGGCTTGTTGTGCACATGGTATGTAGGGCTGGCATGGGGCATGTGATACCTGTGGCACTCAGGCTGGACCCAGTTCTGGACACAGCACAGGGGGTCTGGAGTACAGGTTGCTGGCGGTGCCCTGGACCAACTCCCTTTGTGGCCTGTAGTGCCAGGTCTGGCTTGTGTGCCCCATGCCAGCCCTACATGCCACATGCACAGCGAGCACCAGGGCTGACATGTGCTGTATACAGTGTGTGGGCTAGACTTGGCATCACAGGTGCTGAACAGGAGGTCAGTCCCGGTCCAGCTGACAGATCAGTCCAGCATTGACACCCCTGCACCACAGAAACCCTGCTCTGCTTCCCACTGCTACTCTGGACAAATTCTGAAACCTCAGGCTGTACAGACGGAGGGCATCCACTGACTTACTTCATGATGATGATGTAGACGAAGTACATCAGTACTAGGACTAAGGACTCCCACCTGGGAAAAAAGGCACACAAGGAATGAGTTATAGCAGAGTAGAAGGAACAGCCTGTCATCCCATTCTTCTGTCATGCCATAAACCCACAAGGAACTATTTGACCCACTGTGCATCTTAATGAGTGGAATGAGGGGGTGAAGAAGGTGGAACATAAAACATTGGTTTCTGGAGGCCCATTTTGTTCTTTCTCGGCTTAATATGTAATAAGAAGGCAGTTGCGCATTGACAACAATTTCAGATTCTCTGGAAGAGAGAATGTGAATGTGTGTGGGGAAATCATTTTACTCTCCCTTTGCATGGGTCTTAAGTGATGACACAAGGCATACAGTCAGGCCTGTAGCTGGTTGAAGGGTGTCACTGCTGAGAAAATGGTGCTGAACAACAGGCAACACCAAGTCCCTCCAGCTCCTCTCTCTTTCCACAAGGCTGCTTCATGTCAGGACTGACTATTAAAACTGCTAGTTAAATATTATTAATGTGTTTTGATTGCTTCTACAGCAAAATAAAAGACATGGAGTAAAACAACACAGTCCCTGGCTTTTGGCACTTCTTACACAGAGATGAACTGTGTCTTTCTCTTCTTTTTCTCTGACCAGACAGTTACATTTTTTGCAGCTCACTGACAAATCTTTAGCCCTGGTAGACAAACCTGTGACCAGCACCACAGTGCTTAAACAGTAGGACACACTGCTCCTTTCCTTTTTAGCAGCACTGTGAGTTTATGGTTGCCACGACTTTGTGCTGACTATTCTTTTTCTTTTGTTTTGGACACTCCAGCATTCTGCTTCCCCATTGACATGTTTTATTAAAAGGGTGCAGATGAGTGTAATTTGGCCTCAAATTTAATTTTAATTAGGAAAGCCCAAGCCTTTGAAAAATCTAACAGCTATAGATATGTTTTCGTGAAATTTAAAGTGTCTCAATGATAAACATTTAAAAAGAAAATAACTCCCTGCAATATTTGTAATTCAAACATGACAGGGAACATTTCATTGAAACTGGTAAGTAGCTGACTCTGAACAACTAATTCAATTGCTTAATGTTACTGTCCAGTCTGAATTGGGCAGAAAAAAAAATCAGGCCAACAGTTGACAGTAAATTACATTTTTAAAATGATTTCAGTTTTTCTGATCTATGGCATCATTTGTAGCATAAATAAAGGCATATATTTTAAATATGAATGTCACGGTGGGGTCCTCGCAGAGGGCCGTGATCTCCTTGAGGCCCTCTCACCGCGCTACTCCGGCCCGAGGGCACCCTCCATTCTCGCCCGCCACGTCTTGATCGAATATGTAATAGGGAGGCTGCCTTGTGTTTCCTCGGGCCTGTCAGCTCCTGGACCCCTCGTGGGTCTCCCCATACAATGGGCGTTACCCAAGCGCCCTAGCCTTATGGGCTATGCGTGGCTCCTACCAGCCCCTAATACCACGCCCCAAGCCTCGCAGATGTAATGGACGTTGTTCGGTCTATACGCCCGCTTCCCGGGCCTCCTCTCTCATGCCCAGCCTCTTGCTGGGACTCTCGCCTGGCCCACTCTGGGCCTCCCCTGCCGGTGTGGTTCCACTCTGGGACTCTCCAGCGGGCCTCCGGTCCTATGGGCCAACCGCACGGATACCCTCCCTGACTCTGGCTCCCTGCGCTGCTACTCCCCGTCTTCTCAGGGGCAACCGCAGCGCCCTGCCTTGGTCTGAGGGGGATTGCCGCACTAGCCTGCGGCCGGGCTCACTATGCCCGTGCGCCCACACTGGGCTACTCAATAACGTACAAGGGCGTTCCCCCTCTCTGGGGGCTCGCCGCGCCCACACTGGGCCACTCAATAACGTACAAGGGCGTTCCCCCTCTCTGGGGGCTCGCCGCGCCCACACTGGGCCACTCAATAACGTACAAGGGCGTTCCCCCTCTCTGGGGGCTCGCCGCGCCCAGACTGGGCCACTCAATAACATACAATGGCGTTCCCCCCTCTCTGGGGCTCACCGCACCCACACTGGGCTCCTCAGTAATACCGCCCCTTTCCTGGGGCCGGGGGCTATGTTCCCCCACACGCAATCCGGGGTCTAGGTCCCCGTCCGCAACCTACGGGTTGTGCCCGCGACCCACTGGCCACGCTCCTCGCCGCCAGCTGCTCACGCAGTGGCGTGCGAGCTGCGCCTTCGGGGTCTATGTTCCCCCACACGCAATCTGGGGTCCCCGTCTGCAACCTACGGGTTGCGCCCGCGACCCACTGGCCGCGCTCCTCGCCGCCAGTTGCTCATGCACTGGCGTGCGAGTAATTGAGGCCTCCTCCAACCCCTACAGCCTCGCCCAAGCCTCCGGGTGTAATATACAGAGCCAAACGTAAACTAGAGCCTCCTGGCTATAACACAAACCTAAAGCTCCCTGGCTAAACCATAGTGCCCATCCTCCAGGGCTATCACGAGCTGTACTTGCCCATCGGGCTTCTCCCCATATCTTGGCTGAGGGAGCTCCTGCCTCTCTGGCTGCTGGCAGAGAACTGCCAGCCTGGCTTCAGCCCTGAGCTTTATAAGGGCCAGGCCCTGCCCCCTACAGGCAGCTGGCTCCGCTTGGTTGCTCCGGCAACCCGCAGCTGCGCTCATTACCTAAGCCAGCCTCAGCTGGGCTCGTTATGTCAGGCCAGGGCTCTCTCTCCCTGGCAGTTTCTCCTCTCTTAGGAGCAGGCACTAAGGTGCCCTGCGACAATGAATTTTAACTAGAAGGTGTCCCTTTAATATTATATTGGAGATTCTTTGCTAGCCCATAGTTGCAAAGAGGCAGTTAATCAGTTAATTAATTTTCAAAAATAAAAAATACCAAACACCTCTCCCCCTTCCAAAAAAATCAACTTAATCCAAAGATCATTTGTTTTTTAAAAAGTCAAACATCTGAACAAACTCAGGACATCCTGAAAAATAATTTTAACAATGCAGGTTCACTGCATTTCTCCTTGGTTTTCCCCATCCCTTCCTGGTCCTATTGACATCACCCTGGTAATGGACCTCTGACTTAAGGCCATACTGTACTGTCAGTCCACAGGTGTGCAGACCCCGCTGCTGTCTTTGGGAGTGTATGTGGGTGTTGAGAGGGCATGGCCTGACATTGCTGCCATCTCACATTAGGGGACGCTTCAACTGAAGCTCTCCTGGGCATTCTCCTCTTGCTCAGAAAATGAGTTATACAAGTCCACCTGCTAATTGGGTCTCCCGCAGAGCAGGAAATTGGTGCCTGAATTGCTTTGCAGAACTTTAGTTTTTCCCTCTCTCATTAACCCTGATTTTTCAGCTCTTGCAGGATAATCAAAAAGTGACAGGAAAGAAATTAGACAGCTGGAGATACTTACCAGGAAACTTTTTCATCATATATAAACTGTGGAAGAAATTAAAAAAGACATATTATTCATAACCCACAACAACATACATCAGAGCTGAAAACAGCCCATTACCTGAATGTAAGGAAAGGAGAGGCTGGGTATCGAGAGCAAGTGACACTGGCAGGAGGTGTGGATTCTAAACCCAGTTTACCCACTGAATTGGTGGGTAATCCTGCACTCTTTTGCCATCTCAGTGTCTTCCACCAACAAAAGGCAAATAGATAGTCTTGCCCATGTCCTCTAAGATCCGAGGTGATGTTACTAACAGTGTACCAGGGACGGGGGTGATTTGTCAGAGGTAAAGCAGGTGTGACCCTGGGGGAAATGGTGTTTGGTGACGTCCTCAGCTGGTGCAATGATGTTAATGGATTGATGCCAGTTAATGACTTGGCCCAGGCCTGATTTTCACCTGTGCTGGGCATTCAATCTTCCAAATGGACTTCATTCAAGTTATGTGTGTTAGAAACCAAACTGTTTAACACCTGTAAGCTTCCTGGGATATGGACTGCATCCTGCTCCATGTGCTTCAAGTGCCCTAAGCGCCTGTTCATGTGATAAAAGTGGTTTCGGATGAATTTTGTTAATTTATGCTTGGTTTTGCTCTCTGAAGCTGCATGTTGAAAGGTGAGTGCCTCCCAGTCACCACTAGATGGCCCTCAAATTCCACAGCTCAGGGTATTTCCAGCCTCCTGCCTGCCTTAAGTGGCTGATGAGGCTGAAACAGCGCTGCAGTGTATTTTGTTAGTAACAGGCTGAGGTGCCAGTCTTTCACAGCACTTTCTCTTTTCCTCTGGCTTTAAATGGTCAATATTTGTAACCTGACTGGCTTCCCTGTTGGCCTGTTCCTGTCACCTCCAAGCATAGGTCTCATCTCAAAATAGCTTTCAGCTAAAGCAACACAGTGACATTGTGACGGGCTGCGATAGGTTGTTGTGACAGGGAAGACTCAGTGGCACTTAAAAAGATGACTGTGTGTCTCTGAGATCCTTGCTTGGTATTCTCCTGATGAAGTGCCTGTGTTTTTTGTGGTGTGGTGAAATTCATCCTCCTTGTTTCGCTGAACACATATATGGCGTGACATCTTTTATGTCACGCGACAGCTGGGAGACACTTTGTGATTTTTTTCCCCCTTGTTCAGTTCAGTGTCAAACCACAACTCCGCGCTGTTACAATGTGACCCTGTCAAGTTTCCGGCCCTCAGTGAGTAACATCCTCGTCATAACCTGTGGCCAGGGGTAACTTTGCAAAAGAGCTGTGGGCCAACATCATTATTACAATGCCAGAAATGTGTTTCTCTGGGTCCTGGACCCAGAGTCTCATACCACAGGCACCCCCCTGACTTGACAGCCTGAAAAATGACCCTACCTAGTACTTGGTTTCAACTTTTATTAACAGACTCCCCTTCTGCTCACTCACCCTAAAAACTTTTCTTTGCTCTCAGTTCTACAATGTGATGTGTCAATGGCTAGAGAGCAACCAAAAGGATGGAAATGACCTTTGAAAATCATAAGGGAACAGTCCTTTACCTGTACATTTTGTAAACAGCAACCCCCATTTTGTGTAATATAAACTGGTCCTAATAGTTTCCAGAAGATGTGAGTGTGCTATCATGTATTTCACAAGATATGGCTCACAGTCACATGGTTTCACCTGGCAGTAATAGTTTCAGGGAACAACAAACTGGTTTGACTCCAAGCACATATACATCTTTATGAATAACAGTAAGTAGAGGGTTCTCTTTTTGGCCTAATGTCTTTGAAAGTGTCCCTTTGAATTTAAGAAATATTCTTGTTGTATCAGAAGGTAGCATAAAGAATAACTCTGGAGCAGGTTTAGAAACTAACACCTGTTTTGTCAACCTGTGATATAAAATGAGTCTTTGTAATTTTATTTA
Source organism: Alligator mississippiensis (assembly GCF_030867095.1). Lineage (NCBI taxonomy): Eukaryota > Metazoa > Chordata > Crocodylia > Alligatoridae > Alligator > Alligator mississippiensis. Next base: position 230,001,624 of record NC_081824.1, read on the forward strand.
AATTGCAAGGAAGTTGTAAGGCCGGTAATCTCTGCTGGTAAATAGAAGTTTATAATAAAGTTAGGTTGGTTTTCACCAACTTTGGACTTTTAAGTGGTTCAATGTTAAATTCCTAACCTTACAGTACCATCAATGTCAACATATTTATTTCCCAATGAGTACACATATGTTTAGGCAAAATGATGGTGGCATGTCACTTCCATGAGCTTATTACAATCTGTTAGAAGAATGACATGAGCTACTGTTTGTATGGAACACCCTCCCATTTTTGGTATTGCCTTGGTATTAAGGCCTTTGAATAAGCAAGTCCTCCCTATCCAACCATGCGTTTAAGCACGTGCAAAGAGTGAAGCTTGTACTTAAGCCCTGTAAAAGTCCACAGGACTTAATGCAAAGCACGTACACAAGTGCTTTGCTGAGCAGGGATGATTCAAGCAATTCTTAAGCGTTTGGTTGAACTGAGGGCTCTGGTGTGTTTGGACACTTCTTGTTTCTGTACATTCACATGTCAAATATAATAATAATCCCATAGGATGCATTTATTCCTGTCCAAGACAATTCAGTATTTAAGTCTAATGATCAAGAGGCCCGTTTTGTCAAAGAAGAAATTACTTGAGGAGTATCTGTCCAGGGGTACCCTGAGAGTGATCACATTTATATGTGAAACCATTTTGTGCTTGCAGTTTGAGAACTGTAGCACTTTTTTCTTCTCCTACATTTCTAGTAAGTGATTTACTTTCATGGTAAATGTGAAATAGTTATTCATTTCAGCACCATTTATTGTTTTTTGAAGGCAAAAGAAAAAGTGTTCTCTCAATTAGAGAAAAAAAGGCAGTATAATTATTGCGTGTCCTCAGCTCACCCTGCATGGGGCAGGGAAAAAGTAGTGTGTGGCAGGAACCAGGACCGTGCAGCATCATATTACACTCTGCACAAGTCTCCCAGGGCTTAACCCATTTGTGTGTGGTTTGAGCCTCTCATGAGAAAGATGCTGTCCAAGTGTGCTGAACTATTACTAGTATTTCAAGTAGGGAGCATGGCTTCAAAATAAAACATCATTAGAGAGAGAGACAGAGAGAAATTCTTTCCTGATTGAAGACAGAGGGGGTTTGTCATTCTGGGTTTATTCTAAGCACAAAGTGGAAAGTTTGCAAGCTTCTCTGCAACTGACTGACACAACTTAAAATTCATATATTAAACGTGGTGTGTTTCTGAAGGTTTTTTTACCTATCAGAACCTGATGCTAAACCTCAAAAGCAAGGAAATGAAAAGCTCAGTCACCTAGCACACAGCTGTCACTCAGCCTCCATGGAGTGACCCCCACTTTCTTCCAATGTGTTTAGACCAGACTTTCCCATTTCGTGCCCCTTCTGTACAGTTCTAGGGCAGTAGCTGCTCAGCTGTGAGGATGTCAGTCCAAGAAGGCTGGCATGCTTTGAGGGCCAGCGTTCAAATCATGGTATGTATGTACTCTGTGGTCTCTGGTGCTCGTCTCTGGATGAAGGTCTCTATCTTACATTGGAAGAATAAAGGGATGAATTTAGCAGCAAAACATAAGTGCCACCACCTCAGTCTGACTCTCTTCTTCCTAATAAGGACATTAAATATCATCCCAGAAAATACCAAGCAAAGGCATTTCTACAGCTGCAGGGAATAAGAAAATTTGAAGGGGCCCTTAATGGTTTAGTTCAGTGGGGTGTGAAGTGTGTCTTACAGATGGTGTGAAGTGGAGTAAGCACTACTAGATCAATTGTCATACGTCAGCTGAGGAGCTGAGCCTTTAAACATTCTAATTGTTTTTTCCTTTTCCCCATTCACTCCATCTCCTTTCATCTACATTCAGTAAATGTTTACTATGAGCTGTATAGAGTAGTTGCTAGAGGAAACACAAGACAGACTTAATCTATACTTAACCCAAACCACAATTAACTATTTAATATTGTCACAGTGAAACAAGAACTCTAGTAATACCTTAACACCTTAAGCCTTGATGTATGCTGTGATCAGCACTAGCTTCCATGGGTTTATAACTGACTCCACCCTAAATTACAGCTGACCAGTGGGCCTGACCTACATCACCGATGGCAAGGATCTGCTGAGAAAGGACCTGGCATAAATTTGGCCAAGAGAGGCCCTAATCTGGGGCAGAAGAGCATGACAATATTGTAGTACTTTGGCGTTTGATTCCCAAGGACTCTGGCAATTCAGTAGCCAGGTAGAGCCACCCTTCATGGAAGTAATTCATAAAAGAAGAAAGAAGAAACCAGAAATCAGATTCTGTTCCACCTACTGGGTACCTCAATGGATTTAATCACCTATGTGTGATCCTATACCACCTGTTCAAGCCCCTGAAAATTCACCCCCATCGGCTGGCCATTAAGTCAGAAAAAGCAACAAAGTGGAGGTGGACTGACCTGGCTTCTGCATTACCTATTTTTCAGGGACTAGAGCAGGGTGGAATAAAATTGCATTTAGATGTGTAAGTCCACTTACATGCCTAACTCCTCTTACATTATTTACAGGTAGAACAGAATCTGGTCTCTTGTCTGCAGGTGCTGGAGGTCTTTGTTTAAAGACCCACCTGATTTTCTTGTTACTTTAAAGGATCCACTAAATACAACATCAGAAGGAATGATTGTGTCAGGCCTCTGTGAGGACCCCTAAGACGCAGCCCCCAGTGTAAGGATGAATCCACCCAAAATTTAAAAAAAAATTGCCCTGCACTGGAAGTGGAAAGGTTACTGACAGGTGCAAAACCTCCACAGTCTCTACAGCTGATTTGCAACTATACTGTAAGTCAAACCCACCACAAAACCTCATCAGCCAAGAAGCAAAATACCTCTTTATATTCATGCTTCCTCTGGATTAAAAAAAATGGAAATAAATAAATAAATAAAGCAGCTGTTATGTTGCATATGTGCCTTTCTGCCCTTGGGAGGTAATTTATTACAATTTGCAGGATTGGCCTGGCTGACTGTTCAAAAACCACATTCCTGTGTGTGGTTATGCTCAGGCTGTCAGAGCAAAGCAGCAGCCTTTGTTTGTTTCACAGATCATTACTAACAATTACGCTGCCTTTATTCTTGTCCCAGTGTTGATGTATGAATTAGATTGAAGATGAGGTATTTTTCAAAAGTTGCACAAGGCTGACCTGGTAGAGTTGAGAACACAAATCACAAACAAGCTGAGACAAATGATCTGCCAGAAGTTTGACAGAGAGAGAGAAATAGAGAGATTGATCTGTGTATCTAGCATATGTGTATGTGGCAGCATGCAGGCCCAGACAATAAAGGTGAAGAGAAATAAATATAGGGCACTTTTACATGTGCTCCAATGTATTTTGATCAGAACACAATGGAGCAGACTCGAGCTAGCTAGAGCGTCCTCATCAGAATGCTCCAGCCTGCTGCAGCGTCTCATGTATTCAGAGTCCCCGCCTTTCAAAATGGCAGCAGGGCACTTAAATTAAAGCTTGTCCAACAAACTTTAGTTAAAACACCCTACCGTCATTTTGAAAGCGGGACTCTGAATACATGAGACGCTGTGGTCATTTTAATTAGAGCAGCTTCCAAGAGCCGCTCTAATTAAAACATACCCCCACACACACCCTGGAGCATGTGTACAGATGCCCGTAGTGACAAAACTGTAATGCTATTTAGTCCAAATCAGACACATTTACGCAATGGAAAAATTAACTTCCCCACTGCAGTCCTGACTTTAGCAGTACAAATGTATTAAATAAAATCTAAGGAGAGCTCTCTTTCTTACTCCCCATGTTTGGTAGGGATTTGATAACTTTAGGCTACATGATCAAGATGGAAATTGGGGGTGACAGACAACAACACAACATGTAATCCGGTTGTCGGAAACTCAATTTTTTTCATTTCTTGACTTTGTTGCAATTATGGCTAGAAATATAACGTTTAACTGATGTAGGGTTTTACACTCAAATTCTTAAGCTAACTTTTTTTCACTGTTTGCGGTCTGTGTAATACTGCCTTTCCCTTTGGACTTGATGGGCACTTTTGAGGGAAAAGGATTGAAAATCACAGCTTTGTTGCCTAAATCTAGGCTCCAGCATTGTAGTAAGGGGATTTTCATAGCTGCTAAATATTTTGGAAAACAAGAAACAAAGTGTTATTGAAAGCATCCTGCACCTTTGATTGCAGGGTTCGTGGCTAGTCATATACCACATGCATATGTGTGAACATGCCTGACACAAAGGAACATTTTGTAGCCATTGACTGATTTCCTTCTTATAGGGGCAAATTATGCCACATTTTCCACAGGGACTTCCTGGTAGCAGGGCCACTGGGGCATGGTAGAGGATTCAGCTACCCTCTCACCTACCCAGAGAGCAGGACAGGAAGCTACTCCAGAGCCTGATGAGAGGTCAGAGCACTGGGTTTCAGAATTAGTATCCCCATGCAAAGTATGGGGCAGTCCAGGCTCTGCAGATTCAGGCCAGCAGTGTTACATCCATTACACTTGGGTTGAGCTTTCGTCTACCACTAAGATGGCTACAAATCATTCTTTTTGTGAATAATACTGATCTTTGGATGTCAGCACAAGACTCCTGGAGTCAGGATCTTACTCCCAAGATTACAGTGTCTATGCTTTAACTTGCCCTTGATGACAATCCTGCTACCGATACAGGTTTTCCAAACAGAAGCATAGATATAATAACCTTAAAAACTTACCACAATGAGTGCAATAACAGACAGTGTATAGTAGCTTGCATCTCTCAGGAGACTCCATGATGACAGTGCAACGACCTGAGAAAGATATGCAAAAAGAGGAAGTGAGCCAGGCTCTTATCAGCACAAGCTGTCACATTAGCAGTAGGTGCCAAAAGATAGACTGTCATTTCATAGCGCAAGCTGGCCCCACACATGTTAGTACATGATACAAGAGATCAGAGCTGGGAAATGCAATACACTACTGAGACTGCTGTCAAGAGATGAGCACAGGGGCTAGAGGGGTTGACTGAATCTTGTGCCTGAATGGTGACACAGTCATGGAAATGAAGACCACTTGGATTGCTAGTCCAGGGTCAAATTCTGCCTCTGTTAAATCCTACCAGTTCAATCATCCTATGTGTTAACGGTAGTTTGTATAGCTGTAACTATAGACAGAATTTGGGCCCAAATCTCTATTCTTTTTATGTTTAACTTCTTTTTCTTTCATAAAAGTAATAAACTTCACAGAAAATACTGTTCAAGTTGCATGATTATGCTCTGAAAATGCAGGAAATGCTAAAGGGATGTGACCATAACTCGGCTCCATTGTGCATATCCACTATGGTTTCATCTTGAATTCCTGTGTCAAATAGTTAAATTTTATAGCATTTAAGCACAGAAGGGACCACTACATCTAGTCTGACATATGTAACATGGGTTCTTAATACTCTTATATTAAGCCCAAAAGATTTTTGTTAGATGCAACAGATTCACTCCTAAACTGGTACAGGCAGAGAACAGGAGAGACTGAGGTGGTACCAGAGCTCTGGCAATGGTGAAGCACTGGTTAATTGAGACATGCCTAGGTTTCCAGAAGGAGAGATGCAATCCATGCTGCAAAGAAAGGTGAAAAAGTCTGGAGGTCCCTGCCAATGTGACTTAGCAAATAATTCCTTCCTAAATCCAAATTTGGTGATCTGTTCAGCCTGGGGCATATAAAACTCACCAGCCAGGCATTCTCCATTTCACCTCAGTGTGCTGACCCACCCTGTCCCATGTTCATCTGTGGTCAAGTTCTGAGGACTCAGAGAATGGTGACAGACAGCACAGACAATATTTGGTCATAGAGGGAAAATGTTTCTTTCTGACCCCTGCGGCTGATGGGCTGAAACCTAGCCTGGATTATAATCACTGTCTCAATGAGATATGAGCATGTTGAAGGCAATACTGGCAATCCTGCTCTCTACATGAAGAGAGGGGCCATGAAGGAGGAGTTGAAGTGCACATTCAGTGATTCTTTAGTAGCACAAGGCTGACTTCCAGTACCCTTAGCTACCGGTGTAGAATCTGGTAGGGATATGTCTTCTTACTTTGTGCAAACCAGGAAAAGAACTCAGGAAAGACACCTATGGCCTTGTACAGACATTCATTTTCTCTTGGGAAAGTCACAGTTCTCCCAGGAGAAACCACAAATGTACAAATGTTCAGGCTTTTTCTCCCAGAGTAAAAATGATCGCTCCAAGAGAAAAATAATTGGGAACAACAGGGTTAAATCATTCCCAGGAGACTGTCTCCTGGGAGAGTGAATGTCTGTACATTCTGTGGCTTCTCTCTGAAGAGAACATAGTCCTCTAGCATTTCCCCTTTCTCTTTCCTCCTCCACCCCCAGGAAGACAGTGTGGTTTGCTGGACTCTGCAGCTCCAGCAGGGAACAGAGAACACAGCCTTCACTATCCCCACACTGTGCTTCTGGGGAACACAGGCTGATCACTGGCAGTCTGGGTCAGCCAACTCAGGGCTGCCCTATGCACTACTACCATCTGTCATCAGGCTGACTAAGGGAGCCTGCACAGCTCACTGAGTTGTGTGTACAGGGGTCCTCTCTGGCTGCACAGTGTCAGCACTGCAAGCTCTCCACTCTTTGGGGCCTCAGCATTTGAATACCTGTAAATGTAGCTTACATGAAGAATGTGCTCGGTTAAGGATGCATTATAGAACAGTGGTAGACAAACTATGGCTTGTGAGTCACATGCAACTCCCAAGCAGTTTAAATGTTACTCTTGAAGAAACAGAAGAGATCACTGGCTCAGGGACATGTGCATCTCCAACATTTTGTGTCCCATGGTTCTCAGCTATGACAAGATTTTGGCTTGTAGCCAGAAGGGTTTGGAAGTTTGGTTGCCCCTCCTCTACAGAAACAATGTAAATTTTCTAGCACCTCTGGACTGTGCATAGTCCTATTGATTTCAGCGGGGCTCTGCAGGGGAATGGAGAGTTACTGGCACAGAAGGCTGCAGGATTGGGTCTTAAGTTTGCAAGGATGTTAGCAATTAAGTCAGTCTCTGATTTAAATCCAGCAAGGTCTGCACAGTGTCTGGGTGTAGAGCTAAATTAGAAGGTACCTAAGGAAATTGAGGCACAAAACAGTGATAGAGATGAACCACTGGTACCCAGGGCAGGGGTTGATGCTCTTTCTCTTGATGTCTTCAGATCCAGACTGGATTCTATTCTGGAAGGGATGCTTTAGTCAAACACACATGACTAGACACAGTACTGGGTAACTGGGTAACACTTAACGGAGAGTGATATCCAGGAGGTCAGGTTAGATCAGTGATTCTCAAACTTTTTAGCCTTGAGGCACACTTCCATAACTTTAATAAACTGAGCAGCATCCCATTTTAAAAAGGAATGTATTTATTATACTGCTTACCTTCCTGAAAAAGGGCTGGGAGAGAGGAGGAGCGACTACAAGGGAGTAGCCTGCCTGCAGTGAGTGGGGGTAGCAGGAGTGGCTGGAAGGAAAGCGCCTATATGTATTTCCTCACCAGAGCCTATGTTTATCTTATTTACCTTCTCTCACTGTCAGGGCTAGTCAGGGCTGGGGCACCCTGTTTGAGAATCACTGGGCTAGATGACCTCATGGTCCTTTCTGGCCTTATACACAATGGATAGGATGAGAGTTCACAACTCTGTGTACAGGACATCAAAAAGAAGATCATATGTCTGGCTAGGGCATGCCAGTTTCTGCAGACAACAGCATATGAGGGAGCAGTGTGGCAACATCAGGTCCAGCTTGCTTTGACTCCCCAGCCTGAATGACCAGGTACCCATGTACAGCTGGGTGAACAGGGGCTGGCTTTTTGTACAAATCCACAATTCATGCTTTTGGACCTGTAGCAAGATGACTTTGCCTCTCTGCTACTGCTCCCAGTACAGGATATAGGTACATGCAAACCATTATGACACAAAATACATTAGAGGAAGCCATGATCCTAGTCTCTGGATTCTCTTCTATGTCAGTCCTCAACCTTCTTAACAGAGTGGATGGGGTGAATTACAAACAGCCAAATGGCTATAACATCTTCAGTCAGCTAGACCAGTGAATCTCAACCAGGGTGCTCAGGCAAACTTGGGTGCTCTGAGATCCTTTGAAGGGTGACACAGCACGTATGAAGAGACAAGCAGGTAAGGACAGGCAGAGGCTCCAGGTGCAAAGGAGAAGAGCAGATAAAGGCAGGCTCCCTGCCTAGTTGCTCCCCTGTCTAGCCTCAGGGGGTAAGCACTGTAATATATAAATTAGCTTTTAAAATGGGGTGCCACTCAATTCACAAAAGTTACGGGGGACAGAATTGAGTCTAAAAAGATTGAGAACCACTGAGCTGGTCCATGATCTATTTATCCCACAGTCCACAAAGCAGAACTGCATCCTTAAATCTTCATTTTCCATTTCTAGAATGCATTTCAGACATTACCTTTGCAAATAGGGTTTCCAGCCACATTTCCAAGTCAAGTTTGTTCATGAATTCAATCAAACAAACAGAAACTTCATTTTCACTTTTTGTTATCTGTAAAAATCCCCTTTTTCCCAGAAAATTGACTTAGAATGTTTTCCTCACATGTGCAATGATTAACCCTTTGGACACTGATACTCTTGCAAGCTCGCAGGCAAGGGAATGATTTACTAGAGAGAGCACACAGCTCTAATTTACATTAGACTGCTTTGCATTAAGGCAGCATAAAGAGACCTTGGAGTGTGTAATGTGAACAGAAATTAGGACCAAAGTATTATGGGGGAGTTTTTCAATGGCACAAATAATAATGAGACACCCAGCTCCCGTTGATTCCCTCCCCACAATCACCACACCACTAGGTTCTCCAAAAATAAACGTGCTTCTTGTCTCCAGACATCTCCTATTATCAATCTAAATGACAACATTTTTTATTGAGACCAATGATGTCTCCTAATTTATGTTGTATTTAAGATATAAAACAGAGGCTATGATCACATGTGGACATTAATGAAGGTACTAAGGCAGTCTGCACAAGCCCTTGGGCTTTAGTCATTTCCCAGCTTTAAAGGATGCATTCTTCCTACTTAAATTCTCCCTTCAGCCATAGCTAGCTTCAGCGTTTGGTTCTTCATGTTTTAACTGTATGTTGCTGTGGAAGAAGGCAGTTATTTTCCAGGACACAGACCCATAATACATCTGTTTAGAAGAGCACACAAACAATGCTGCTGTTGAACAGGGTGGAACATGCTCCATGCCTCTTAAAAACTGGCCACTGTTGTTTCAGTTCAGAAGTACAGGGTGGGGATCCTAGCCACAGATGACCAAGTTGGAAAGAAAGGGCCTTGATTAGTCCTCATTTGAGCAGGTTCAGATCTTGTCTTCTTTGAGTTTTAGCACAAGTTGTCTGTCCCTGATGGATTCCTCTCCTGTCAGCCTAGCTTGAGTGAGAGCCATTGTGCTGTACAACTGCCCCGAGGCAGCATGGTGTCTGCTGCAGAAGCACAGCATAGCAGGTCCACACTGCATTTCTAGCTCAAGTTGTGACAGCATGCAAATATCAACCCATGCCTTTCAAGTGGCCGGATAGCTCAAGTTGGTCCCTAATCCAAGCTGGAGTTTTCTGAAGGTGAATGGGAGTGGGGCTAGAGGTAACTCTTGAGTCACACTTCAAGCTAAATGTATAGTGAAGACAAGCCCCAAGAATGAAGACAGGCAATGCATATTCAATACAGGGTAAAACAGGATTGCTGCACAGTTCATTTAACTCAATGCCTCTCAAAGGCACTGAAGTCGGAAGAAATTTTGGGCACTGAGGGCCAAGTGAAATAGGAACTGAGATCTTGGAAGTGAAAGGCCAGTGAAAATCAAGTACTTGGCTTCATTAAGCGCATCAGAAAGGCAGAATAAAAGCAGCTGTGGGGCCATACCATCTTCATTCATCATCAGCTGAATGCTGCCCCAGGTTTTTCTGCAGCCCTGAGATGCCCCCATAGCTGCACTGTTTTCTCAAATCTCTACCCTATTTTCCATTTCTAGAATGCTCTACAGATATTCTGGGCCTGATTCTTGATGGGTGTAAATCAGAGCAGCTCCTCTGACATGAATGGAAATTGGTCAAATTACACCAGCAGAGACTGTGGCTGTACCTTTGTACACGTGTTTTCCCTCTGTATCCTCCAGTCATGTTCATGCATGAATTCAATTAAACCAAAGGCAGCTTCATTTTCATTCTACGGTATTGATATAAAGGTTCCTGTTGCACAATAAAACAGTTTCCCAGGATTTTCTACTGGTAACCCTTTCAGTATTGATGTTTTCCAGGATGCTAGCAAGACAAATATTTCAAGAAGACTTATGTCCATTTCTTATTTCTTTTAAGACCTCCCTATACTGTGGCCTTTTGGGCACAACTGTAATACATGCCCATTCACAAGGCCCCTTCACACTGTCAGAGCAGTGTAAAAAGCTTAGATGAGACTTAGAACCATAAAATCCCCGAGTCAGGTTGGATTTGGACCAGCTGAAGACCTGTTACTGCTTGAGTGTTGGGAATGTATATTATGATGGGATTTTTCAAGCGTAAATTCCTAAAGTGAAATTCCTAAACCCATATTCTGCTGCATGGGTAAGAGCCTTCATCTTGTATATTGGACCCTCCTCATCTGATTTTATGCTTTCAGTTTTATAAGCATTTATAAAATTATGTTCCGTTCTGCTCCAGTTTCCTTTAATGCTGCACTGTGTCCTGTGTGCCTTAGGATATATACAGCCAGTTGCCTCACCCAGACTATGTTCACATGGTTTACTGTAAGGTGCTTAAATGTAGACCAGGAGTGGTGTGTACAGTCAGGAGCTGCTGCCTGGAGCTGCGCAGGGAGCCTGATGTAACTGAGGGTTGGGGTAGGGGCTGGCAGGTCTGCGAGGGATCCACAGAGGGGTGTTGACTGGTTAGCTCAGTCAGTCTGGGAGATGGGAACAGCATCACCCTGGGGCTGGGGCAAGCAGCTGGATTTTCCCAACCCTGGAGCTGTGCTTTGAATGTGTGCAGGCATTCATGAGATTGGGTTAAACCTTTCCAAAACTAGGTTAACCCTTTCTTGATCTAAGTTAGTGCAGCTCCTGAGGTGCACTAACTTAGATCAGGCAGGCATGCTATTTTGTGGCCAAATGAATCCCTCTGAACTCATTAAATTCTCTGAACACCCCCCGGGCACCACCTAGGATATCAAGGAATAACGTCCACAAATTGATTGAGAGTAGGTTCAGTCTTGATATCAGGAGGCATTACTTTACGGTTACAGCTGCCAGGCTCTGGAATGGGCTCCCAAGGGAGGTGGTGCTCTCCCCTACCTTGGCGGTCTTCAAGAGGAGGTTGGCTAGATATCTGGCTGGGGTATTATGATCCCAGCACTCGTTCCTGCCCAGGGCAGGGGGTGGACTTGATGATCTGTTCAGGTCCCTTCCGACCCCTAGAAACTATGGTTGGGCATTTTGTTCAACTTACCCCTGGTTAGGTTGATCAAAATGTAACACCTGGATGTACCCTTTGTGGGTAGAGTGGGAGCTGTATAATTTACCAATCTAGGCATTAGTATTACATCTGTGTGTAGCCGCATTTCTGCAGTTTCCTGAATAAAGGAGTCTACTGTCTGTCTGAAACTTTTACTTAATAAGTACTCTTTCTAGCAGAGGTGTAACAGGCTGGCTCCATGCCCCATACCCTGAGCAGCAATGGTATATCGGGCAGTACCAGCTGCCATGCTGCCAGCAGTAATGGAGCAGGCAATTGCCAGCTGTGGCAGTGGCTACTTTTGCCCCTCCCCCTTCCTTAAGATGATGTCCATGTCTATAACCCTGGACACTCCCTTCCACTTACAATATCACTTCCTTGGTATAATGGGTTTATTCTTCAGTAATGCAGTATGCCATATCAACAGATACACAGATGTTTATTGTGTATTGCTATATACACTTACAGGGTATTTGTACACGTGACACCATTAACACGTACACGTGACAAAAATATCACTTTGTGTGGCTTAATGGCATCAGAATATACGTGTACAAGACTTTTGGGGGTTTTAAATGACTTTGCATCGTTGCAAACTAAACTACAACTGCAGCTGTCAGCTTGCCCCCGCAGCCGTGGGGGGTCCTGGTCCTTCTTGCCACAGTGGCAGTGCCTCATGGGGCTGTCCAGGTGGGCTGCTAGCAGGCTGGGTGCTGCTCCAGCTTGGGGTCGGGGAAGAGTTGGATCAGGCTGGGTGCTGCCTCTGAGCAGGGGCAGCACTTCGTTTGCTAGCAGCCTACCTGGGCAGGCTTGGGGGGACACTGCCACTGTGGAGGGAAAGACTGGGGCCCCCCAGATTTCAGGGACTGCTCGGCCTGCCCCTCCCAGCCACGGGAGAGGCTGGCAGACTCCACTGAAAAAAGGATCAGGCCCCTTGCCGCTTCTGCCTTCAGCAGATGCTTGCTGAAGGTAGAACAGTGAGGGGCCTGATCCATTTTTTTTGTTTTTGGTGGAGCCTGCCTGCAGCTGGGGGGCAAGCTGCTGGTGGGTTGAGGGGCCCCTGAGTTGCAGGGAGCCCTGGTCCTTCCCTCTGCAGCAGTGGTGCCCCCCCCCCGGGCCACCCAGGCAGGCTGTTAGTGGGCCAGGTGCTTCCCTAGCTTGGAGGCAGCACCTGGCTTGATCCAAGTGTTCCCTGAGTCTGCCTGCTGGAAACCTGCCAGGCACTACACCCCAGGCGGGCTTGGGGAACAGTTGGATTGGCCCAGGTGCTACCTCTGAGCTGGGGTAGCACCCAGCCCGCTAGCAGCCTACCCAGGCGGACCTGGGGTGCACCACCACCATGGAGAGAAGGACTGGTGCCCCTACAGCTCAGGGGCTGCTCGGACCACTGGCAGCTCACCCTTCGGCCACAGGCAGGCTCTGGCTCTGACAAAAAAAAAAAAAAGAAAGGATCAGGCCCCTCACTGTAATGTGATGGAAAAATTGAAATGGTGGGTTTCAATTAAAAACCCACCATTTCAATTTAGGGGGCATAGAATTAAACCTTGGGGCTTAAACCCCCATCACATGTACAAGTGCCCACACTTCTAACTCGGCCTGGAATCTGAAAGTCAAGTTGGCTTCTCTCTGACTTGTTGATCATCATCAGCAGTAATGACCTGCTTGGGGTGAGGTCCACCAGCGTGCACCTCTTTGCAATCCCAAGCTCTTCAGATTCTTCCCTAAGGCCTGGAAACCCAGCAGGTTTATACTGGCATTGTACTGTTATAAAAGAGGACAAATGATGCAATCTCCTAAACTGGAGTAAATATGCTGAATCTAGTGAAGAGTTACCCTGAAAGAATCAGAAGTAAGTCTCTACTGGGATAAGTCACAGTGGTATAGGTACCACCTGCCTGAAACTTGCCTCAGCTGGCCCAATTGGGGTGATTTCAGCCTCCTTTTTTAACACTGGGATGGAGATGAGAATTTGGCTCCATATTCCTCTGAGTTATAAAGAATTTCATTAGAGGATTCACCTGAATTGTAGTTACTATACTGTAGATGTTTCTGTTAAAAAATATCACCTGCACCTTCTCTTTAGGACAAATCCCTAAAGACTTACTGTAGAAAACATGAAGGGATGTTTCTTTTTTAAACACTTTACACTGTCTGCTTTACACATCTTAATGTATCTAAAACACAACAATTAATTTTGGGGGTTGCACTTAGGTTATGTGCTGCTACCATGGTAACCAAGGCAGTATAAGCATTGAGCTGTCAGTCGACTCTGTATGGACAAGCTGTCCTCTGGGATTGATTCCAAGTGAACTTGCTGCCCTTATTTAGCACCACAGGGTGTCCCAGGGTGAAGACATCTAAGGTGAGTGACACCGATACCAAGGATAACATTAATGTGGAGAAGGGAAAAAAGCTATTGCAAATAGAAAATGCCCTTTTTTCAACAATCTAAAATGTAGATTTTAGACTGTTCAGTTACTGGCAAGAACAACACAATAAAGGAAAGATGGACAAATAAAAGGGTAGATTCTTTTCAGTCTACAAGGCACCTAAGAGGACTTAGGTACCTAAGTGCAATTCTATTCCACCTAGCTTAAATTCAGTTCATGCAAAAGATGGGCGGGTCTCCTCCTTATTGCTTTTTTGTGATTCAGTCTTAAGGATCAGATGACAGCGTGTTACAAAAGTAGTTGTGTTAATGGATGTTAATGACTTAAATACATGAAACTGAATCACACTTAGGCACCTAAGTCCATGTAAATGCGTGGAACAGAACTTGGGCCAAGGTGCACAGAGGCAAAAGGAATTAATTAGCGTGGCAGGATGGCAGTATTACCAGATAAAACTCAGCTTGAACTAGTTGTCATTGCTGTCAAGACCTTTATTGCCCTGGTCTTGCCTTAGAGCAGTGGTCTCCAGCCTTTTTAAGTAGGAGATCACCTTTGGCATTTAAAAGCGACCCAAGATCTACTGTGTGCTGCTGCCACCCCTGCCCCCCCTCCCAGCAGGTAAGTCTGTGGGGGGGATGGGGGCAGATTGAGGCAGAGGGAGAAAAAATTATTTGGGGGTGTGCCTCCCCAGCACATAAGTCCCACACAGCTGGGGCTCCACTGAATTTACCCCTGATCCTGCCTCTGCGGCACTGTCCCTCACCGTGAGGGCCTTGATCTAGCCCCTGCCCCTTCCCTCCCCCACGGACTGACCTGCTGGGCTGAGGCACGTGCTTGCATGCACGCAAGTACTCAGCTCCCCACCCCAGCCTCGGATCGACTCCAAGATGCTCCAACATCTACCGCAAGAGACTCCAAGATCTACCGATGGATCAAGATCTACTGCCATAGAGTTTCATAGCAGTCAGGAAGTACCTAGAAATCTTGCACAACTGAGCCTTCTTCAGTTATACCTATGGCTGGGGTTGGGTATTTGACTGATCAAATAAAATTAATTCAATTGACTGGTGAAATATCAGTCAAAAATTGTAAAAAATTGCCAATAATTCCAAATAATACACAGAAAAAGCACATTTTTTTCATTTAGAAATGTGTCAAAAAACAATAAAAAATCATATTTCTGTCAAGCAAAGTACAAAAAATGTAGTTTTTTTTTCTCCCTAAAATGGCTACAATCTTTGACTAGTCAAAAAATATGCAGTAAATTGATCAGTCAACTGACAATATTTGACTGGTCCACTGACTGGCTTGCCAACCATAGCTGTGGTAGAAAAGGAATGTGTCATACCAGTAAGAGCAAACTCTGGACAGAACTATGACCAAGTATTCATTTTGTTTCAACGTTGTCCCAACCTTCTGCTCAGCACAAAGAGGCCTTGCAAAACCCACTTGCCACTGGGTTACATGGTGGCCTCATTTGTGAGAGAAGTCCTGAGTGTCCAATCCCAGACAAGCTCCAATCAGGTGATAACCATCCTCTTGGCTGGCACACATGACATTGAAATGGTGACCTCCAGTGCTAGACAGACAAACTGAGACAGCCTGAGCCAAAGAGCTCCCTCCTTGGAACATTCTGAGCCCTGTGATTTAGGCACCAGTAACAACCTGAAACACACATCAGCCAGTTATAGTGTCCTCCCTATGTACAAGAAATATAGTGGTTCAAGATGCAGAAGACCTCCCTCACCCACTGGTGAATGCCAGTCTATAAGGTTTTTATTAACTAATGGATATTTCTGGATAATATTCCTACCATAAGCTCTTCATGAAAGGAACTCAGGTATACTGTAGCATAATGAGACTGCAATTCTGCTATACAAAGATAGATAGATAGATAGATAGATAGATAGATAGATAGATAGATAGATAGATAGATAAAATTACGCTGTCTCTGTAAGTTTTAGATTCAAGCAAAAGGAGTTAAGGTTGCACCCGACTGACTTTCTATTTTAAACATAATTGTTACTCCAAATCAAAAGAGAAAGCCACATTAGTTCCAAAATGCATAGGTTAGATAAGATACAGAGGGAGAATTTCTCTACAGAATTTGAAGTGAATCAGCTGAGGGTTTTTTGAGTTATGACTGCCTAAAAATAGAGCTCAGTGGAGTTCCAAAGTCCTGCTAACATTTTTTTCTTTGTGGGGGAAAATGAACAAAGGGACAAGAGAGAGAGAGAAGCAAGATTTAGTTACTGCTCCTTCAATTACAAAAAAATATTAATATTTGAACTTGAAGGTATGGCTTAGGACATGTGTGTGGCTGGTATTAGTGAAGCACGGAACAGGAAGGCTGGAAACCTCTGTGTTAACCCATGTTGTTAAGGCAGATTTTAGAGCGTGAATCAATGACTAAGGAAGATCATCAATTGAGAAGAACAATAATATTCAATGTACCTACCTCAGTGTAACTTATAATGATGTAGATTTACCCTAATTTTTCCAGGGGTAAAATAGTCTGGGCCAAAAAAAAGTTACTTCAATGGAGGATTCACATTTCCTATCCTTTCCTTGTTGACACTGGCCAATTACACTAGCGCCATCTAAGTCAATAGCTCAGTTGCCCGAGTTCCTGTGGTAGGTTTGATAGGTCCTGGGCAGTATTTCCATACTTTCTTGGCACATCTCATGAGACATTTACTGCAAAGTAGATTAATTAGCTCTGCAGTAAATGTCTCACGTATACACATGCAGTCTTATTAGGCAGCAGGAAATTAATTAACTCTGCAGCACTGCACATGTAGATGCTGACAGAGCTGACTGGGGCACGAGGGTACTTCAGTGACAAAGTTGCCTGCCAGTTAGCCCTTCACTGGAGCACCCTCATAACTCAGACAGCCCCTCTACAGTACACTGAGATGGGTTGGAGCAGCTCTGGGCTCTCTGCCAAATGGGGCTGCTCCAACCCAGCTCAACACGCTGTGGTCACACATGCACATGTAAATGTGGAGCCTGAGAGCAATAAACTGGTACAATGAGTGCTGGAGTTTATTGCTTCACCTTAAAGCATGTGTAGATAAGCCCCATGATTGTCACCAATTCGCTTGCCTTTGAAAGTCTGGGAATTAGATGATGCTCTAAAATCAGGATAATTAACATATTATTTTAAAAATACATTATATCTCCCATTTTTTTAACTTTGCTTTCTTTTCCCCTGCATTCTCTCCTCTCTTCCTCTGGTGATTTTTTCTTTTTGCTTTTTTCACTGAATCCTGGATTCCCTGCAGGAGCAAAGCACTAACACTTTACTCAGGGAAGCATGACAGGGGGGGGATCTGACTTGTTTTCTTAGCTTGGTTCCATTCTGAGACTTTCCAGGTGTGAATCACTTCTGCAGAGGGAAACCTGATACATTTTCCATGGTGTCAGCTCAGGAAAACAGCAGGCATAGGCAAACTGCTAGGACTCAATGCTTTGTCAGGACTACTGTCCAAATGAAACAATGGGCACTACCTCCCCCCTTCCAACCAACCCATGCTTCCAACTATTACTATTATTTGTATTACTGTAGCACCTAGAAGTTCTACCTGAGATTTGCTCCATGGTGCTAGGTGCTGTACATTCATATAGTCAGAAAGTTCCTGCCCCAACAAGCTTGCACTTTAAATAGATAAAGAGGGGAATATTATCCCCACTATATGGATGGGGAACTTGGAGGCACACAGAGACTAAACAAGGCATCCCAGATTGCCTAGACTTTGTGGCAAAGCCAGGAAGTAGACCCAAGACTGCTTCCTAGCTGATATGATCTAGTTGGGGATGGCCCTGCTTTGAGCAGGGGATTGGACTAGATGACCTCCTGAGGTCCCTTCCAACCCTCATTTTCTATGATTCTATGACTGCTAGTGGTATGTTGACAATTCAGTACCAACGTATGATTGCAGTGTGTGTGACATCTGAGATAGATTCAGACTAATTTGTGTACTAGGAGTGGTCTCACTGCAGCAGCATAGAGCTAAGCAGGGGCTAACAAGTCCTCCTGCAAGCCCATCTAAGCATCGGCTGATGCCTGTGCCACCACACCTACACTGCTTTTAGCAACTGACTTGGCTTACATGCATCTCCACAAGTTGCAGTCCCACCTTGGCATGCAGTGTAGACATCCTCTGAGTCTCACTCCAGTGCACTACCTACAAGATGGGTGTTCCTCTCCATAGGATATGCTGCTCTGCCATGCTCTTCCTGACTAAACCTTTCCTTCAAACTGGTGCAGAAACCCAGCTCCCGTGTCTCCCATCTGGAAGGGACCAGGGCAGATGTGGCACCTTAACTGTTTTTGCAGCCAGCTACACATTCCAGCTCCAAAAGGGCTGGCTGGTGTCATATGGGGTGCTGTATACTTATAACGCAATTAAACATTTGTGGCAATGTAGTTAGCCATTGAAGCAGGACTGCAGACAAGAAATCACTCGAACCTGTCAGAGCTGTTTGTGACAGATAGGGCACTGGAGCATGAAGAGAAAAGGAGCAACTTGATCATTTAAGATTCCTCAGAAAATCAGCAGACCATGCTTGCAGCCTCACACTGCCCCCTATGCACTGCTTACAGGCCACTAAGAGAGTACTGATTGCTCCTATCCTCCTGGCTGGATTAAGTTTACACTAAGGAGTACCATGATATTAAGAGCAGCTGTAATAGCCTTCCTCCCTACAGCTCTACACAGATGGGATGAAGGGCCATAGAAGTTCAGAAAGGGAGTAGCAATCCCTAGGTAGAGAACAGCCCCTTGCAAGATGGTGGGCAGGGAGACTGGAGATTTCTAAATGAGGCATATTTCATTTGAAGCCACTGTCAGCTGGAGCAGCTTAGAGCAGCCTGCAGGTTGGAGATGGGCAGAAAAGTGGCTGCCACAAGCAGGTTCTTGTCTCTTCTGCTGCATTCAAACTCCTGGCCCAAGAGTCAATTATTAAGCTCAGGTAAACGTGACAAGTCACTGTGGAACTGCCACTGCCAGTCGTGGCTTTTTGTCTGATAGTCTCTTTACACAGGGATGCTGGTGCCTGCTGCTTCAGCTCATGGGTTTATCAAGCTGGACAGGTGTATCAATGTGCCCAACTTCCTAGGGGATGCAGGTGTTGGCTCTCAGTGTATAAAACACTGTAAGTGTATCCCCTGTCTGTGTGCATGCCCCTCCTGCCCTTTTCAGTATGATTTTTTCCATTCCTTTTCCTTCTCCCCCTTATCTTCCCTTGCCTTCCTAGTGAAGGTCGATCAGTGGTAAACACTGGCTTGAAATTTTGAGCTTTGAAAGTCAGCCTTCTAATCCTGTCCCTCTATTATCCCCTTGACACACACAGCACAGATCTGCAGGTACTAGGAGCTAATACTCATTTTTTAATACCAAGGGGCAGAAATTCTTGGCCAATGGTGTCAAGAGATTAAAGGCAGAACCCAAAGCAATTAGTGCTAACACCTTTCCCAGATCAATAAACAGCCACCAACCACTTACACTGAATTTCAGAGTACTCACCCCTGTCTCATTGGGAATATTCCTTTCAATGGGGATGCTAATGTTGGCCCATGGAAGACATTTCGTCCCTGATGGCCTGTGATAGAGCAATTGCTATTTGGCAGCATGTATTCCTAATGAAGGCTGGAGAACTTTGGACCTCATTCAAGGAAAGCTCTAGTATCTCTTTAATTGGCCACAGCTTTAGCACGAACAACACTCAGAATTTTGTACTGATCATGGGATGAGGATTTCACTGTATTGGATGCTGCATTGGCAGCTCTGTGCTAGCATTCTCAAGGGCGACTTCAGTTAGCCATTAATTACGATAATGCTACAGGCTCCCTACCAAGTCCCGTGCGTAGACATGAATGTCTTACTGCCCTAACTAGAGAGACGTGTTTTGTTAGCCCAGGCTATATCAGCCTTGGGTTTTAGTTTTAGAGGACTTTGGATCAGTCCTTTGTGTGCTGCCTAGTACAACAGCAGGACATGGGCAACAGGATTGGAAACCATGTGATTGGGTTCTGTTCCTGACTCTTCCTCTGCATGTGTAAGTGACTAGAGAATTGGGTATGCCTCTGGCTAGGAACAGATGTTGCATTTGTCCTCGGACAAGTTGTGCCTGTGTTTGTCCCAGGACAGAGAAATCCTGGGATTGGTGTGTACACACATTACTCTTCTTATTAGGGTTTAATGAGCAGCTGAATGCAGTGCTGCCTTTCTGCCACTGATTCTATGATGAAATCCCAGGATGACTGTTTAGACATGCTTTGCAATGTTCCAAGACAAACTGTTAGGATTTCTTATCCCATGAACCATTTTAGGGTTTGTCCCAGATTAAAATGATCTGAATGATCGCACTTTGCCCTAGGATAAAATAATTTCTTCTGGAAGAAAAGAACATCTGTTTGTAGCCCCAGTATAAAGCAGGGATAACATTGCCTCCTGTGCAAAAGTCCCTTGTGAAGCTAACTGAATAATGCTAGAAGCTATGTAGAGGTAGGTGCTAGGCAGGGTTCTCTGAATGTTTTTTTTGACATTCACTGGCTCAACAGCCTTCACTTTTGGTATAAACAGACATTGCCAAATGACACAGATCAGTTGTACTGGGATGGTCCATTCCTGTGGGTGAAACAAATTGCCTGTTGTCCTTCCCATTGTGGAACAGCAGGAGATGCATTCCCTCCTTACCTAAACACCCCCTAGGGAATCTCCAGGGCTCATCTCTGTAAACAGGAAAAGCTAGGGTTCCCTGCTTACAGAGATGTGCTTGGGGAATCTCTCAGGTGTGTCTCTTGACAGATGACTGGTTTATGGCAGGAGAGCACAGGCAGCCCTAACTTGCCCACTCTCTCCAGCCACTCTGGGCAAGCACTCCTAGGGCTTCAGTGGCCCCAGGGAATGAGAACTCTCAGAGCACATAGGATCAGGTCCCTGAGACCCTGGGAGCACCTGTCTGGGGTCCCCCACTGGGGCTTCCTCAAACACCCATCAGCACTCCAGTGTGGTCCTGGGTCTGGGGCTGCAAATCAGTTCATTGATGGCCCCAGCTC
The DNA here is from genome assembly GCF_030867095.1 of Alligator mississippiensis. Taxonomy (NCBI): domain Eukaryota; kingdom Metazoa; phylum Chordata; order Crocodylia; family Alligatoridae; genus Alligator; species Alligator mississippiensis. The sequence goes on from NC_081824.1 coordinate 230,022,557, forward strand.
TGGGACCTCACAGAAATGTCAAACTCATTTTGGTGTTGTCCTGGGCCTGCGACTGATAATCAGTTGATTGGCAGTCCCAGGGCTGAGACTACCAGCCTCGGGATCACACTGGGGCAAGTTCTACAGTCTGATATGGTCCAGGGCTGGAAGGACAATCAGCTGATTGGTGATCTCAGCCCTATGACTCCACCAGAGTGAATTTGATATTTCTGTGCGGTCCTGGGGCTGAGGCCATCAATGAATCGATTCTCAGCTCCAGCCCCAGGACCACACTGGAGTGCTGACAGGTGCTTGAGAAATCCCCAATGGGGGAACCCAGACACGTGGTCCTAGGGTGCCAGGGGCCCAATCCTGTGTGCTCTGAGAATTCCCATTCCCTGGGGCCACTGAAGCCCTAAGAGTGCCTGCCGGGCTGGCTGGAGGACATGGGCAGTTATGGGCTGATTGTGCTCTCCTGCCATAAACCAAGTCATCTGCTGCCATGAAGAGACACAAATAATAACACCTATGCTGTAGCCATAAATTTGGGGCATTTGTGGTGCAACAAGGGGATGGATGTCCATTTGCTTGGCCTCTGTGCCATCATAATTTTTTTTATGGCAGCCTAAAGGCGACATCTATTTCCAGCCTTTGTCAAGAACAGTATGGCATCTTGCTTTGCATGGTCAGATATTCATTGCAATCACTGTAAAGATTTTACATCGCTTAACAATTAGACAGAGTGACTAGCAGGGTGCCTTTCATTGAAAGGTGGCCTCTTCCTATTTGTTCTCAAGCTGTCCCAAGCACAGTCTCTCATAACAGCTCCATTCAGGGCAATGAGACTCCACAGCACACTCCACCAAGAACTTTGGGCACGTGGAACAAACAGACTCAAAGTCTATGTTTGATTAGCGTTGTACTAAGTCACCACTTCAGACTCTAACTCACCCCTGGCATCAGTCACACAATGCATCTGGAAGCAATTGTAAAAGGAAAAATAAAGGAATGAAACCTTGCTGTTAGTAGGAACTGTGGGTATTTCTAAGGTAGGCTCACCTGACAGGGCTTGGTGGGGTGTGAGTTTCTGAGTTGCAGCTATGACTTCTGAGAGGCTAAATGTGTCACCCTACCTCCTGTACTCCCCTCTCCCATCTGTGTGTTTGTCCTCCTCTGTGTGTTTAATCTGGTTGGCCTTGAGGCATTACAGGCAAAGTATGTCTACACCATTCCTGGAATGCTCTTCCACTGTACAAAGTGAATAGTTCTTTCACGCAAGTTCCAGATTCAGGCTCTTTCCACCCTGCTGACTGCAAGCAAAAAATATACAGGTAGTTGACTCTATAAAGAATCCACTTAAAAGAAGGTGTAGAGCTGTGTATGAAGTATGTGTGTGTGTGTGTGTGTGTGGGTTTGTGCTGGAGATAGTGCACTGTCATGAAATAAGGACCTAAAAGCATCAGACACATGCCCCACTTTCTGCTGCTGGTTTCAACCTACTAGCAACGATTGTAAATGAAAGGCCTCTCCACTGGGCTAGCCATCCCCACCAGATGCAGGGCAGCAGAATGGTTCCCAACAGGGAAGGCAATAGGGTGTTTTGTGGCAGGTGCTGCTATCATAGCTATTCAATACAGTATTAATTCTGTCTTTGCACTCCCTTGCCCTGCCCCCACTCCCAGCCAATCTGATCTGTGCGGGAGCATGCAGTGAAGCTGAACACGCTACATTTGTGCTGCACAGATGGAGGCTGAGCTCAGGTTTCTAAATGCTTTTCCATATTGACTAGCATATTACTGGCCATCAATGGTAATTTACGAGTGTTTTTATGTCCTGAGATTTGCAGGGCGCACACAGTGTCCATCTCTCTAATCATCTGAGGCAAGATACACCCCTATGAATCTTTTTTCCATGCTACCTCTGATTCATAGGACTCAGTCCTAGGAGTGAAGGCAAAAACCTTAAAAGCTGGAAGCAGTTCCCCATGGGAGCTGATTTCCCAGCTCTATGCCTCATAGTCTGCAAATCTGTGACAAGCATCCTAATACAAAAGGATTTAATGGTGAGAAAAGCCAAATAACCGTTGGCCAACATCATGGAGAGGAATGATTTCAGATGGAGATTATGGGTCAGATTTTCAAACCAGTTAAGCTTATAGTTTCTCACATAAAAGACCTTATTCTCACCTTATTCATTTGGACTTAACCCAAAATAAAAAAGGGAGCGGGGGGTTATCCACAGTGTTACCACCAGTGATGCAAATGACAAGAGCAAAACTAAAATTAAATATCATTTTACCTTTTAATAATCAGCAGGATTCAGTTGTGAACATAATGTAAAACCTCTCTGCCTGATTCAGACCCCAAGCCCATTTTCACAGCAGCCCAGACAAAGACTGACTTGTCAGCATTTCCTGCTGCCGGCATTTCCTACAGCAGGGCTGCTCAACCCCCAGCCTGCAGGCCAGATCTGGCCTCTGGTGCTGTGTCATCTGGCCTGTAGGGCTCCCCATGTATCCATGGCTCTGCGGTCTAGATGGGATATGCAGGGCAGCACCTGGCCCAAAGCCAGGACACAGGGACAAGGGATGGGGTGGGACCCTGAGGCCCAGTCCCTGGGACTAGGCAGAGGAGGCGTAGGGCTGCCCCAGAGCTCAATCCCAGTATGAAGGACTGGGAGGAGACAGTGCAGGGCCCTATCCTGGCATGCAGGGTCCAGTTTGTCCCATGGACCAACCCTGAAACCCTCCTCCGGCCTGCAGGGCCAAAAGGTTGAGCACTACTGTCCTACAGCACTTTCTGTAGGACAATGGACTAATGTCATCCCACACCAGAGGGACATGAGTGAGTGTGGGGCTTGTGGAGAAGTGGGGAGGGCAAAGAAACTTTCTTGGGAGCTGAAAACATCTCACAGTGAATGCTCAGTCATAGGCCATTCCTCTGCTGAACTGAGGGGTATTCAAGCCATTTGCTAGTGGTGGGATGAAGTGGCCTGGGATGAGGAGAGAGGATACCAAATCCAAACTCCACAGCTGTGCTTGCAAAGTGGGCAGCAGCAGGCCAAACCACCTTGAATGAGTTGTTTGTTTGTGCAATTGCAGAAAGTACTTAATTAAATGATCAAAATGTGTCATTTAGGAAACAAATCCTATCACAGTATAGCTTGGCCCTTACAGCAGGCTACCTGACCTCCCCTTCAATTTCAGGAGTGCAAATCACCCAAATCATTTACTTGAATGGCCTCCAGCTGGCCTGGTTGGACTTGCCTCACACAAGAATGACTCTTCTCTAGGTAAAGCCCTGGGAACAGTAGAAACTGGTGTCAACTGCTCTACTCCTGATGTTCTGACAAAGCAAACAGAGTTGAGTCCCTGACTTTCATTTCTCTTCAACAAAGTTAACAGTGTCCACACTGCAAGGTTACACTGTTTTAGATTTAGAAATGATTCTCGTTAAAACAGTAGGCAAGTTCTATGTGTGGCGAAGACCAGAAGTCCCAAACCCAGTGGGTAGATTTCTATTAATTTCTGTGGGTTTTGGATCAGGGACCAAAGCTGAACTATTGGTGGATTGAAATCATTCTGTCAGAGGGTTCAGACTATAGAGGTAGCACCCCACAGTACTGAGCTGTGCTCCCTTGAGGGGGAGAAAGGAAATGTAATTTATTTCTTGGATAGGATGAAAGATGGAAATAACTACTACCTAGCTGTGAATCTAATAGCCCCATCCATGCCTGTCCACTGTGCTGAGGAACAATGTCACAGGAACATATTCTTCATGCATGGCTGTGGGGAGCCTTGGACCCAGACACCATTGCATACTAAATGTCCTATCTGGATAGGAGAAGGCCAGCTCTGCCAACAGAGAAGAAAATACTGTTAAGATGCTGCACCATTTCATTAGGCAAAAGCCCCTACCCTGAAGCCCTCCTTGACCCTACAGGCTTAGATACAAAACTTCTTCAGTTACTTCCAGAAGGTTGATAGCTGTCAGAGACAATGCTTAGTTGGATAACCATTTGTATTCAATTGCCGCATAACAGTTGTAATATTCAGTGGAAGCTATGTGTTTTTTTCTGATTAACATTGTTCTACTGGTTCTACTTTACTTGGAAATGAAGTTTCTAAAGAACACTGGGAACTCATCAACCCAACTGATTGGTTTCAGTCTCGTTAATTGCACTGGTAGTAACAATTAGTAATCTTAGAGAGGTTTGATTTTACTTATGCCACACAAATATAAATGGCAGCTGTACTGGCAATAAACATCATTAGTGGTCCTTAATGGCCTTATGAAAATATAATCAACAGGCCATAGATGAAAAATCATAGCTGCTCAGCCAATCCAAGCAGAAAATTAAAATATCTGTGTGAAATGATAGGTATACTTTTCCACCAGCTATTTGGGAAAGAGGTAACTTGATTTGACACCATGATACATGCTTTCAAAAAACACAGATTTCTGTAAACCAGCTTGTAATGCCAACAAATATGTGACAGGCAATGCTGAAATCTGACCTGGGCCCAAACTTAATTTCAAAGGTCAAATAGGGAGCAGGTCTGCCAGTCTTTTGGTTTTGGCTGGGAATCACATGAAACGCCTTTTTTTTTCTTCACTAGGCCAAACCAAACTTGGTAGTTTCAGCTGATTCCTATTTCTCACTTTTTTTTAGGTTTGCTCAAATCTGAAACTCAAATTGTAACTTGGGCCTTAAAAATCTGTGAAAGAGAACAGAATAACAAAAAATAAACTTAAAAAACCAAGTGTCACAGCACTTTCTTACTGAGTAAACCTGTTTAAGGTAATATCTCGGGGTCCTCTAATTACCTCTCTCTACAGATGAAGAAGAGCACCAATGAAAAGCTGATCTCAGTGAACTCAGGCGATTAGTCAAGGACGCACTGCAGAGTAGGAGTTTTGAAGTGATGGGAGCCCAAGAAGGGTGGCTGTGCCTTAAGGAAACAATCCTTCGGGCACAAAGCAAGACGATCCCCGTGCGAAGCAAAAGAGGGAAAGGGGCCAGGAGGCTTCCCTGGCTGACCAGAGAAATCCAGGGCAGCCTAAGGGCCAAAAGGGGAGCACATAAAAAGTGGAAACAAGGAGAGATCACCAAAGACGAATATACCTCCTCTGCTCGTGCTTGTAGGGAGGCAGTTAGACGGGCCAAAGCTACCATGGAGCTGAGGATGGCAACCCAAGTAAAAGACAACAAGAAATTGTTTTTTAGATATATAGGGAGTAAAAGGAAGGCCCAGGGAGGAATAGGACCCCTGCTAAATGGGCAGAAACAACTGGTGACGGACGGAGGGGACAAGGCTGAACTCCTCAACGAGTTCTTTGCCTCAGTGTTCCTAAGCGAGGGGCTCGACAAGTCTCTCACTGGGGAAACCAGCACGGGTTCGTGGCAGGCAGATCATGCCTGACCAATCTAGTCTCTTTTTATGACCAGGTTATGAAACGCCTGGACACAGGAGGAGGGGTGGATGTTGTATACTTAGACTTCAGGAAGGCCTTCGATACAGTATCCCACCCCATACTGGTGAACAAGTTAAGAGGCTGTGACGTGGATGACTACACAGACTGGTGGGTGGCGAATTGGCTGGAGGGTCGCACCCAGAGAGTCGTGGTAGATGGGTCGGTTTCGCCCTGGAAGGGTGTGGGCAGTGGGGTCCCGCAGGGCTTGGTCCTTGGACCGATACTCTTTAATGTCTTCATCGGTGACTTGGATGAGGGAGTGAAATGTACTCTGTCCAAGTTTGCAGATGACACAAAGCTACGGGGAGATGTGGACACGCCGGAGGGCAGGGAACAGCTGCAAGCAGACCTGGACAGGTTGGACAAGTGGGCAGAAAACAACAGAATGTAGTTCAACAAGGAGAAATGCAAAGTGCTGCACCTAGGGAGGAAAAATGTCCAGCACACCTACAGCCTAGGGAATGACCTGCTGGGTGGCACAGAGGTGGAAAGGGATCTTGGAGTCCTAGTGGACTCCAAGATGAACATGAGTCGGCAGTGTGATGAAGCCATCAAAAAAGCCAATGGCACTTTATCGTGCATCAGCAGATGCATGACGAATAGGTCCAAGGAGGTGATACTTCCCCTCTATCGGGCACTGGTCAGTTGGAGTACTGCGTGCAATTCTGGGCGCCACACTTCAAGAAGGATGCGGATAACCTGGAGAGGGTCCAGAGAAGGGCAACTCGTATGGTTAAGGGCCTACAGACCAAGCCCTACGAGGAGAGACTAGAGAAACTGGACCTTTTCAGCCTCCACAAGAGAAGGTTGAGAGGCGACCTTGTGGCTGCCTATAAATTCATCACGGGGGCACAGAAGGGAATTGGTGAGTATTTATTCACCAAGGCACCCCCGGGGGTTACAAGAAATAATGGCCACAAGCTAGCAGAGAGCAGATTTAGATTGGACATTAGGAAGAACTTCTTCACAGTTCGAGTGGCCAAGGTCTGGAACGGGCTCCCAAGGGAGGTGGTGCTCTCCCCTACCCTGGGGGTCTTCAAGAGGAGGTTAGATGAGCATCTAGCTGGGGTCATCTAGACCCAGCACTCTTTCCTGCTTATGCAGGGGGTCGGACTCGATGATCTATTGAGGTCCCTTCCGACCCTAACATCTATGAATCTATGAAATAACACTATTGTCCAGAAAAGAGATGTAACCCCCTGAATACACACAGATGCACAAAGCTGCTTGCTGATGTGGCCCTTCTGCCTTTTTATATGTATGCTGAACATTGCATTCTATAATGATCTAATGGCAAATTAAACTGGAAATAAATTTACCAGAAACTGTAAAATATACAGTTTGCAGCGGTGCATTTAGTATGTGCTTTCATCAAGGCTGAAAAGCTGATGCACCAGTAGAGAAATCTGTCTTGCCCCCTACACCCAGAGTTTCTCAGATATTGGTTCAATAGAACATTACTACCAGATAAGACCTTTCCATGCTGAGGTGCTATTTTACATACAATAGAACAGGAGTGTCCAACTGGTGGCCTACAAGCAGCATTTGACCCCCAAGAATTAAGCTGGGGGCCCTGGAGCTCCCAGTCTGGGTGCCACTCCTCCTATCTCTCCAGCTGCTGCTTCTGTCCTCAGAGGGGTGGGGTGGCACAGCTCTGGGGCTGAGGGACCCCATGGCTGGGCAGCTTGGGGGAAAGTGAAGACCCCACAAGGGAGTAACAACATGGTATAATGGTGGTGGGGTGGGGGGGCACATGGCATAGCACAGAACAGTGTGCAAGAGCACTGGCACAGTGCAGTGTGAGGGGACAATGAGTTGGACAGTCCTACACAAGAATATATTAATAAATCAATCAGCTCCCAAATGAGATTCAATGCCATGTAGTTAAGGACCAGACCCTATTCCACCTGTTAGGCATTTAAATGGACTTTGTGGTTGACATGTGATCCCAGTGCACCCTTCTTGAGTTCCTAAGAAGCTGTTAATGTGTCATCTTACCAAAAAAGGAGTGAATGGGAGGAGGATGCACCCACCCACCATATGTATTAATGGCATTTAAGGGACTTGAGCAGGGTGGCATAAGATCACATTTTGGTGCCTATGTTCACATAGACAACTAATAGGTGGGACAGAATCTGGCCACAAGTGTGTGAAAAATGGAAAGGTGGACAGTGGTTTGTATGCCTTTGTTACTTATTTGGGGGCCCATTACTACAGTGCTGCAAAGATACTACAGTTTCCAACCTTGAATGTCTAAGCACCCCACTGAGGTAAAGAAGTGCTATTCTCCCCACTTTACAGGGAAGGATCTGACAGGATAAAGAAACCAAGCAAGCTCCCATCAAAAGTCTGTGGTAGAGAAGAAACATGAATCCATATCTCCTAAATCCTGGACTAGTGCCTGAACCACTGGACCACTCTTCCCTTCTGAAGCTTTCTGCCTCAACATGGAATTTGACCTTGAACTTGTAGATGAAAAGGCTGAGGCTCCAAGAATTGAGTGTACAAAATACTCTCCACCCTGAGTGATCAGGCTGCATCCCAATTAGGTGGGTTATGACTGAAAGTTGTGCATCAGCTCATGGCTAAGTGCTACTATATATAAAGGGGCTGTCCCACTTCCTAGTGGCCAACACTAGAGATCTTCTGCCACTCTTATTGACAGTCTCATGAGACAGAGACATCAGAAACTGGATTATTCTTTGTTTGCCCAGAGGCCCATTAATGAAGCCAAACAGGGAAGGCTGCCTACCTAGCTAGTGCCAAGAATGAGTGAAATCCAGGAGTCAATTTGCCATTGACTTCAAAGAGGCTAGGTTTTCTTCTGAGATATCTCTTCTGTGAATAGAGGGCTCCACACTCCAGGACAGACACAAAGCTGTTTTTCACAAGTTCTAAATTTACTTCAACAGGGCATTACTTATACCTCTGGGTTTGTCATTTCTTATTCCAAGAACTCCTTGCTATATTTGGATAATTAAAGAGCTTCCACCACCTGCCTGGTAATCATGATGGGCTGTGATTCTATGAAGCATTATGTATTAAAGTGAGATAGTGACACCACCTTATTTGTATTAGTCTTAATATTAAATTATACTGTGAATCCATCTCTGACTCATAGCAAGAAGCAATTGCAGAGCTGCAGTATAAGTTTCCAGGGAAACAGCAGGGTTTGCAGATGGGTGCACTGATACTCCTACTGGTACTTAGGAAACCCAAACCTTCCTGGCTAGAGGGTTTTGTTTTTTCACTCAGGGTTACTTCAATTGCCATATTTAGAGTCAGAAAGGAATTTTACTCTTTGGTCAGACTGGTGCAGACTAGAGGTTCTTTTCTTCCTCTGCAGTGTGTGGCATGTTCTTTCTCATAGGGTCTTCTGAGAATTTATTAACCACCTACTTCCCTGCCATTATAGGGGCAGGGAACTGGCAAAGCACGTGTCTCCCCAACTTTTACATATGGCATGAGATAAGGGTCTCCTTGCCATTTCTGGTTTTGCATTTTGTAGTTTGGTTTGAAGTGGCAATATTGGGGAATCCTTGGGTAAATAATTGCCTGTGAATACAGGACAGTGAGCTTGCAGCTCTAGGAAGCCTCTTCCAGTCCCAAGTTCCTAGGATTTAAGTCAATATATGCCACACTAGGGAGAAAAGATGGTGCAGAGTTGGGCATTAGCCTGGCATGGAGATGGCCCAGCTTCCCATTCTTTTTTTCCCCACAGACTTCCTGTGTGATCTCAAGCTCTGCTGTGCCTGCTTCCCTCCTGGAGGCCTGAAGAAGCATACTGTAATACCCAAAAGTTCGCCCATGTCCATCCCAACCATGCAGTTTGTTCAATAAAAGGTAAAACCCACAAGAATTCTTCCCTTTGCCAACAGGGCAACAACATCATCTCACCTTCGATATATCATATAACCTTTCTGTGCCTCAGAGTTTAGGGGAGGACAGAATTTCCTTACCTCATGGGAGTGTACATGAGCAAAAGCCCATTATATTCTGAGGTGCTCAGAGTTTAGGGGCATGAAGGGATGGCCAGCTGCCTTAGATGGAGTCAGTCATTGAATGAGTGGACCTGACTACTGTCTTATATCAGTTTTGTACCAAACTAACTCACAGGTTTCAATAGAGTTTCTCTTGCTTTGCACTAAGGTGAATGAGGGGACAATAAAACCTGCAGGCTGCATTTCTTGGATCTGAGTGTGCAATCCATCCTTTAGAAAAGTCTTGGAGTCTCTACCTTGCTCCATTAATCAGGGCCACTAGTATGGCATAGACCCCAGTGGTTAGGAATTGAATTTGTACGCTTGATTGGGACAGAGCACCCTCAGCTTTTTGAAAAAGGATCCAAAGTTAAGTAGAGTTAAGGGGATTTTTTCCATTAACTTGGTGGACTTTGAATTCAACAAGACCTGCAAGTATTCAGTTCATCTAAGGGATTCTCAGCATCTGGCAGCATCCAGCTCTAGTTGATGTGTCTGGAAGTGTAACGTGCTGCAAAGAAAGCTCCAAAGGTTATGGCTGTGATTCAAGGGCTGCAGACTATGTGGAGTATGAAAGGTCACAGCCAAAAATAAAACAGGAAGCAGCAACAATGGGATTCACAAGGGTGGGATCTTCTGCTCAATTCAATGTAGATAACAATTGCAAATACATACACAAGAAAGAAGGAAACTCCTTGCAATCATTCAGCATCTGCTGTTGCCCAACAGTGCTCCAAAAAAGGGAATCTGCAGGAGACTAATGACCTGAGAGCTGTTTTTCCTATGAAGCGAACAACTAAGCACGTTTGAAAACACTTTCCAACTTTTGGGAAATAATTCCCTGCCACCTGCCATGGAAAAGGAATCAGTGGAGGCAGTTTTGAACCTAAAAATCATTAGCTTCCAAATAAACATGCAGAGATAATTGAGCCCCTTTCTCATTTGCACAAAGTCCTTTTTATACTCATCTAGCCAGAGCCTGAAAGTCCACATAAATGTAATTAAAGCCCATGGTAAGATCAGATGAACCTGTCAAAGCATAGTAAAGGGACCTGGGTGGAAATAAGAATAGGTCTCCCACTTCTCTCTAAATGCTGCACAAAGAGCTGGGTTAAGAGAAGTATGGTGATAGGATTAGCCACAGGGTTTTTTTATTATTATTAAATAACACTCTTCTTACCATCAGGTACAACCATTGTGCATAGTTTTCAAGTGAAACCTAGAAACACCTGAGGTGTGGGTATCCATTAATATTTCTCCAGGCTCCTGGATTTGACAGTGATCATAAGAACTAAATACAGAACAGGCTAGATAAATTCACTCCTCTCCTCACCCCGAGCTGCTTAAAACAGAGCCAAGGTCCTAGCTTCTTTCAACATAACAAATGGAAATACCTTCTGCATCACTGGTAACAGTCTTCTCCTTCTTCGGACAGGATGGGACCATTTCATAGGTCAGAGTGAAATCACTGTCAAACTACTCTGCACCAGAAGATTTAATAACTTTGCAGCCTAACCTCCTCATCTAATTTTCCTTTCTAGCATGCTGAACTGCTCTGCTATTTTGCAGCAGCAACCCAGGCTGAAATTTCAGAGTCCCTCTTGGACAGATGTTCCCTATTACACTGTTTGCATGGTTAAACCGGGATGCACTTGGCATCAAGGCTTGCTAGTCCCTTTTCTCTCTCCTTCTTGCATCCTACCTGCCTATTGTACATCTCCTTATTGCCTCAACAGTACTTGATGGGTGTGTTTAAATGAGATGCTTGACTCTGCATTAGACTAATCTAATGTGCAGTAAAGCATCACTGTACATGCACAGCAATTACTGCAGAGTAGATCAGTCTAAAGTGCCATTTTCTAGTACCGGTAGATACTAGAATGAGCAATAGACCTCACTATGCCCCTGACCTGCTTTGACCTCCTAACCTAACCTTGACTCTGGTGCTTAATATTGCCTTGTGACTCCTGGCTTGTGTGCTTGCAACACAGGTGACCCATCCCATGACTGACATGCCCTAGTCCATTATACTAGTCCATATACCAGGTTTAATGGAATTTTTCAATGGAATTTTGCAGAGAATAAGTGGCCAGATACTGGTACTAGAAATGAGCGCATTAAACTAATGCACTGAAGGGCATGTATAGACACTGACTGGGAGCAAACTTCCCAGTCAGCCTAGGCAGCAGGGGGCCACTGGAGGCAGGGAGAGCTGTACCAGCTCAGCAGAATGCTTCCTGCCAGCCACGTGGAGATCGGGACCTGTCCCAATCTGTACAGGGTGGGGAGAGCTGACCCATCCTGATCTCCATGTGGCTGGGAGGCAGCAGCCCAGAAGCCAGGACAGCTCTCCCTGCCCTGTGAAGACTGGGATGGATCTTGATCTTCACGTGGCTGGGGGGCAGCTGCTCAGTAACCAGGACAGCAATTCCCTGCCCTATGGAGATTGGGACCAGCCCCCATGCCTCCTGCCAGCCTAGTGCTAGCATCCAAGGGAGCCTGGAGCTCCCCCTGGTTGCTGCAATGGGGCAGAATAGGGCAGGAGCAGCCCTAGACTGAAGTGCTCCTGTCAGGAACAAATTTGCTTCCGATGGGCATATGTTCAGATGCATGCAGGGGCACAGTTTAATGTTCCTGAAATTTCTGTGCGGAAAATTCAGGTGCATTAATTGTACATGTAGACGCACCCACTGAATATCACTACCATTGAGCCTCAGCTCCAGAATGCACTGAGCAGGAGAGCTTTGAGGCATGCAGCTGCAGAAGGAACAGTGTGAATTGTCAGCCACTTTGGATAGTCTTTCTGGGATGCAAGGACTCCAGCTGACTCACCCAGCTCCCCTTGGGCTGAGAGCCACACCAAGATCCTCATGAAGATGGTACCAATATCCCCAAAGGTGTGACACAACTGGGGTGGCTTCAGCAATATGGACGAGGGAACTCCTAACTGCTTAACCAACACCAAGGTCCCTGAAGCTAGACTGTACCTTCACAGCTCTGCAATGTTGTCAAAGCCTACTGCCCACTAGGCTGGATAATGGAGTTTGGATGAGGGGATAGGTGATTCCAGTGGTAAGGAAGAGGGAGGGAACTGTGTGTAGGATACAAATGGGGAGAATAATAGCAACATGGGGAGAATAATCATGAAATGGCAAATGGGCTAAAACTACAAGAGGTGACAGTGAGAAAGGCAAGAAAGAGGGAGAGTTTGGGATAGAGAATATGTATAAGAAAGATATGATACTAAGTAAGTACCTGGCATGGTCCAGTTTCTGAAGTCAGTGGGGCTGGACTTGGTAACAACTGACTGTATAAATGGGTCTAACAGTCTTCAAATTCAGTGGAACAACTTTCTGTGAGTTTGATGAGTGTTCAGGTCCTCAGGCTGCTGTTGGCCACTTATTCTCTGCAAAATTCAATTGAACCTGGTCTCCCAGTATAATGGACTAGGGCATGTCATGGGATGGGTCACCTGTGTTGCAAGCACACAAGCCAGGAGTCACAAGGCAATATTAAGCACCAGAATCAAGGTTAGGTTAGGAGGTCAAAGCAGGTCAGGGGCATAGTGAGGTCTATTGCTCAAACAGCTTGTTGCTCTCCGCTCCGGGCTTAAAAAAACTAGTGCAGGTGGAGTCTTCTTTCTGAGGGATGACTGAGACAAATTCCCTGATTACTTCCAACTGGGGCCTGGGCCTGGATCTTGCTGGGCCTACGCTCATTAAACCCAGTCTGACTGGTATATTTGGTGTTCTATGGGGGTGGTAGCAATCTATTGCTGTGACATGCACTATGAAAACAAAATAGTTTCCTCTTCAACTGACAGTTGCAATTTTCAGCAAACTACCTGGATCCAAATCAAGCTCTTAGCTAAAATTCCTGCAGGGCTGACACGGTAAGACCAATAGGTTACCCAGGCTGAGATTTCCAGAACTGCTAAAGAATTCTCTGAAGGATTCACAAAGGAAATCAGAAGGCGCATCTACACAAGACGTTTACTGAGGAGCTAATTAGCTCCATAGTAAAGTCTCAGAGTGTATGTGTGCGGCCGTATTAGGCCACAGTAAACTAATAAACACTGCCGTAGGATAGTACTTGTCAACACAAGTACTCTCCTACAGTGGCGTTATTTAGTGTGCTGCAACACACATGTTGTAGATGCTGATGGGGCTGGCTGGGGCTTAAGGGTGCTTCAGTGTAGGGCTGCCTGCCAACTAGTCCCAGTCTGGATGGAGCACCCTTGTGCCCCTGCCAGCCCCCAACAGGACGTTGAGCCAGATCAGAGCAACCCTGGGCTGGCACGCTGACCTGCTGCACCCTCTGCCAGCCGGGGCTTCTCCGACCTGGCTCAGCATGCTACAGTCCCAGGTGCATGTGCAAACATGGCGCCCAGGAGCACAGCATGAGCTGTGCTGGAGTTTACTGCTTCGCATTAATAACACATTTAGATGTGCCCAGAAATGTGTAGACAAACTGGGAAAGGGTTGGTGTATAATGTTTCCCAGCTTTGCCAGGTTGGCAACTACTTACTCAAACAAAAAAGTGCTGTGCTTATATTCTATCCACAGTAAAAGAAAAAGAAATAGTGCTAATTTGCTAAGCTGTGGGCATGTATACTGAGAGGTTGACAGAGACTATTGGACCTTGTGGGGGAGTTGAGGAGTGAGATTTTTCTTTGCTGTAATACAATTTTTGAGCCCTCACAAGCTCCTTTGATTACTCCCATGACCTGTCCACTGGGACAAGACACCAGTTACAGACCTGCAATACTAGCTGAAGGCAGCAGACATAATAAACTGCTGGAAGGAGCTTAGGGCTGAGGTGAACTAGTGAATCACACAAAACTCTTTGGGCTCACTTGTGCCCTACCCAACATCATCTAGTCTGCTCCCAAGGTATCAACTCCTACCTCCACTCTGTCTATGATGCCATTCTCCTCCCTTGGTTACATTTTCAAAGAAACTCTCTCATGTACTCCATCATGTTGGATGGGAGGTAAACAGCTGCAAGGCTATCTCAGTCTCCTCTCCATTGCCACAAAACCTATAAAACACTTGACAGTAGGTTGGGCAACTGGTGAACAGAGGGCACAGCTAATCATGCTGAACACTGGTTTCTTCATTTCCTTGTGCTCCCCCCACTCCCACTGGTGTGGGCTCAAAAAGGGATTAGACTTGTTTATGAAGAATAGGGCTATAACAGAGTGGTTTGGCCCTTTAAGAGGAAACAGACAGCCGTGTTGAGAGAGGCAGTTGAGGAACATTTGGGTAGGAAGGGAGTATTGAAAACCCCTGTGCTAGGAGCTTGGAAAGGTCCCAAATGAATAAGCACGTGAGGAGGAAGCACACTGTGAGCAGAACAGCTTGCTACATGGAAGAACCAGGCTGCTGTGCTGAGGCCAGAGACAAAGAGCTTCCCTCCTAGTGTCTGGGAAAGGGCAGAAGGGTTTTGCTACATTTTGTGTATTAGTTTGCTTGATTTTTGCTTAAATACTTTGTTTTATAGGGCTAGGCAACCTGATTACACAAATAAATTGGGATGAGAGAGTAAGGAGGTCATGGATGGGGACAGATGGACCATATCAGGCCCTTCATCCATATCTCCACCGAGCAAGAGATAAAGGAAGCTGCATTGGTATCTCCTCTCTTCACTCTGCATTAGGTGATGCAACAGTTCTGCTGCAGATTAGTCTCTGGACTCAATGCGCTTTGTTCAGCATACATATGTAGTAATGGTACGGGCAGCTAGTGTGCTAAGACATTGTATGCTATGACACGCTGGTTTTCTCTGTTCTTCAGGACATTGTTACAGTTAATATTAGCTGAACCTGCTTGGCTTTGAAACCATAGTGGCATCCCCCTATTCTGTCCATAGGTCCTGCAGCCCTTTCTTCCTTTCTGCAGTCTACAGTTAATAATATTACCATAAGCATCTTTGATTTAGTCTGTCTACGAGGTGCAACTCTACCTTGTCTCCTGCCCGACTTTAGACTAACACAGCTAACACACCTCTCTCCACTTGTCCTTAGCCTGTGACTAATATTTGTTGTCATGCTCATGTGACGACTGGTGCAGCCATTTGGATGCTTTCATCAGAATCACAACACTGAACGTTGCTAACATTTTCCAGGCCTGGTGCTCTGCTCGGGTTAAATGGTGTAGTTCTCTCAACCTTAAGAGAGCAACACCAGCTCACAGCAGCTGCAGAAAAAGCATACATTTGCAACAGTGTACACATTCATGGCCTCTTCAACTACTGCTCCATACCCATAATCATAGGTGTATTTAGGATTGTAGAAGCAGTGACTGATGCTGCAGGAGTGGCTACACCTCCCCTACTCCCAGTCCCCTGCCCCTCAAATGGAGCAGCAGCCATAGACTTTTCCTTAAGTCCCCAAATCAGGTAAAAAATCTCTCCCCTCCTCTCTCCCAGCTCTTAGCACCCATTTCCTCCTCTTCTGTGCTCAGCAGCACCTTTCTTCTCCTCCCATCCTTCCCCTGCCCCAGGCCTGTGGAGAGTGGCTGCACAGGGAACCAATCTTGGCTGGTGACAGTGATGGCAACAAGTGGGTTCCACCTCCCTGTGTCTACACCTGGACTGGCAGGAAACACCAGAGAGGACTGGGAAGGGAGAGGGAACATGGCTATGGCAGCTGCTGACCCCAGCTGAGCCTAGTTCCCCACACAGCCATTCCCTGCAGCCGCAGCTGAGTGGGGCAGAAGTGGCTCTGTGGCTCCCTATGTCCCTGGGTCATCCAGGGATAGCAGCAGCAGTGGACATGTCCTCCCTTTTTGCACCCATAGGCCTGAGTAGAAAGGGGGAGGGAGGCAGTGGGAGGGAAGGAGAGGGGAGGGGCCAACTGAGCAAGGAGGAGAAAGGGGTGCCAAAGACAGGGGTGTGGTGTGCAATTCTTATTTGCTTCATGGAATTTAAAGAAGTTCTTGACTGCTGCTCCTGTGATGTGGTTCTGACTCTGCAGGGGATCCAGCATTTGGGGCTGTGGGGAACTGGAGCTGCTGAGCTACAGTGGGGAAAGGCGGGATGTGAAAATGCTATCCCACCCACTCTGGATCCACTCTTGCTGTAAAACTTTTTTCAGTGGTTATTACATACCAAAAAGAAAGAAGTTAGAGGGGAAGATCTCATATATGCAATCCCAAAAAGAGAGGACAGAAGCTGGGCCAATCTGTATGACTTGTTGTCAGTGAAATGAAAGCTTAAAAGATTAAGATGCATGCAATCGAACTGCATAGGAGAATGAAATATAAAAATAAATAGATTACAACATTCTGATCCCTGCAATAAGCAATATTCTAGCGGGTTATTAAATTCTTGTTCCCAGCTGCCTTTTTTCAGCTTTTTCTATTTTTATAACTCCTACTTATTACAGAAAGTTTTCACATTTGCAGAGACAGCCTTGCACCATTTAGCTTACCATTTTTTGAGAGGCATCCCTCTATTACATATATTTTAGTAGTAGCTATGACAACAGAAAACTCTCAACATTAATTTTATTTATTTAGAAAAAAAGACAACCAGTGGGGAGCAATAGCACCCAATGCAATGTATTGGATTTTGACATTTGGGTGTATTTGGTTTCTAGCCACAGTAATGAAAACTGACCATTGACTTATCAGAGGCTTGAGCAAGAGAGAGGCTAACAGGATTACTGAAGTAAACACAGGCTCTTTCTGAATGGAGTGTTGAAAAACTGCACGACATGACATTTTAAGTAGGCACCACTTTCCCATCCCAACTAGGGGGGTAGCTAACAACAGGTATTGGAGAGAACATGGCAGGAACAAGTGTAACAAAAGTCCCACAGCTGGGAACTGAATATAGAAATATTTAAACATTTTCATCTTATTTCTACTTTGACATTGAGGATAACTGACCACAAACAACTTTACTGAGAATTTACCAAGAGCTGGGGTGAATATTCTGCCACTACCAATAACTGAATCAAGACTGGAAGTTTTCCTAAAAGATAGGCTTTTGTTCAACCAGAAATTGAATCAGGGAGGTCCTATGACTTGCATTATAGAGCAGGTCAGACTAGACAATCACAAGGATCCTTTCTCTAGCCTTATCTATGGAACAGCTATCATTAGTCACTGATAAAGAATTTGTAAAAAAGCAACACCACAATTGGAAAACTGGAAGAACTTCCTCCCAAATGGCAACAGTAGAGACTCCACTATGTGGCAGCTGTGGTGACTATTAAATCCCATTCAGAACAATCTGTTTCTTTAATAAGAAAGTTACAGCACTGCCTCAGAACATGTCTGCTAGATGGGGTATGTTAGCATGTACGTATAGCATCCCCTGCTATGGGATAAAGGCAAGTTGTACTGCACCTAAGAACTCTTCTATAGAGACCAGCATAGTGGGCTAGTGGCAGCTCCTTTTATTAAAGCTGCTTTCACTTTAGTGGGAGCATAGTTTAACCTTCATACATCCCAATGGGGTAATTTCCTACACTAGATACATATTGTGTGCAGTATCTTAAAGTTAATTAATTCTAAATTTTTTATTTTTAGGACACTGTCACTGGCACCACAGTGCACAATATCTCCAAAGAACAGCCAGCTTACATGAATGGTTTGCTCTCTGTGGATGAAAAACTGCCCAGGGTAACATGTTACCCCAGGCATGAATGTGTTTTTCCATATGGGGTAACAACTTACCCCAAGCCCATGTTAATGTACTGGGGTAACTTGTTACCCCAATGCAATTTCCGTACAAATGACAGGCCTAGACCTGTTTGGCCACTTTGGGTGGATGCATCTGAAAGGTCAGCATTCTTTCACACCTCATTCATGTCCACTTTAGGTATCCATGGTAACTAATGGATGGCCATCCTCCACTCTTGTTTTGGTGGGGAACTCATCCTAGTTTCCTATGTTCCAAAGAAGCCCAAAGTTGTGCTGTTGCTGTCAAGCATGCACCATGACATGACAGTGGGCGGAGAGCAAAGAAAGCCATGACTACAATAAAAGCAAGGGGGCGGGGGTGGATTACCTTGACCACTTAGTCCATATGATCACCTGCAGATGGAAAATCAACAGGTGGCCAATGACATTATTTTTCAATATGATGGATGTGGCTGCCATTGCCAGCCTCATCATTTGCCTAGGTCACAATGCAAACTGGAAGCAAACATCACATTTAAGAAGACGGCGCTTTTTTTTGCAGAAGCTTGGAGAACAGTGGATCGACAGACAAATATAATGAAGGATGATGGACACATGTAATCTGTCTAAGTTTGTCAAGTCTGGTATGACTGCCCTAAATTACAAATTGCCACAACACACCCCAATAGAGCCTTCTGCAAGCATGAGTGGACATTGTGCTTTTTGTCCAAAGACAGATGACCGCAAAACCTGGAAACAATGTGAAGATTGTAAGCAATTTGCTTGTTTGCACCACAGTACATCACTGCTGCTTTGTGAGGAATGCAATATTTAGTTAAAACAGTTAGAAAATGTTTTTGGAAGTAATTGTTAGTTTGAAAACAGTGTGAACTGCAGACTTAGCAAATCGTTCATTCACGTTTTGAAACTCTAAACAAAGTTTAAATTAGGTCTAGTTAAATAATATTTTGGGTTCAAATCATCATACATACCCTTTCAAACAATCTGTATGTTTAATAAATAGTTTTTGATACATTTATACTGTTGTTACTGGTTCCATTTTGTTCATGTGGGTGGGGTAACAAGTTACCCCAAGAGACCAACAATGGTTATGGCTTCATGAAAACGGATGAGGATTAAACTACTTTTGAAATTCCCACTTGATTTTTCATTCTTTTCTGAAACTGCAGCAGTCTTTAGATTCTGTTTTTTGGATGAGCAGGGAATAGTGGAAGACAGATACTGAAGACAGTAGTAGAGCTGCAAGAAAGGATGAAGAATCTGGGTGGGATTTTCTATGACTGTCTAACTCTGCTCAGTGGCTTTAATGAGAAGAGTTGGGCCCACACTGGGTGCTTTTGAAAATCCTATACTATCCCAGACAAAGGATGAGAAGAGAAGTAAGGAGAACTTCTAAGGCCCAGATACATGAAGAAGAGAAAGCACAATGTAGGAGAGCAAGATTGGAAATTAAGCATGGGTGAAATTATGCAATTATGCATCTTCACTTCACTACAGATCCAGAACACTAGCTGGCAGTCAAGGAATGATAGATGCTGTCACAGTACATGCAGCAGTGTCCATATCTTTGCCTGACTATTCAAGTATGCTTTGGAAAGGCTGCATGATTTATGTTCTTAAGGGCTGAATTGATACCATGCTTTTATCTGGTATAATGGTCTCTTATTTTTCTCCCACTCCTCATTCTCCCTCGCTCCCAAGTGTAAGGCAAATAAATCAGGCACAGCAGCTAAACAAACAGTGCTAAGGGAATGCGACTTTGATGGCTGTACAGTTGAAAGAGAATATGTTTAAGCTGCTTGAGCTGAAGAGATGACTAGGGAAGCAGCTACCATGACACCCATCCTGCAGTAGAGCACAGCACATTTGTGGATGTATGCCAGTTCACTGTATACTAAGCCTCTGGATGGCTTGGGAATTGGGAGTCATGGCCCAGAGTGGAAACACTGCGCAGATAAGCATAATCTCCCTTTAAATTCTTTCCAGGACATTGCTATAGGATCCAGGAATAAATATGACAAAGCCTGTAGGGCCTGCAATTCAGCAGCAGTCAATTGCAGTGGGTTCATTAACCCCAAGCTGTACTGACCATGTTTCTCTCATGCTCTCCTCAAACACACAATGCTCAAAATTTTCAGAAGTGACTAGTGATTTTGGATGCCTCTGCTTAAGACATTTTAAAAGGACTTGGTTTTCAAAGAGTGTGTGCTCAGCACTTTCTGAAAATCAGGTCAAGACCCACAAACCATGGCATCCAAAAATCACTTGTCATGTTTGATGACTTCAGTCCTTGCATGACTTTGGATTTTACTGCTCATCTCAGTGAGCACAAACAGTGATTTAAAAAAAATATTCCCCAAGTCTAATATTCTCACTATTCCCAAGTTATAATGTGTTACCATCACTAGCTGGAAGAGCAAACTGCCTTACTTGGAGGCTACTGTAACTCACATTTCTATTTCTCATTTATATACCATGACATGAAAGGCTCTGATGCAACTGGGGTCAATCTCTGCCTTGAAGCATGTAACGAATTGCCCAATTTTAGTATCAGACGGGGGAGAGATGGCACTTGTGTATTTTAAAATATCAGTAAATAAGCTGTATTTGTAACTTTCATAAATTTTAGGTGTTGTTTTGAAAAAAAAAAGGAAGGAGGCAGGGATTTGATATAACCTGACAGTAACATAAATAACTTTGCAATTTTTAAAGTTTTCGGGGAAGCAGGATAAAATCTTCCTTTTGGTATTTGCAGCTCAAAAATTACAGCCTTGTATTGGAGCATGAAAGCCACACAGTAAATCTTACTCAGCTGTTGCTGTTGTTCAAACTGGTCCCATTTCTATTCCTCCCAGTCTTATGTTTGTTGGGTCAGTAGAGCACCGTAAAATGCTCACTGTACTTTTCATTTGCATCTATGGCTGCTTTGTACCCCAGGAGTGCCTCTGAAAAAATTCTGCGCCATTGATACTCAATGAGTTGATAAGGTCATGGCACAATAAAACAAGGTCGAACCAAGTAGCCTAGAGCAGGAGTTCCTACACTGTGGTATGCATACCCCTGAGGTTATGTAAGACATCTCTGAGGGGTATATGGGAGAAATTGTGTAATGGCATATTTAATTTTCATTATTATAATAATAATTGGCATTTAAAAGATTAAAATACAAAACATATGCTGCTAGGGGTACATGGGCAGCTGGTAAATCTGGAAGAGGGTCTGCAATAAGAAAAAGTTTGGGAACCTCTGGCCTAGAAATTAGGTATTTGCAAATGGCAGGAGCCATTAGGGCTTTTTGTAAAGTAGGGATGTGACTGGCTAGAGCATCTTATGGGACTGGGCTTCAGCTATGAAGCTGATGGCTTGGTTAAAATTTCTAAATTAAACACACAAAGAACTAACATAAAAGGATGTTTTTGCAGCCCCTGCATTGCCTTGGGGTTTTTGGTTACACACTCTCCTCCAAAGAGATTTCAGACTAATCACTAAGAATTACACAGGTATGCTCGATTCTCCATTCCATTCATGTTGCAGAATCCTTATCTTTCCTTTTGCTGCTCCCTTCTGCTTCCCTTGGTGCCACTTGGGCCTCCTGAAGCCTTCTCTCATATTGTCTGGTGTAGGAAATATTCAGACCTGTCATTTGCAGATGTGTCATAGGCTGGGGAGGTCATTGCAAGTTTGTTCCCACCTTCCAGTAAAACAGGGCCTCAGGGGAGAATAGGGAGCTAGTGCTCCATTGAATACCAGAGTGGCTGCCACAATGAGGTCTATGACTGGGCGTCCTAGGTGTGACCTCTGTACAAATTAACAGGAATAATATGAAAAGAGCCATGTTGTCTAAGGGATACAGCACTGGGCTGGGGCTCAGGAGACCTGGGTTTTACTCCTGACTCAGCTGCTAGTCTTTTGGATAACCAGGGGCCAGTCCCTTCCTTTCTCTCTGCGTTAGTTTCCCTATATGTAAAAGAGGGATAACAACATTGAGTTCCTTAGTAAAATGCACTGAGATCTAGTGCTGGAAAGTGCTGTACAACTGTTAGATATTACCACTGCTAACAGAAAGGGTGACCAGCATCCCAGCATCATAAGGGCTGGCAATGACTCACATTTCCCAAAGTTTTGTGTTTTTTTCCTGGATTTTTAGAATATTTTGTTGACATTGAAAAAGCCCTGCAAAATCAGCACATATCCAAACAGGCATGTGACATGTTTTCACCACTTTTTTCTCCCAGCTAGCTTTAAGTATAATTATAACATCATCATAAACACCTCTGGACAAATCCTTTTGGGGCCTCTAATTCCAGCTTTGAAAATATGGCCAAGTTTGCTACTAACTTAGTAATGACAAATTCCTTTTATGCTTTTTTTTATTTATTTAAACAAGGAATTCTCTGACCATCATCTCATTTTTTCCTTTTCCTGAAGCCAAAACAAGACCTCAAGGAAATGTGGCCAAACTCTGCCCTCAGACATTGCCTCACACAGCAATGAAAACTGCCTTCCTGGCTCCTGTGAGCAGCTTGGGCCATGTCATCCTTGGCTGTTATTTTTACTGCAATGTGCATGGCACCCACAGGTGATTAAAAGATGGCTGCCAACATGAACAGTTTACAGACAAGAGTCCCCGGTTCAGAAAAGCCCTTTGGCTCAGATATGTATGGATATAAGCCCAAGCTTCAATTCTGTCTTGTACAATGATGCTTTCCTGAATGAGTGCCTATAAAAAAAGTAATTCATATTGTAGATCCTGTTAAACATAGCTCTTTATCGTAATTAATTAATTAATTATATTATTTTGAAATGCACTTATTAAAATGAAGGATTAAAAAATAAGAGCCTATTTGCTGATTTGTATGTTTTACAACAGTAGTTCCACAATGAAGAAAGCAGAGTATTATACTAGGAAAGATTCCTGTTTGACCAAAAAGCAGCCAAAAGACGTAAACTGTACAGGGTGCATCTACACGTTCATTAATGCACCACAATTACGATGTATTAAGTTTAGTATCTGTAATAACAGATACTAACTTAATGCAGTGTAATTGGCGCTACTGAGTATTAGCACAGATGAACACTTTTGACATGACATTAATGTGCATTAGACTAAGTCTACTGAGCATTAGTGCATTAGCACAGTTTTTGCCAGCCATGCTAATGCACAGTAGAATTAGTCTTCTGTGCATTAAGCGTCTCGTATAGATGTGCCCTGTGTGTATAGAATTAGAGCTGGAGTTTGGCATCCTGCTATGAGAGCCTGCTCAACACTGAAAAGGTAAGTACTTTCTTCACACCTGAAATGTTTACTTGCAAAAGCTCTCACAGCAGGGATCCTTCTGACGCTCGGGTTCCATCCTGAGCTAACCTGCCCCTTTAATGGTGTACACAGTTAAAAGAGGAGGGCCAATATGAAGTCCCAATCTAACAGATTATCCTTATTTTTAGATGTTCCCAGTAATTTGCACAATGAGCTAGGGGCTTTGCAAACGTAAAGGAAGGCACATTCCCTGTTCTTAAGAGCTTATAGTCTATAGAAAGGGGGCAGGCTGGACAACTGTACTATTCAGAATGGTGTGCTTGCGGGAGAACGTACAAGTTAAATAGTCAGGGTGGAGATTGGCCTGGTCTTGACAACACTTACTGTCAATCCCTTACTACCATGTTAGCAGTCTCTTCAGTGGGAATATGTGTGGGTAATTGTCTAGCAATGTGAAGAAAGTATTCACATTCAGACCTAGGGTGTTTCAATAGTAGGAAAAAAAGGATGGGTAATTGAAATGTTGGGGAGGAAAACGTGGATACAGCTTGCAGATGTATGACAAGAGAGAGTGCGGTGCCAAGGACAACCTGATGGTGACAGGAAGCATGGTATCATTGTTGACAATGACCAAGAAAGGGGCTCTGAGGTGAGAAGGACTTGAGAGGACAACAGCTGGAAGTGAGAGACACAAGACTGGGACTGGAGACTCATGGCAAGATGAAAATGGGACTAAGAGTTGCTGGGGGGAAAATTGGGATTGACTGTGCAGGGAGCCAAGGGTATACAGTAGACTTGATAGGTAAGAAGGACAGGACCTGAGTTGGGGAGAAGAGAATGAGACAGACTGAACAAGGAGTTTAGGAATAGAAGCCAAGGAGGTAGAGTATGTTGGAGCTGGGGGGAGGGCAGAAAGGGCCAAAACTGGATAATGAGTTTGGAAAGCAGACTGGGACTAAGAATCAGTGAAGCAGAGTGAAGAGGAGGTAAATTGGATGAAGAATGAAGGTTTTGAGAAAGTACCAGCTTGCTGGATTAAAGAAACTGGGAGAAGTGTCCTGGGAAGAGTTTGATTGGAAAGCATATGGGACAGGGAGCCTGGGGGAATGTGGGTGGAGTTGACTACGGCAGAGAGAAAGACAGAGAGGTTGAGATGCCAGTAGAGGGTAAGTGCAATTTATGGGACAAAAAGACAAGAGGCAAGCAGGGAGAAACTGAGAATGGTTAGGCAAGAAAAATATGACTGGCAGCTGGTAGCTGGGTATGCATGGGAGAACATGAATAGGCTGGGTGACCTGAAGCTGAGAGTCTGAAGATAGAGACTAGGACGTCCTGTGAAAGGTAATTGAGAGCATCATGAGATGCCTGATGAATCTGGACTGAGACTGGCTGTGTGTAGAGGAGGTTGGGACAAGTGACCAGTGGTATGGAACAAAGTATACTCAAACCAGAACAAGCTGAAGGGACAAGGCTCAGGGTCCAGCCTGAGGGAACAGACAGAATAAGCAGAGCCCAATAAAGTAGGTGTCTCCTCGCTTGGAAACAGAACCCAAATTTCTGAGTCTCCCCTGAGTCTCTGCTGTCAGCAGGAATCTGTCAGCCCCCCTAGGAAACTGTGTGTCTCATCTCTTATCTAGGCCTGCTGTTCACAAACCTCCTTTTGTTATCAGTCATATCATTAGCTCATGTGGTGGAGGTGAGGAATGGTGGATCTAGAGGTTTCAGCCCCACTGGTAGGTTTCAATTCATCCTGCCCTGAAAATGAAGCAGGGTTATGTACTGACAGGGGCTGCCATCTCTAGTTCCTCTGCCACATTTGCTGCAAAGGCTGGAAGGTGTGCAGTGAACGAGGCAGGAGACTGGAAAAGTAGGATGGTTTCATGCTTATGGAAATTGAATGCTGCCCTAGGGAACTGGATATCATCACTACCTCTGCTACAGAGCTCTTCTTATATGATAGTTGGCAAATAACTCACAAGCAGGGCTGTATGATTGGTTGTTCTTGCTGCTGCTGCTGCTGGGGTCTCTGGCTTCCCCCTCCCTCCTCCAGCTTTGGCTTCCTGCCCCGACCCGAGAATGGGACAATATCACTCACAGAACTCGTGGCCCACATGTGGGAGTGTGAGGGGTTGGGGGGGGACCAAAATTGTGCGTGGCCTGGGGGGGCAACGGCCTACATAAATTTGGCCCCCCACTACTCAGAAGTTGAACAGTCCTGACTTACACCAAACTTTTCTCAAGTCATTACCAATTGTGGTACTACTTCATTTTCCAGCCATCCAATTCTTAGAAGTGCTGAGCACTCACATCTACAACTAAAACAAATGGGAGCTGTGTTTTAAGTGTTGGGCATGCAATATAATGTGACATCATCTGAAAAAAATTAGGTCATAGTTATCTTGACTTGGTTTGTATTTCATCTCCACTCTCTGCCTCAGTTCCTTGCATTTAACATATGCATAATACTAACCCCTCACCTCTGAGTCTTTGTGAAGATTAACTAATTGTTTGTCAAGATACTTGGATGCTATAGGGACGAGCACCACAGAAGAGCCCAAGAGGAAATGAATAATTCTGCCTTCAGAGCTGGGTCTGAATAGTATGCAGTAAATAAAGCAAAGGCCACGAAGTGAACAATGAGGAGAACACAAAATAATGAATAGTTGCTCGTTAAGTGAACCTAGCTCATGCTGTGCACCGAATGAGGCAGGAGTCCTGTGGAAAAAAACCAGTAAGTGATCATGTAATTAAGAACTAGATCATAATGCATACACTCCAGGGCGCCAAATTACGGTTGCACAGACAACCTTAATACCGGCATTTCCTAACTTTTCAGTGCTCGACTCTCAACCTTTAGACCGTAATGCTCTTTTCCTGTGTGTGATGTTCGATAGAGTTACTATACATTGTGCTTCCCAAGTGTATTTCCATCAGTCGGGTGCCTATTGGGATTTGCTTTAATAGATCCATACCCATCATCCACTCCATGCGCAACAAAACCCAGGAGTGCCTATGGCAACATGTTTGCTTACTTTGGGGAGCTGACACTGGGGCAACTGTAAACATTTTGTAGTGAGGGTGCAGCAGAAAAAAAAGGATATTCTTGAACAAAGTGCAAAATAACAAAGGCAACAAAGATAAGATACACCCAGTGTATTATGGTCTGACTTCAAGCTAACAGTATTTTAAAAACTGCAGCAGTGATTGCATTCCCAGACATAAAAGATTGTGGGACTGGGTGAGGGCATGAAATGGTGGCTGATTTTGGATAGCTGGTTCAGGATAGGGTACATGATGATTGGAGGTTGGTTTGCTGGAGGGAAGCATTAAATCAAGGGGGAGATTGAAAGGCCCTTCCCCTCCCTTGCACCATGCTTACTGCCTAACTGCAGTGAAGAGTCAGTAGAGCAATGTGATCTGTGTCATCTGCAAGTGTTCCCTAAAGAAAAGCACACAAAAAGGTTTAGACCCCTGAACCTACTGACTACCTAACCCCTGTGCTGCACAGGTTTGAGGATGAGCACCTTACGTTTACCATGCGGTCACAAACTTGTCTGTAGGGGACCGCCACGTTTTTTCCTACTGTCCTGACACTTGCCCAAAGGAAAAGACTGAGGTTGCTCTGAGATAGCTCCTAGTTCCAGTAGTCCTCAGTTCCACTGCCCTTACATTGGACCCTGCAGCTTCAGTGAGGGATTCTCTGTCAGCCCCAAGTGGCCCTGTTTTTGGGTTGAGAAGAGATTATAGATTATAGATCTCAGAGAGAGTCAGCCTGGAATATCACCCAGAAATCACCCTTTCCACTGGCAATCAGTAAGAAGTCACACAGCAAAAGGATTTATTACAGAGGATGAAAGAGTTATGCAAACAAAACAGACCATAGATTTGGAGTCACAAAAGTAAAACAAGTACAGATTCTTACTCCCTCATTTGGCTATCCCTAGCCTTCTATGCGAGTCCTTGACAGGATTCTTAGAGATCAGCCTTCCTACCAACTCCACCGGTCCTTGTAACTCGGATTAGTGAGAACACAAAGCCTGAGATCCAAAGACAAAGATTCAAACCTAGCTAGATGCTAAAAAGCCTCTAAGGCCAGACTCCTCATCAGCATTATTCTAATTGCCCATGAATCATGAGAACCCTCTACAAGTTTCTGGCCACCTGAGATACCTGGAAACCTTCCAGCTGAAGGGCCATTACTTGCAGATGACTTAACTATTGCAGAGTTGATTTCCCCCATCATAGGCAGACAATGCACAGGAAGGCTGATCCCAACAGCGGCCCCTTCTGTCTGCTATTGAGAGTAGCAATTGTCCTGGCCCTAGAACACAATGGCAAGAGATAATTAGCAGTAGGGGTTTGTGAAACAGGCTGTATTCAATTTGGATTCAGCCCAAATTGGGGGACAATGATTCGATTTGTCGATTCGGATCACTGCCCCGATTTCATTCGGCCAAATTCGAATCTGATCGATGCTGATTCAGAGAATCAGCCATTCGGCCATAGACACAGCTTTAAATGTTTTTCCTACGTAGCTCAAGGTACCAGGTGTGGCTTGTGAATGCTCTGATGCTGGGGCAGATAAAGCATCCAGAGGAGCACGAGAGGGCTCCCTGTGTGTGCAGCAGCAGACCTGGAAGTGGACCGAAAGTACTTTCCGTCCACTTCCGGGTCCGCTGCCAAGTGCGCAGGGGACCCCCACCCCCGGACTTGGCGATTGGCTGCAGGAGGACCCCAGGTGCCCCCCCAGATCCAGGAGGCGCCAGGCACTTAGCCAGGGGGTAGGCAGGTCCCCTGCACGCTCTGCGGCGGACCCAGAAGTGGATTGGAAGTGCTTCTGGTCCACTTTCGGGTCCACCGCCAAGTGCGCTGGGGAGCCCCCCGCGCTCCTGTGGGACACTCCATCTGCAGCATTCACAAGCTGCCTGGTACCTTGAGGTATGTAGAAAAAACATTTAAAGCTGTGTCTATGTCCAAATCATTGAATCTCTCCAAATCTCTCCGAATTGATTTGGTGGGTTCCAATTCAATTTGGAGAGATTAAAGGGTCTCCTGATTCGATTTGGATTCGAAGATTCACCTGCCAAATTAGGCCAGATCTCCACTGAACTGAATCAGCAACTGAAGCTTTGCACAGCCCTAATTAGCAGTTCCACCCACTCCCTAAGCTTCCTGGCTAAACCATATCCAAAACCACAGAGATATATATAGTCAGCATAGCATATAGTGACAATAATAGCATAAATGGACACAGTGTAACATGGGGTTTCCAATGAGACTGTGCATTCTGTATCAGTACAATTAAACACAGGGAAACAATTATGACATGCTGTGGACCCCCAAAACATAATTGGGTTCGTGACATGTTACTTACAACTAACAAAATGGAGGAAACCAAATTTCTTCAGAACCCAAAGTACAGCCCCACAGTAAAGAGTCCTATACCAAGACTCTTGGTGTGCTCACCATTCACGCTTAACTACAGTATGGCTACTTTAGCTTCCATAGTCCAGTCAGCCTTTTTCCTGCATCAGTCACCTTGGACAGGAACTAAATGGGACCCCTGTCACTGGAAAAATACCA
Organism: Alligator mississippiensis; assembly: GCF_030867095.1. Taxonomy (NCBI): domain Eukaryota; kingdom Metazoa; phylum Chordata; order Crocodylia; family Alligatoridae; genus Alligator; species Alligator mississippiensis. The sequence continues at coordinate 230,051,481 of NC_081824.1, forward strand.
GTCCTTTCACTTGCTCTGTTCTGTTGTGTTTTTTCCCTAGCAACTTTGCAATAAGCATGTACAGTTGTTGCCATTAAAAAAAGGTAATGCCTGTCAGTAGTGTTATCACACATGATGAAGTGTTTGTTCAACCCTCTCCCACTGCCAGATGCTGCCATTCAGGCACAAGCACATGATGGATAGGGCATAAAGCAAAGCTCAAATTGTAGATTATACCTTCGCTCCACAGAACCAATCATTCTCTCTCACTCCCATGTTTGGGGAGTTGGACTCCTAAATGTCACTAAAGGAAGGAAGAAAGGAGAGCAGCAGAACAAAAATACTGGATTTAAAAAAAAGTAGACTTTACAAACCAGGGAACTGGTGGGCAAGTCTGAGGGGGAAAAGGTGTCCAGAAGAACTGGTTGTACATTAAGGATGTCATAATAAAAATGCAGGAACAAAAGTTATTTTGATGCTATAAAAGAATTGGAAAGGCAACAGGAGACCACCCTGGCTAGACAGGAATCTCCTTAATGACCTGAAACTCAAAAAAGAACACCAAAAAAATGTGGAAACTTGGCCATGTTACCAGGGAAGATTATAAGAGTACTGCACAAATGTCCAGGGAAAAAATGAGGAAGGCCAAGGCACGATTTGAGATACAATTGGCAAAGGATGTAAAAAGCAATGAAAAGGGATTCTGCAAGTATGTCAAGTATATGAGAAAGACCAGAAAAATGTAGGTCCCTTACAGAATGTGGAAGGCAATCTAGCTATGGATTATACAGAGAAGGTTGAAGTATTTAAAACCTTTTTTATTTCAGTCTTCATGGATAAAGTCAGTTACCAGATGATGAGCATAGTTGGCAGCAAAGACAAGGAAGGAGACAAATGGGTTTAAAGAAAAACAGGTTAAAGATTACTTAAAGAAGCAAGTTGGCAGGGCCAGTTAGAATACACTCTAGAGCAGGGGTATCAAAGATAGTATGGCCTGCAGGCCAGATCTGGCCCATGAAGCCCTGTCATCTGGTTCCTGGTGCTGCCCCTGGGTCTGAGCTGATGCACATGTTGCACGCAGTGCATGGTGGACTAGCTCCATGGGTAGGGCCTGGAACACACACCATACACAGCACCTGCTCTGGCTGGTCTGGGATCCAAGCTATACACAGAACCTTCCCCATCTGGACTATGCCATATGAGTTGCTTGTTTCAGGATCTATGCCACATATGGTGCCCTCTCCCACCAGTCTGGAACTGTGCCACATGTGGTACCTAGACTGGCTGGAGTGGGTGCTGCATGTGGCTTGGATTCTGGAGCAGCCAGAGGACACATCACATGCACTGGATCTGGCATGAGGAGAGAAGGGGATCCATGGGTCTGATCTAGCCTGCAGATTGGCCGTGTGCCACTCATCCGCCCTGTGGGGATACATGTGCTTGATACCCCTGGCCTACGGTACTGAAGGAATTACCTCAGCCAATTTCAGAGTCACTGGTTATCTTCTTTGAAGGTTGTGGTCAGGTGAGGTCCTACCTAATTGGAAAAGAGCAAACACAGCACCCATCTATAAGAGAGGGAAGAAGAATGATCCAGGGAGTTACAGACCAGTCAGCCTGACCTCAATACCTAGAAGGATGATGGAGCAGGTCCTCATCTAGGAATCTATTGTGAAGCACTAGGAGGAGAACAAGGTATTCAGGAACAACTAGCATTATTCACCACGAGCAAGTCATGCCTGATGAATCTGATTTCCTTTGATGTATAAGTGACAGGCACACGCGGGGAGAACAGTAGATGTGGTATGCCTTGACTTCAGCAAAGCTTTTGACAACGTCTCCCATGATATCCTCATTAATAAGCTAAGGAAATACAGAGTTGATGAAGGTAGTGTACCGTGGATACATAACTGGTTGCATCACTGTACTCAACAAATAGTTATCAATAGCTCAGTATGTTGCTGGCAGAAGGTATCAAATGGGGTTCTCCAGGGTTCCAGCCTGGGGCCAGTATTGATCGACACCTTCATTGATGCAATACCTTCATTAATGATTTGGATGATGGAACTGAGTGCATGCTTATCAACTTTGCAGATGACACCAAGTTGGGCAGAAATGCTGACACTTTAGAGGGTAGGATTAGGATCCAGAATGATCTGGATAGAATGGAGACATGTTTTATAGTCAATCAGATGAGATTCAACAAGGACAATTGCAAAGTCCTGCACTTGGGATGGAATAATTCCATGAATGCGAACAGGCAGACTGGGGAATGATTGGCTAGGCTGTAGTATTGCAGAGAAGACCTTAAACTGAATACAAGTCAACAGTGTCCTCTTGTTGCAAAAAAAAAAGACAACAGAATACTCATATATATTAATAGGACCACCACTTTGCAAATCAAAGGAAGTGATTATTCTGCTCTCTTTGGCACCATTAGGGCCTCACCTGGAGCACTGTATTTAATTTTAGGCTCCACGCTTCAAGAAAGATATGTAAATAGTTCAGTGGGGGTTTGACCAAACTGAATGGAGGCCTGGGAAGCATGATTTATGAAGTCAGGCTGAAAGAATTAGGATTATATAATCTGGAGAAAAGAAAATTGAGGAGGGATTGAAAACAGTCTTTAAACACCAAAAAGTCGATTGTAAAAAAGATAGAGAAAGGCCTTTCTCTGTGGTTCTGGGGACAGGACTAGATGGCTTCAAACTGCAGCAAAGGAAATTTTGATTGGAAATTAGAAAGAGATTTCTGACTATGAAGGTTGTCAGGCATTGGAACAGGCTACCTAGAGAATCTCCATCCCTGCAAATTTTCAAGAGCAGGTTAGATAGACACTTAGGTGGGATAGTTTAGTCAGGGATGCTCGCCTTGAGTTGAAGATGGACTAGATGACCTTACGAGGTCTCTTCCAGTCCTGCTTTCTAAAAGACAGAGCATCCCCTGGATACAGAGGAGAAGAACACCAGCTGTGGTCAGCCAACAGGGGAGGTGGAAGGGAAGGCTCTTGGAGCCTGTCCCCAGTTTATGCACCTCAATAAGCCAGCCAGAATTTGGCTCATACTTTGGTATATGTCTGTTTCTAAGGATATGCTGTTCTTCAGTAAACCTAGGTTACTTATGCTATGCCTTACCATGCCCAGCAGTGCTGTCCTCAGTCACTTTGCACTGCTCTAGGCTGGCTGCCTCCTAAACAAGAAGCAATGTAGCAGCATCTGGAAAACTTTGTGGCTTAGCAAGGAGGTGGGGTAATGGGCACTGTCACTCAGCAGTGTTAATGAACTCATCTGAAGCACTGCACAAATGCAGTCACATTGCTTTGTGTTTTGGAGGCAGCTCCCCTGGAGCAACAGAGAACGTTTGAGCACTCTGCCATCAGATCTGGTACAATTACTGTGTAGCCATGGGTTTAGACTGCAGTCTCTTTGGGCCAAGGACCTGTGGTTTCATTTTGTTTTTGTACAACATCTTGCACAATGGGTTAAGCCTTGGGTTTGTACATGTTACTGTACTATCTGTATATATTAATAAATAATAGCATCCACATGCAAGTTCCCACTTTTAAGATAAACACACACAAATACCTATTGCTGGAAACCAGTGAAAGAAGTAGTTAGAGGAGCCTGCTGGAAACTGCCTTTACAGGGAGACCAGCTACACGATCATTTCAAAACTCTTGTCACATCAGTGCTTTAATTAGGTAGGTTTGGTTGTGGCAGACCACAGCACAGATGGCCAATTAGCCCAAGAATCATCATCTCTGAAACATGAACTGAGCTCTTGCTCTGTGGTTGGATTAGCAGCTCTGGGTGTTTAATGTAATGATTCTGATTCAGTTCACAATGCATCTGTTTCATTAATGGCTTGTATGAAGCCTCCATTCTACCTGCTGCATCCCTTCCTCACTTCCCCAAATCCAACCAAACAACATATCAAAGAATCCCTTTGTCAAAAAGCAGTGCTTGGTAACAAAGAGAAACCTTCCCTCTCCCCTTTTTGTTCTTTTGGCAACATCAAAGAATTGCTCCAGTGAGGTCTGCAGCACAGCTAGAAACTGTTCTGGTTTCATCTAGGCCCTGAAGCAGCTGGGTCTCACAGATCTGGCATGTGCTAACATATAATGTGCTACCATGCAACAGCAGTAGCAGTTCAGATCTGTCAGACCCTCAGCTAGATCACGTTGGACTCCTCTGAAGTCAATATGGCTGAGCCAATCTACACTAGGCAGAGACTTGTTCCAGTTATCCTGGTTCCTAGTGTTTGGAGAGCTTTAGTTACTCTCCTGATCTCTGATTTCTTTCAAGGCCCTGTGTATGATTTCTCTTGAGACCCCACAGATCTTTTCATCTGACATAAAACTGACCATTCAACCAGAATGAAAATACTTGCTGGCCAAGTTCAAGTTCAAGAACTGTTAGCAGAAAGTGGCAACACAGCTGACATCCTGTGGCTTGACACGCCTCTCATTCTATAGAGAGAAGATAAATGCACCCCAACAGACCCACCCATTTTGGGTGCTGGCCTTAGACTGTAGCTTCTGATCCAAGAATCTTATGAATCTACTCCAAGAATTGAAATCCAATGCTCCAGGGCCTGATGTTGGGAGAAGTTATATCAGGCAAGGGGAAAGGAGTTTTAGATACAACACATTTCTAATAGAAAATTGCATTTCAAAGTAACATGCCTACAACTAAAGTAGCATTCAAGTAGTTAAAGTAATAAGCTAAAATAACTGCTTTTCCTATTTGCAAACTAAGAAAAATAATTAAGGTGAGAAAATCCCTGAAACTGGGAATGGCACAACAAAACCAAATAAAAACTTAACTAGTTTTGCCCCATTTATAATCCTGTATGAGCCATTATCCCTAAATGCTAGTGTGTAATAACAAGGTAGGAGCACAAATGGAGAGGATACTTAGCCAGAATATATCCATGATGGCTCTTCTTCAATACCACCTTGCCACAGTAAGACATTAACATTGAAAATGGATGGGGAAATTAGTCTGATGGTATTTGGAGCCAATGTAATCACTGTGACACTGAAATTGGCATAGAAAAGCAACCTCTTACAGCCTCATTTCTCATACTGTTACCAGGCGTATCTAACACACAAAGAATCTGGTATTTGTGTACTAAAAAATCAAATATAGAAGTCTTTTGTTTTCTTCCAATATATATATATATATAATGTATTTTGGAAGATCCTTTAGAATACACAGCAAAAGAGTACAAGATTTTGCCTGAGACCAAATTTGGGACAATTCACAATTTTAGTCATGTTTGCAATGGACTGTTGTGTTCACCACAAGGAAGTATGAAACTGTACCCTCCATTAAGTTTATAAATTCCTGCACAGATCTAGGTAGGATTTTCATAGCCTTGGATTGACTCTTCTGCTACTGCAGAAAATGGTAAAACATCCACTAACTTCAGTGGAAGCAAAGTGAGGCCAAGGCTTTGAACACTTTTGAAAGTCTCATCCCATATTTTTTTCTCATGTATTCTTATGAAATGGAAGCAGTATTTTGCTCTGCTACATAACCTTTCCTCTAAGGACTTCAAGCAAATTAATTCTCACAACTACTTCCTAAAGTTATGTGGTTATATCTATTTTCTCACCATTGTCTCTAACCTAATAAAAATAGAAAGAAACATATATTAAACTATGTAATTGCTTATGATATAAATATTTTGTATCTTCCTGCTTAGCAGAAAGAAATGCATAATTATATCAGCCAGTGAAAATGAACCTTTCTTTGGTAAAATAACTAAAGTGTAAATACTAAATAAGATTAAGATTAATATAAATCAAGGCTTCTTGCTTGGTGATTTAAATTATAATGGAAATCAGCTTTTTAAAGTCAATTTGATTCAATCAAACCCACCTTGGGTTAAACTGCAACAAACATAAATTCCATGTTTTACTCAAATCATGTGACAAATCCACGGTATAACCAAGAAAAGAAACAATAACTAGACTTCTTAGCTCATAGTTCTCTGCTGTGTTACCCTTATACTATGCTTAGGATAATTTATTATAGCCAATATCCCTTCTGAAATGTTATCAGGCATAGGAGGATAAAGGGAGCTGAGACAGTTATTACAACAATTGGGTTCCAAGTCATGTCCTGAAAACAAACCCAAAAGAAGTTTTATATTTTTTTCTCAACACCTAGATTTCTCCCTTCCAGCTAGAATTACAGTCTAGGCTTCTGTTTTATGAGAAGGTTTCAGACTGGTAGCTATATGGCAAAAAGAACTACTTTGCTGTTTTGGGGTCATCACATTAAACAGTTAATGCACAGTGGTTACTGCACATTTAATTTAGTAGTTGTATAATCAAGTACTACATAAATGCACAGTAACTAGAGTTACTGTACAGTAGCACCGGTGAATGCCTTTTAACTGATGCTACTGTGCAGTAGCATAATAATACTGCGCAGTAGCATATTAACACTGTTTGTGCTGTGACACACTACTGCGCAGTATTATTAGACTATTGTGCTGTTAGTGCCTCACACAGACGTGCCCACTAAAGGACACCTCTGGGGAACATAGCTTCAGGCCACCATAAAGCTTTGTTAATTAATAATTTGCCAGGATCATATTGGCTTTCTCAGGAAGAGTTATAATGGAGCTACTAGTACATTAAATACAAGAGTGAGATATCAACCCCAGAAAATCCTTCTATAGATCATGCTTGCTGTACAGCTTATTCAAGTCTCACAGCCATTTTCCCCTTGAAAATCCTCATGGCACATAAACATCAAAATTGGATTCCAAACTTTCGAGTGAAATTTCAAACTCTGTCCAATTTTTCATAACAAGAAAGCTATCGAAGCCCCTTTTCCCTTTCCACTCTTTCGGGCTTAGTTGTCCTATTGATTTGTATTTACTGCATTATCTTGCAACGCGTCATATTTCTGATCAAGGTTGTATGGTGACGTTTCAAAGAGCACCTTACAAGAACATGAAAATATTTAGTATATTTGCAAACTGCAAGTGGAGTGGACATGAGGCTATTTAATTACAAAGACTCAATCACATCTCTAATTCAGACAGGAACTCAGATCTCACCACTTAACTTAATTTCAGACAGACAACTCGTGGCCATATGTAGTTTGACATGCTGGAACGCATTTAAGAAATAAGACCAAGAGTTAATGGCATTGCTGCCAGCCAAAGAAAAAGTTAGTGCAACACAAATAATGAGCTAGAGTAAGATCAAGGACTGGATTAACAAATTGGTTAAGTGAAATCAGTCATTGAGGACACTGTGTCACGGGGGCAGGCAATAATTTCAGGTGAAGGGCTGCTTACCCAGTTTTAGCAAGCTGTTGAGGGCCGCATTAGTAGCCCCAACCCTTGACAGACACTCTGCCCCCTGGCCACCATCTTGTGACTGGAAGTCCTGCTCCCTGACCTTTGCCACCAGAAATGCCTCCCCTTGCCCCCGGAATCACTCCTTTCAGCAAGGGGTTTTCCCGTCTTGGAACCAGAAAAATACTAAATTATATTCTAAAAAGCAAATATCTATAGCATTCATTAATTCGATTTCAAAAAAATATTTTTGTCTTGATTTACATGTGTTTGTGTAGTGTACACAGAGGTGATTGCACAATAGCTTAAAATGAAGTCTTACTTTTGTATGTTGTAGGGGGTGGGTATAGGTTTGTAGGGGGCTATGGGTGTGTGGGTATGTGGGGTGAGGGAGCACACGGGTGTGTGTGTTTGGTTATGTGGGGTGTGGGTGGGTATGGGGTTTGTGGGAGCTGGGTGCCTGGAGCGTGTCAGGGTTTGCATGTATAGCAGTGCAAGGGGGCTGTGGGTGCATGTGTATGGTGGTGTGTGGGTGTGGGACTCAGCCTATGAACACATACACACACAGTCTGCCCCTGCCTGCCCCCCTACCCCCCACAGTCCCTGCCTACCCACACACATAATCTCTGCCTGTATATACACCCCCCACTCCCCATACCAGTGCAGCCCTGTGCTCCCTGGTCCTGCGATGCAGCTGGCAGTCACGTGGGGCTGTAGAAGGGTGGGAGCGGGAAGCAGGGAAATGGCTGGGAGTGGCCAGGGCTGGGCTGTTCAATTCTGCTGAGGCTCCCCCTGGGTCCTATTGCCCCTGGCTCTGTCAGCTTTGACAGGCTGCCGGGGCAGATAAATATACATTATCTAAATTTTTTAGGGGCTCCATGGGCCACATAGAATGGCCTGGTAGGCTGGACCTGGCCCGTGGGCTGTATTTTGCCCGCCTCTGCTGTGTCAGCATATAGCATACATCCCGCCTTTGTGTGTACTTCAACACATCAGAACAGCATCTCTCATAGTTTATAGAATTTTATCCGACCTATCAAGTGACACAGAAACTATTTTGGGTCCTTTTACCTTAAAGCAAGTACAAATAGGTCGAAACGTGGCAGTGGATGTTTTCAAAAGCCACTCCCTGGATGTCCAGTACTTATTATTTTGAACAATTAGATGCCCAAGATTCTTACGCAGTTTTGAAGCTACCCTCACTGATATTTTTAAAATTCTTTTCAAATGCTGTGCTTGGGTTGTTCTTTATTTTTACAGGTGCATAAATAAAAAGAGATGGTCTTGCTAGAGATGAAAATCATGAAGGAAAAGTTCATAGCTGATATGTGACTCTGAAAACTGACTTTAGGAGAACCCCTTGAAAATCCTACAGTCAAGGCTTGTCTTTTGGTTTGCCTGACATTACAGGTTAAATAGAAAATGCTAGCTTCCCAGTGCAGACATACCTGGGGCCTCACTTTTAAGTAGCTGGTGATCACTGTCTCTAACTGAATCGCATTGACTATATTAGTACTTTCTTAAAAAAATTCCAAGCAACAGTGAACCTGCTATAAGTGCAATACTCCTTAACAAGAACCAGTCTTGCTTCCACATTGTTAAAACTGTATTAGGATTGAGTGGTGTTATTCTGAATAAATTACCTTTTATAGCAGGGGGTAGAAACATTTTTGTGTAGAGTGCCAAAACCACTCGCAACCTTGACTTGTAAGAAGTTGGCGTGCCAGGGGCGGATGGCAGGGAAACTGTGAAGAGCCACAAAGCAGAGAACAGACAGAAGAGAAAGGAAAAGGAGAGGAATCACTGCCAAATCTCCCCTGAGGAAAGACCTGCAATTTCTGCAGATGGATCTGTGGCTCAAGGATTGGACCCTTAAGTCACCTCAAGCCACGTTAATGAGCCATGGTAGAGATTATTCTTGAATCAAGGGACTGCTGATGACAATACATACATATTATGATGTGGTTTTTAATTATGCAACTACTTATTGTTTTTTCTTTAGCTCTTGCAGCCCTGAGCTGGACCACGCTCAGTAGAATCACCAAAAAGTAGGGCTGGAAGAGATCTCTAGGGGTTATCTAGTCTAACCTACTGCATGAGGCAGGATGAGTCCTATCCAAACCATTCCAGCCAATCCTTGTCTGACCTATAACCAAAACTACAAATGCAACCCTGTCACACAACCACAAAGCAGACTGCTTAACCTGCCACAGCTAAAGCAGGGGAACAACAATGTCAACTCTGCAGAGAATTTAGCTGCCAAACTCTGCCAAACCTCTATTGAGCATGTGTGGTTGGCAGTTTTCGAAGGCTTGCAATTTGGTAAAATGTAAGTGGAATTTCAAGGAGATGGCAAAAGGCACCTCTCTGGTCACAGGGGTGACGTTTACTACCAAATTTCAAGTCATCGTTCCACAGCAAAGGATTGTTGGAGTTTCTCAGGAAAGTGTTTGGAAGCATTGTTCAACATGGGCATGCTGTATTTTTTGGCAAAATCTTGTTCTCAGGAATGGTTGAGCCATTTTTTGTGAAATTAAACCAAAACAAAATAAGGTATGCCAGACATCAAATATAGAAATTTTCAGCCTAAATGATTACAATTCAGAAAACTATTATGTAAAAAGGGTCTCCTACTGGGAAGTGTCAAGCAGCCTGAACTAGCCGCATCATTGTTTGTATCCTCTAGAATCACAGAGGAGGTCAGAAGCAATCCATGTCTTGAACTCAAAAGCAAAACAGATTTAAGAAACATTTAAAAAATGGAACTCCAGGGGTGCCCAGCATGGAATATTTCTAGATCCTTTACTGTTCTGAAATCTATTCCCTCAGGCTTGGGTCAACCCTATTCTATCTAGGACTTTTATGGAGCATCCCTCATGGCATTACCTAAGCTAAAACAGAACAATGTGGGCATAAATCCATGTCACTCCATGGACTTTCACAGAGCTCTGTTGACTCAGTCTAACTGAGGCCTCATGCATTTTAATTTCTGCCCTTCAGCTGTAAGTGGCAGATGTAGGAGAAAAGGAGACTTTTTTACTTAGTAACTTGAGTGAGATGCTGCCAGGATATTGGTGATCTAACCGTTTTAGGCAAAGCTGTGTATCTGAATGCGGTATCTGAATGAGCGGAGGACTAGGCACAGATGGTATTTCCCAAATGAGGTCTGGCCATTGACAAAAGCTAGTGTTCTCTTGGTCATAAACACTCCTTTACAACCACAGCTGAATTTTTAAGACTTTGCCTTTAAAGGTATCAATACAGCTGAAATACAGCTGTCATTAAGATGCCGTTGATAAGATAATCTTATCTCATGAGCTGCATTCCTTTGCTATAGTCCAACTCTTTCTTAGCTATTAGGTTTTAATGCTTGGGACATGGTTATTAACATCTGTGTTTGAAGTGGGGGGGAAACACAAATGCCAAAGATATCACTTGTTACTTATTTGGTCATGTCACAGCTGGTGATAGAGAAGCCTCAACTGGCCTGTCTCAAATGAATGAAATGCGAGGGCATTTTCACTGAAAGTGAAAACAGAAAAAAAAAGATGGAAGTAGACATGTTTCTTTGAGCATTGATGCTTAGATTCACAAAAGCATATATATGTCTAACTCAGACTGAATTCAGTGGAAGTGAGATACCTATACAAGAGTATGGCAACTAAATACCCTTGTGGATTTGGGACTAAGTATCTGATTCTACCCGTCTGAAATCAGTGGAGCTGACTCATGTGGGTCAGTGGTCTAAAGCCTTACACATATCAAGTTTGCTCCATATTTCCTCTCTGAATAATGTTGGGGAATGGTCATCTGCTGTTTCTTCCACTAGATGCTGGACTCTAAATTGCATCAAATTTAGCTATTGTTTTCTCTTCTCCAGTAATTCCTGAATCAGTGACCTTGGCAGCATTGCCATCTTCCTGATACAGTGCTGCCATCATACTCAAAGCAGCCTTCGGCCCTTCAACTCAATAAAACAGCCTCACATTTTGCATACTTCTTCATCTCTCTGTGAAGTGCAGTCTTGATCTGCATGAGCTGCCAACTTGCAGTTATTTTGCTGAATACCAGAGGGAACCAGGAACCTTTTAGAATTCATTAGGGACCCTTACCTGTCCTGCAAAAAGCCCACACACACCGATAATACAAAGGATGTTGAATACAGCAGAGCCAACAATGGTTCCGACTCCTACGTCTCCTTTGGCAATAAAAACACCTGAAAAACAAGTTCAAGGCAAAGTGGGTAAGTTGGAAAGAAAAGAGTTTTTACTAAAAAAAACAAATTGCAGACCACTGAGTCATGTGTTTGGTTTTGCCATTTTTACTCATATTTAATAGGATAATGTGAGAAGCAAAGACACAGGGAGAATATGGGTGGCCCTTTGATAGGATTAGAGAGACTGTGTGTGATAAAAAGCAAATGTACTAGAGATTTCTAGGTAACTCACACTATAGTAATGGACATCACAGAAACATATGCCATAAAGGCTAGAAAAATCACAATGTCCATCACCTGCTAGCTATGACTCAAAGTTGTAGCAGAATTTCTTTGACCAATGTGACCTATGTTCTTTTTCCCTTCATAATCACATTACACAAAGTGTTTAATCACAGAGTAATAGTTACCAGACTGTGGACTGTACTGTAATAAGGTGGGGAGCTGGCTGTTAGAATAGATATTGGTAGGGCAGGAGGAAATTCATCATGTTATAGACAAGTTGCTAGTAGAGGGTTCTTGATTCAGTCACTTTTAAACTCCTAAATGTTTAGGAAAGGGGAACTGTGATTATCTTGTCTGGCTGCTTGTATAACAAAGGCCGTGTGATTTCCCTGAATTAATTCCTGCTTTGAGTTCCCCAGCTATGGCTGAACTAGAGCTTGGTACTTAGGAAAAAAAATTCTAGCTTGATTTAGAAGTGTTGGGGTGATGTTGTAGTTGTGATGGTGCAGCAAAAATGTGAGATGAAAGGATTCTGTGCGTGATATCTTTTATTGGACCAACTGCTTGGTTTGGAGGGATCTAGACAAGCTTTTGGGTAGCAAGAACCCTTCCTTGGGTCTCCTGAAAGCTTGTCTATATCCCTTTCAACTACATAGTTGATCCGATAAAAGATATCACCCACAATATTCCTTGCCTGTCTTAACTTGTTTTAAATATTTCCATTGGTGGACAATGTGCAGCAACCCTTGGCTGTTCTAATGGCTAATTACCCTCTTGCTCTGTATCTACACACACAGACAGGACAATACATTACCCTTAACTCAGATAATTTAGCACGTGGTTTTATAACTTAATTCTCCAATCAAAACTGCTGTCCCCACTTGGTCACGGGAACAGCAACAGAACAATGATAGCAACAACAGTGCTTATACATGGTTGAAACTAGCTGCTTTTGACCCCAACGTGAGCAGACCCAAAAAGAGGCTTCACAAATGCTCTTTTCATGGGAGCTCTGTGCTAGCTAGGGTGGCCACTGAGGTACCTCCAGAATACAGGATAGTTGCATTAGTATTCTTTCGACCATTCTGAATTCAAGGACATCTTTCACTTGGGCATTTTGAATTAAGGGTGATGTCAAACTGATTTTGAAGACAAATGTTTAACAGTGGCAAGCAACAGCTGTAACGTAAGGATGTCATTAGGAAGCATGACAAATAGGATCTTTGTTGGCATTTGCAGGACCAATACAAACACGGGATTAATTAAATGACAAACATATTAACCAATGAAGACAAACAATCTAAAGTTCAATTGTGGGTTGAAAGTTTGGGTGTCTCAAGAGAAAAATAGAGGACATAAAGGCGTCTGGTTTCATATTAATAGAGGACAGAGTAGCAGAAAACCGCACTGTCTTCTATAAAACCGGACGAATGGCCACCCTAGTGCTAGCCCCAGTGTCCAGTGCATATTCATTGAGTCCCTAACTTGAGAAGAGCCAGGAGTTGCCCAAATTTTTCCTCCTTCCTATCTGTACAAGAACTTGCTGTTCCCCAAATCCAAAACTCTGGGATGTTGTGGAAAGAGCATTATGCTCCTGAGTCTTGCTGCAGAAATAAGTTAGTTCCTGATCCCCACCTCCCAAAATGGGGTGCTGCTCTGAGAGCTCCCTGAATAATCTACTGCTGTATGGAAGCCCTTCAGATCCTCTTCTCTCAATGTAATCGTTCCCATGGGAGGAACACCAATGTTTTTAAAGCCTTTGACTAATTTTTCCATATAAAGTTTCCCAACCTGCACTCTCAAGCACACTAGTAGTGGCCACAGGCTCTGGGGAGCCACCATGCTTCTATACATTTCCGAGAGTGAGGGTAAGGAATTTCTCATTGAATGCTTGGAAGAGGAGCCTGGTCATACCTGATATCTGCTAGGACAGAGGGAGCTCCTGTGCATCCAGCTATTCTTGAAGCTTGGTTAGGGGATGCGGAGACACAAATGAAACACAAAACCTTTGCTTGGCACTAATGCCTACTTCTACACTTTGATCTTGCAGTGGAGCCTCTCATCACAGTTATGGCCTGGAGTACAGGTGGGATAGGCACCTTCCAGGATTGCGCTTGGTGATTGGTAATGCAGTGCAGAGCATGTCCATTACAGGCTGTGGCAGAATTTAGTGGCATGTTAACTACTGGTGGAGCCAAAGGTACTGGGTCCTGAGCAGCACCCCTTCCTCCACTGCTTCCTTGAAGCTTCCTCCTACTCTGGAGGCTGTGACAGCAGGAAGGAAGCAGATCAGTGGTAGTGCTCTGGAGTTCACTGCTGGAGTTCACTGCTGTTGAGGGAAGATATCACTTCATTTTTTTGCTGCTGACACATGACAAGCAGCCAAAACATCACTGGTTTGTAGTGGCACAAAAATGAGGTGGAGTCTTCCTGCAGCAGCAGAAGCTACATCTTACAGAATGCCCTTCACTCACTATCACGCACAGTCTTTGCACTGTTGCTGCCACCCTGTGTTCACTTTGCTGGAGCTAGAGCCAGAGGCTGTGGAGAAAGGGGGGGGGGGGGGGAGGAGGGCGTGAATGGGAGATGGGAGCATGAGTTGCCCCTGCTCCATTTTGGTTTCCTACCGCCTAGTCATTACCTGGGGCTCATGCCCTGCTTGCACAACTGGGTGCAGCACAAGGCCTGAGTTATGGTTGATGGTGTGCATTTTACATAAAGACAGAGAAATTCAGATGTGTGGTCTTTCATCAGTGTGTGATGATGCATGTGTACAATTCCTCAGATTTCATGAAGATGTATCACAACTACTCCTTCAGGAGTCTGAGAGAGAAGAGGTCAAGCCTTACTACAGCTCTCCTACTCACTTGGTGACTCAATCTGGACTTCATGCTTGTTTTAACCTGATTCCGAACAATGGTAGCTGGCGATTAGTTACCTATGACAGATGTAAACAGCTCTGGAGCAGAGCTTCCCGCTGCCATGAAAGTTGCACCAGCCACATCTTCACTGAGATGCAAGCGCTGCAGAGAAAAAGAGCAAAGTCGGTGGTCAGGCTACCAGCACAGTAGGAGAAATTCAATGGACATAAGGTTGTTGTTGGTTCAAATGCAAAACTGCCAATATGCATTTAATGGAAAGTATGGAAGAAACAATAGGACAGAGGAACATCAGTTACAGCAGTTAATGTTAGTGTTAGTGCACTCTTGACTTAATTAAGCAAGACACAAGCTCAGCTCCCAGAGGGTAGATTGCACCTTTTGGCTCACTCCTGAGTATGGGGAAGGAGATTAGCTGTTGCACCCAGGAGGTGCTGGGATACCCCTGTGAGTCACAGATCCTTTTCCACTTCCTCCTCAGTCCACAGGGTAGTAATCTATGACTATCAACCTACCAAATTTGGGGCAGCTGCCCCCCCAATTTTGTAGGCAGAATGCTGGGCCCAGAGCCATTTTGTGGACAGAGTGCAGCTCCCCCGCCACCTTTGATTGGCTGAAGGACCCTGGTGGTCCTGTCTCTCATTGCTGAATGGCCGCCTGTCATACAACCCTGCCTCATTCCACTGATTGGCTGCCAGGGCTGCTTGTCATGCGGCCCCACCCCTTGCTGCTGATTGGTGAAGAGGGGAGGGACCACATGACAGACAGCTCTCGCAGCCAATCAGTGGTGTGGAGCAATGGCCATTGTGCCCGCAGCCCTTTGAGTGGGCAGATTCCCCCTTCCCCCTAGCAGGCTACCACAGCACTCTGAGGACTGCTGGCTCCCTCTGAGAACCCAGCATCTTCTTTACAGCACCCATTCTATGGACAATACTGGATTTTGCAAAATCTGTGAAACTGTGATTTTGGTAGGTTCCTGTCTATGACCCTGTGCATGCATACTGACCAACAGTATAAATGTGGAGGAGATGGGGCAAGCAACGCACCAGCCCTGGGCACCAACTATGAGAAGGCACCAGAATCCTCCTTTCACAAGTCTTTGCCACAACAGGCACAGCCCTGTGTCCAAAAGCATATCTGGGTTGGGGAGGAGCAAACAGGGTACCAGACACAACTCCCAGGGAGTCCATGCCACAGGGCTGCTGCTGTCCAAGTGGACGCTGTTACAGTAGCTGCATCAGTGGTGGGAGCAATACCATCTGCCTTTGGTGTGCAGAGGGCCCAGGAAGGGAAGACTTCCCTTCCCCTGACTCTGCTCCTCAAACGGGTTGGCATACCCCGCTCCTCTCCACCCTGCCTCAACTGGTGAATGAACTCACTATGCCTCTGAAACTTTCTCATCTACTCTGCCTGGTGCACTGGAGGGGGAAGGTGCAGCCAAGAACCTACCCATTTCCCCACCCATCCCTGCCCATGGGCCCTCAGAAGTATGTAAAGTAATCCTGAGTAAAGTAATTGTGCTTTAGCCTTACATTACCTTGTACAGGATTTACCCAACAACAGCTAATAACCTGCCTTGATAATAAGGGACTACCTTTTACCAAATTTGTTCTGGTTGCAAGGAACCCAAATGCCCATTTATAGCCTTTATAGCTCAGGGCTTATGGTTTTTTTTCTTCCATATTTTAAACAATGTTTCTTCAAAAGAAAAAGACTGGTAACCGCATACACTTAGTATACACCTTCTCCAGAGATTTCTTTCCTAAACCTGCTGCAGTCCCAGCGTTCTACCTGTGTAAGACATTGTTCAGTCAATGCAACCAGACGACTAAAATTCATATACCTTGCTGGCACCTTTTATTGTTGTTTGTGAATAGCTAAACAACTATCCTCTGCTGCCTTGTTTCTATGCTAAACTGACCAGACCACATAAGCTGCAAGCCTTGCATATGTGTTTAGCAGCTTCCATCTTACACGGAAAAGGCCAGTCATGGAATGAAAAGGGGCTTTTTCAAGACGGCTGAATTGTTTCAAACAAAAAGCAAACAAGCTGACAGGGCAAATAAACACTTTCTCTATTCCCATTAATTCCTTCTGGAACCTGAAAAAACATCTTAGCACATTGTACTCTCTAAGGTTTTTTTGTTAATATTTACCAGAGCAAAATATGTTTGCACAAAGATAAGGTTGAGAATGAATTCTCTTTGCAAATGGCAGAAAAAGCAACCAAGTCCTCTATTAAAGGTCCCACAAGGTTTATACCCTCACAAGAATTCAGAATACCCTTAACTCTGCCCTCTGCTGAATGACTAATAAGTAGTTTTTGCATGCATGTTATGGAAACAAAAGAAAAACAGGGTGAATGACTAGAGCCTGGCTTCAATTAGAGAGCTTTTTAGGCAGGAAGACAAGTAGTACATTGCTATAATAGCTTGTGGCAAAATGAATAAGTGGCTGTAACCAAGACTAAAAATATTGTGAAAGAAATGCTTAGGAACAAATTAAAATCCCAGAGGGTGAAGATTCTTCTGCACCAGGCACAGTGGAAACACAGAAACACTCGTCACACGATAGTCTGCACCTAGCTGATGCTTTCAGAGGAGGCACAAGCAGTCAGAGAACATACCCAAGCTGACACTCAGGGGATGGGTTCATTTAAAGCCACATTGGCTTCCTTTGAATGGGAATGTAGGCAATGTATTTTAATGGCCGCAATAGGCAGGTTAACAAAATGGATGCGAATGTATAACACGCTGAATAGGAGGGAAAAATCTATTCCCCAGGGTTTGTAGAAAGATGTTCACAATGAAGCTGTGATGTCATTTGGATCTTGTAGACACTATAATAATACCAAAAAAAAAGAGAAAGTGGATGGAAACAGAAACATGAATGCAAATAATTCCTCCTTCCTTTGAAACTTGGCCTTCTTACTGAAGAGTAGTATGGCCTCTTAAATGGTAGAGTGTTTATAGCACAGGCAGCCAGCAGAGCGAGGGTTAAGGGATAACCTTGTAGTCAGGTCAGCTGACTAGGGGCTAGGGCTGTGCAAAGCTTTGGTCCCCGATTCAATTTGGCAGAGATTCGGCCCGATTTGGCGGCCAAATCTCTGAATCCAAATCAAATCAGAGGACCCTTTAATCTCTCCAAACCGATTTGGAGAGATTCGGAAAGATTTGAACATATACACTGCTTCAAATGTTTCTTCTACATACCTCTAGGTAGCAGGCAGCTCGTGAATGCTACGATGCTGGGGTGGATGGAGCATCTCACAGGAGCGCAGGAGGGGGAGGGGGGAGGGAGGGGTCCCCAGTGCACTCGGCAGCAGACCCAGAAGTGGACCAAAAGCACTTGTGATCCACTTCTGGGTCTGCTGGGGAGCATGCGGGGGGCCCCCGCCCCCCCTGCAACCTCCTCCCAGCTCAGTGACTGGTGCCTCCTGGGTCTGGGGGGCACCCGAGGTCCCCCTGTGGCCCATTGCAGAACCAGGGAGAGCACGGGGGGGCCCCCAGTGTGCTTCCTGGCAGACCTGGAAGTGGACTGGAAGTACTTCCGGTTCACTTCTGGGTTTGCTGTTAAGCATGTGGGGGCCCCCCCCCCAATCCTGTGGGACACTCCATGCGCCCCAGCATTGCAGCATTCACAAGCCATGCTGGTACATCAAGGTATGTAGAAAAAACTGTGTCTATGGCCAAATCGATGATTCTCTGAATCAGCATCGAATCTTCAGATTCGGATTTGGCCGAAACGAATCAGGGACAGTGATTTGAATCAACAAATCGAATCATTGTCCCTGATTCGGGCCGAATCCAAATCCGAATTGAATAGGGCTCACTTGGCACACCCCTACTGGGGGTATCACATGACCAGAAAAGGGGTCAGGCCAGAGCTATATAAGCCCTGGGATTGAACCAGTCAAGGAAGTCAGCCCTGAGACTTGTGTAGTGTAGAGCTCTTAAGAGTAGTATGGTGGGACCCCCCCCAAATCTGCAGTGGGGCTGGAAGAAAACAGCTCTACAGGCCTGGGAACAAGAAAGAGCTGCTCATGGCAGAGAGAGGGAGAGAGAGAGAGAGAGAGAGAGATACTTATTATACAGGCTAGTGGGCTTTATTTTATCTTAAGCCTGATGAAGGTTTGGGTGCCTAACAGAAGGCTGACGTATTCTAATTTAAGTTTCACTGGTGGGTTGGGTTCGGGACTGAAGGGGTGATTTGGAGGTCCCATTAGTCTGACAGGGGCATGTGTCTGTCTTGAGCCCTGCTGGGGACAGGTTCAAGGCAGAGCAGGTGCTGAGCTTGGAGCAGGGCAGAGCTAGGGTGACCACTTTCTTAAAATGTAAAGGTGGGACACATGCCCACCTTCTCTGCCAATTAGAGATGGGTAGTCATTCTAGACAGAGCATGGGGCCACTGAGCCCAGAGCAGGGTGGAGGCAAGAGGCCTGGTGCCCAGGAGGGGCAAGATCAGGGCTGGGGCCCAGATGCCAGGCCTAGCATAGAGTAGAGGGGTAGAAGGCGGGAAGGCTAAAACCTCAACAAAGGGCAGAAGGCCTGAAGTGTCCTACAGACGTAGGGACAAGTGTCCCACCTGATTAGTGACCCAAAACACCTGTGAGGCATGGGGCAGAAATGGAGCCAGGCAACTGGCCCTTAAGGCATTGACCCCTGACACCTGGGTATCACTAGCGTAAGATCAGGGCAGTTTCTCATGCTTTTGAACCATTTATATCAAGGTGTGGTAGGCAAAAGAAGGGTGGACTGCCCCAAGAACAGGGTATAAGGAATTTGTTCAGCCTCCAGGGGCTTCTTGGCCAATTCTGGAGATGGTGCCCTGTTACAGGAAGGATGTCAATTTTAAAACACAGCAGGCATTCTAGAATAGGCCCCCTCAAATAGGGACACCTTACTCTGGAAAAAGTGCCCTTCCTTCCCTCCCACTCCCCCAATTTGGCTTAATTGCCTTTACAACTGGATTAAGCTAAACCAAAAAAAGCAACTCACATCTCAAAATGGGAGCATCCACACAAGCCATGGACGAGTAATTATTGCAGAAGAGTTATTCCAGTCAATTTCAAGGGCAAACTGGCCTTAGACAGTGGAATTTCCCTAACTCGGAATAAGAAGACTTCTATCCAGTGATCTCATGTTGTGCACTGACAAATAAAAGAATGCCCTAATAATAGAGTGAAGCTCCTGCAGCAATAGATGGGACTTGATACTTCTATTTACAACAAGTACTGACTGTCTCAAAGTATTTACTGATTTCAGTTGGCTTTCATGTGAGGCAGTGTATTAATGTAAGAAGGTTGGATTAGCACAAAGGCTTATCAGAGAGTGTGACAACTTTCTCTTTCTCTTGACTGCTCACACTGAAGATTATCTATGCAGTGGGAAGCTTCTGAAAAGAAGCCATTTTGGACTGTTAAAGGCAAAAAATGTTGGAACAACTCAAGTCAGGAATGCCCTGCCACATAATTCAAGAAGAGTCTGACTTTCTTGGGGTGGGGCGGGGAGGTCACCAGTGGACTGAGAACAACTCCCCTGGTGGGTAGAATGTTTCTTGAGGCATTTGTAGAAATGAGTGAATCTGAGGTTATAGTTGGAGAAGTTTGTTTGACCATTTACTTTGAGGCCACCTAAAGTAAGGTCTCTTTTACTTTTAAGATGGGTAGGGAAGAAAATATCTGTATTAAAAGGTGCTACTACCAGTTGTTTCTTGCCAGCAAGATACTATGCTGTGATAAGCATGTGTGACTTTTGGCTTATTTTTCACCTAAAATTTTTCTAATCTTCATACTTTACTTTCTAAGAAGAAGTAATTATCTGAACACATTTTGCTGTTGCTGTCCAATAATATATTGGTTTGGAGTTGGTAAAGCAGTCAACCAGGAATTGTTAATATGCATTTATCCTTTGAAGAGTAAAATAAGTAGCAGGGGTGGCACTCTGCATTTAAAAGAGTCCTTTGGAAACAGAGGCTTAGAATATTGTGTTATACCAAGAGATGCCTGGAGCAGAAAGAAATGTATTGGCACTTGTTTCTAGGCACTGGAGGCGTATACGAAAAATGTAAGAATACATATCTACTTAAGACAGTGGGGGCCACCTTTTTGACAGGCATGTCACAAACTAGCCTCTTGCTATTCCCAAGTGCCACTCAATCCCCTTCCTCTGCCCAGTCTGCTGCTCTGAGTTTTCTGCTCCCTGCCTGATCTCTTGCTCTTTTCTGCTGCCTGCCCCTCCCTGATCTGCCACATGCCACACAGGTCGCCTGTACCACTTGTGCTGCAGGTTGGCCATCCCTGACTTAAAGCTCCCATGCTATATTCACAAGGCTACACTAACCTCATTGGTGAAGCAGTGCATTGCTGTAGTAATGCATCCATATAGGCACATTTATTTTCACTTTCCTTGACTCCCCTTTTTGTGAGTTTGCTAATACAAATTTATTTAATGAGGAGAACCTGGGAGGTCTTTGAACTATCAGGCTAGGGGGCATGCTGACTAACTAGAATTTGATATACTTCTTCACAGTGAAGAATACCTTACTCAGTAAGACTTCCCATTAAAGTCAGTGGGATTGCTTGTGGGGTACGGTACTACCAAACGCAAGTAAATACTTAAACATTCTAACTATCTAACAGAAGCATGGCCATTTTATTAACAGCAGAAATGGATGAGGAAAATATCCCATAGGTCTGGAGAAAGCTCTGGGGTTCCTCCCTAAACAGATACTGTTGTGGAATGCCTGACGCAATGGGACTCTAGTCCACGACTGGGCCTTGTAGGTGTTCCCACAGTATTCTCGAACACATAATAATAGCTGCCTTGGCAAAGGGCATTATGGGTACACGGACAGTCAGACCCCATGAGAAGCACCAGGAGCTGCTATTATTTTTAAATAATGGGAGCACTTGCAAGAATGAGACCATCAGGGTTTTACCCTTCATGGAGAAGAAAGCTTGCCTAATGGTACATACAGATTGCCAATATAAGGAAAAGCTGCACTTGATGCCAGAAAATGTGATTCTACTCCATCCCATTCAAGACCCTGAAACCCAGTTACTACAAAAGGTGGATGGGTGCTCTTCCTCGCTGCATTTTTTAGTGACTCAATCTTAGGGTGAGATGACTGGCCATTACAAAAGCAGATGCATTCATTGATTTTTCCTTCCCCCCAGGACTAGGACAGGGTGGAGTAGGATTGCACTTAAGTGCCTGAGTCCACTTAGATACCTAGTAAGTGGAGCAGAATATGGCCCCAGGGGCCTTCTAAGTGGAATAGAATCAGGCTGTATGTGTTTTGCTTTAATATTTTCCAAAATAAATATTTGAAAATTTCATTTGAAAATAAGATTTGCATTGAAGACCTAGATTCAATTTTTAAAAGGGTAGCTCTTAACGTACAACAAAATGTTTTGTTTCTATTTTCTGTGGCTACAAGGGATAGGACAAGAAACAACCTCATTTTTTTTAACATACAATCATAAAAAAAAATTTCAGGGGTGCTTATTCTCCAGCTCAGAGTTGTCATTTGGCTTGTGGGGCTCCCCAAGGGTCTGGAAAGTTGGCAGTGGGGGAGCAGTGGAAATGTTAATGTCCATTCCCCTGTTACCAAATTTCCAGACCCATGGGAAGCCCCATGAGCTACATAACATGACTCTGGCCCAGACTGCATCAGTGCATGGCTGGAGCTGGGTGCACACAGGATCGGGCTAGTGCATGGGGTCAGGCCAGTTTGCTAGCCTGTACCCATGGATCAACCCCACACAGCAACCCTTTGTGGGATCCAGCCTGTAGACCAAACCCATGTCACTCATCTGGTTTGCAGGACCAGAAGGTTAGCTGCCACTGATGTACTTTGTTCAGTATGATATGACTTCTTTGATTTTTGTGTGGCAAGAGGGGAGGGAGGGAACCATTTCTTGTCAGTAATCAAATGAAAATCTCTCTCTCTCCCTTCCCAGTTTGGTCACTGAACAGAAAAACAGAGGCTTTGCCCAAATCTGGTCATGAAACAGACCTCCTATCTGCAGCCATCCACTCATGAGGAGCACGGGGGCATGAACTTGTCTAGAAGGCAGGAATGAGCAGTTACTACTTTGTCTATGTTTAAGTTAATGTTTCATCATTCTCATATCAGCTAGCAGGGGGTGAATCCTAGGAACACTGAGATGATTTCAGATGAAGACTGGATACCATGGTTAGTGAAACCAATCATTGGGCTCAGTACAGAACTGACTAGATTAAAATCTCTGTCCAGTGTTATACAGAGGCCTGATTAGACTATCTAAAGCAGAAGTATCAAACTGACAGTCTACAGAGCTCCTACAGAGGCTGAGAATTTGGGGGTGGGGCAAGCAGAGGCAGGGCCTACTACCAAAACTTGGGTTTGGAGCTCCGCTGGGGATGCATGTCAATGGCAGGGGCCCAGCAACTGCTGCATTAACCCCTGCCAACACCATCACTCTGCCACTGCCACAGCATCTGGATCCAGACCATGAGGAGCCCCACACAGCTCACTGTCCTAAGAGGGCAAGAGCAGGCTGAGTGAAGAAAGAGTGCTAGAGGACAGAGCTCAGAGCAGTGGTTCATGAAGCTTGATCTGGGCTGGAAAACTTCTGGGTCTTGCTCTTCCTCTTAGGGTCATTCTGGTTGCTGGATTTGGGGTTGGGAATTTTCCCCTCAGTCAAACTGGCACTGACTATAGGGTTTTTATTTTACCTTTCTCTGTAGTGTGGAGACATGTCCTTTTCCTAGGATCTGCTGAATAGCTATTGACCAACATTTCCCTGTCATTGCAGAGGCAGGGCATTGGTAATGCCCTTGTCACCCCTTCATTTACCTATGACTTGTTGCAGGAGGTTCTTGGTATCTTGTGCTTTGCAACTCTGAATGAGGGTTTGAAATGGTAATTCTGGGGATTGCTGGGGTAAATACTTCCCTTCCAATGCAAGGGACAACATTGGATGGCTCACAAGGCTTCTTCCAGTCTCATATTCCAAAGTATAATGAGGTGGCTTTCTTGATCCACTGGGTTTGTCTCTTCAAAAGCCTGGTCCTTCCCAGTGTGGGGCAGACAGTTAAGTAGGGAAGCAGCATGTTGCCTTACCAGTTCCTCACTCTTGGGGGAACGTACCTAGCAGCCACCTACAGAACAAGTAAATGGGGCGGGGGGACACCACTGGTGTCATAATGCTGAGACGCTTTACAACACACTCTTAAATGACTTTCTTCTGCAGCACAATTGCAAAGAACCTTCCACTCTCCCCTGGATTGATGCCATTGCAGAGACTGGTCCCTGCGTTCTGGGGCTTAAGCAGGTAGGTAATTCTTTTCTCCGTCTGAGCTCTGGCACAAGCAAAACTGAAAGTCTCCTAGGGAAGATGTTTATGAAGGAACATGGAGAGGTGCTGAAGGAATGTGTGGAGATGAGAGACAGGAGGCTGAGGGAGTCCTGGGCACTGTATGCATTTTCAGAGGAGAGGGGTTTTAAAGTTTGCTGCAGCACATTGCATTTCCTTCCCATTGTGCTGATGCCTAGCACTCTGCCTCCCTCCCTCTCTAGCCTCTAGAGCACTCCTTTCCTTTCATCTCTCTGTTTTCAAACCTCCTGGTTTCTCTTGGCCTCTGCTCCTTAAATTACAGAAGTCCTTGCTATCTCAGAGGGTTTCAAGCTTTTCAAGGACCCATACATAACTGTAAAAGTGGATTTCAGAGCAGGCAGGAAAGAAGGGATGTGGGGAGTGGGGAAGGGACAGAGAGAGAAGGAGAAGGGACTGACGGGCATAGTTGGGAGAGGAAAGGGAACTACAACTTGGAATAATTGAAAGTTGTTTATGGCTTCTACACGTGTGCTGCAGTTTAGGTACAGGGCCAGACTCGGGAGGACACAAGCTGGATCTGGAGAGGGGACCAGGGTGCACAAATGACAGAGATAAGCTGACTTGTTCTAGAAACCAGGCACAGGTGATTTTAATTCCATTAGCTGTGGCATCACAGCTGGCTGTCCAGCCCCAGAGCATCCCAGCTGTATAGAAACAGAGCTATGCTCTATGGTCTGGAAACACTGAGCAGATGTCCTGGGAGCACCTCGACATGCCTCAACCACCAATACCACCTCCTCCCTCCTCCAGGCCTCTAACTCCTCATATACCCTTTCTTGCCTAACATTCTATATCCCTGTCACAACCCAAAGTTGTGATTTTTTGTTTGTGTGTGCGCTTCGGCACCGCTAAATTATTTCCCGCCAATTTGTCGCTTTCTTTGCACGGTAGAGTTCTCTGCTGCAACAGAGAACTCTGGTGCAACAGGGATTTCCCGCCAGATTATGGCTTCTTTGCAGGGTGCATCTCTTTTTTGCATCGTAGTGATACACGCTGTAAAGAAGTTCCCGCCATTTGTATTGGGATTCGCGCCACATTATTGGCCGATTCCTAATGTAGGCACACGTGGCGGCTAGCGATTGGCTTGCTAGCCGTACAAAAGGCTTGGGTAGTTTCTGCCCAAGTTGGAGGAGGGAGGATGAGAGAGATTCTGTGTGAAGATCTCCAAGTGCTGCGGACCCGGCGCGCCTCCCCTAAGCAGGCAATAGAGGCAATAGAACCGAGCCTACGGAGCTTTCACTTCTAGCCTCTCCCCGTCGCCGAGCGCAATCCTAGACGTATCCCTTTCCTGTAACTTCGGACCCGCGGAGCCTAAGTAACTCCGGGGAAACTTTTCGAACCCAACTTAACTGGACCCGCGGAGCCTAGCAAACTCCGTGGGAGCAATCGATTTGTCAGAGTCCTCCAACGAGGGTTCAAGCGGGAGCTGTGCCTGGAAACCTGTCCAGCCTACACCAATACCATCTTTGGGTGTAAGTAAACAACCTTTTCAATCAACCATTACGCCTCCGTAACTAATTCTAACTTGCGTGTGCTAAACTGCCCTGCGGTTCTCTCCAGCCCTGCGTGCCCAGGCTGCTGGCCACAGCCTGTGTGCACCGAAGACGGGTCCAGTATGACCCCGGTTCGCTCCCGGCTCGCCCATGGCAGCCAGAATGGGATCGGAATCACCGCTGCACATGGCGACGAGGGCGGGATCGGGGCCTGGCCCGCACAATCCCCAGCATCATCTACACTTAGGTTTAGCCCTGATACCCTTCCTCAGCCCTGAAGCTGAGGATCTCTCAGGCTGGAGCTCCTAGTCATCTAAATGCTACATTACCTGACAGTTTTGAGTGTTTCCTGGCACTTTCAGGTAATCATGGTTAGCATGCAACATTAACCTGTACTGCCCTCTTAATGTACAATCACATGTATCTATGCCCTTTTTACTAGAATACCTTACCAGAACCACAGTGACATCCTCTGCCTCCAGCCTTGATCTGAGCTGGAACAGTCTCTCTCAATCATCTAGACCCTAGTGCATACAATTAGTTTCTGCTGAGGCTAAATGAGGCTGCCCTGTCTACCAATGAGCCAGAGATGTCACTGTCATTTAAAGTCAGCTTCCATCACAACCATCAGATAGGAATGAGTTCATTTTACCTCCTGCACCTCATTCCCAGGCCAAAGACCAGTTCCATTTTTCATGATGATGGATTCTTATTACCAGGAAGATCTGTAGGTGTCTTTTTCAGCTGACAGATCTAAGTGTCAAAATCTATCCATATTTTCTACATGCAGCGCATACTTCATTGCGTGCAACTCATTTAGGGCTTGTGCTCAACCAATGGTTAATCCTTACCTTGAATAAATCCACAAAGGCATGAAGTCCTGCTCTTCTAAAATTTCAGCATGCTGGCCTATGCAAAATGGAGACCATTCCCTTGCAAGGTGTAAGAGAGATGCTTCATACATAAACCTGGCTGTTGTATAATTTAGTGAGACTACAGATTCTTTCAGGGATGTCTGTAATCAAAAATACATTAGTTCCTCTCATGAGATAGGCTCTCCATCCTCCTAATCAGCCTTGCAGCCCTTCTCCACCCCTACTCCAGTCCAAATTCATCTTTCTTGAATCTATGACCAGAGCTGTGTATCATACTGAAGAGGTTTTCCCTAGGTCTAGTACAATATTTTCCAATTTCAACTGGAATCACCTCTCATGATGCAGCCTAAGATAATAGTTGCTTTTTTTGCATGTCTGAGATAACCTCCTTGCTCTTACTTGACCCTCCCCTGTTTATACCTCTAAGGCTCTTGTTAACTCTGCTGACACCAGTGTTATACCAAAGATTCACGTTAGGACTTTTTCAGGCCCACAGTGTTCTTGGATGATGTTTCCCATTCTGTGCACATGGCTGGCAGTCTTGGTTCTAGGAGTGTGACTCTGGTACTTGGCCTTACTGGAGTGCACATTGCTTTCTTTATTGTGAGCAGCATGAGCCTGAAAAAAGGTTCTTAAGCTAGATAAATGAAAAGGGAACAAGGAAAGCAGTGGGGCCACTATGCAGTGAGGAGCTGGGGTAGTGACTACAGATAACTTAGGCCTGCCCTGAAACCAAACAAAAAAAACTTTGCCTCCCTTCTCAGGAAGGACAATGAAGCTGACTGGGAGCAGAAGTGTTAGAAGCCAGGACAGCAGCCAGGCTTTAGCCCCCAGCTGACCAGAGTGAGCCTGACTGCCAGTGGTCTAACTACTCCCAGCTGGAACAAGTTACCCACATGGGCATGGTTGCCTGGTTATAAGCAGCTGATGCTTCAGTTTTCCTCAGACTACTCAGCCAGACAGATCCCTATCTCTCTCTCTCTCTCTGGGCTTTTGGCTCCTGGTTCCTTGCTTCTGCCTCCAGTCTGGACCCTTGCTTCCTGATTGTCAGCTTCTTGCTCCTGTCTCTAGTCTGGTCTCCTGCTTCTTACCCTGTGTGCTCTTGATCATTTAGCTTGTGAATCTAGTTTAGACCTTGTGACTCTCTAAGATCAAGCACCAACCACCCATGCCCCAGCTGTGCCCTTGACAAAAGGCAGGCTGGCAGATGGGAATGAAGTTATGGAAATGGAGATGACCATGAGAACTCCATTTCCATAAGGATTCAATGCACTCAAGTCAGGGAAACCGATTAATCCCCATTTCTGAATTTTAAAAGAACATGCATGTCAAATCTTAGGTCCATTTGCAAGTGCTTTTTTGTAAGTCAACATCATGTTGCAGCTGGTACCATACGTTTTAGATAACAAATCTGTAAGCTAACTGTAGGGCAACTAGAAGCTGCTGATTTTATAATAGTCACATGAAAAAGCAACTACTATTGTAGGCTATATCAGGAGAGGTAGTTCTAGCTGAGACTGCGGAAATATTGTATGAGGCCTGGATGAAACCTCTTTGCAGTACAATATACAGCTCTGGTCACAAGTTCAAGAAAGATTAACTCAGACTGGAGCAGCGATGGAGGAACAGATGATTAGGGGATAGAGAACCTGTCTCATGAGAAGAGACTAGAAGAGCTTGTCTTATTTAACCAGGCAAAATGAAGGTTAAGAAGGGTCTGACTGCTGTCTATAAACACATCAGGGGGTAAAAACCTTGGGAGGGAAAAAAACTGTTTAAACTAAAGTATAACACTGGCACAAGAACAAAGGGATATAAATTGGCCATGAATGATGTGAGGCTGGGAATTCAAAGCAGGGTTCTAACCATCCAGGGAGTGCAGATGGCAAGCAAAACACTCAAGTAGTGTTAAGATGGAGGTCAGCTTGTTTTATTAAATGGATTCTGTCATTTGGTTGCGTGTGACAGCAGGGAACTGGACCCAATGATCCAGAGGGTTTTCTGCTCCTGTGACCTATAATTTACATCAGCTGAGGATCTGCCATGATGTTTTAAACTGATGTCTGCACTGGGACATTTACATTAGTAGACGGCTTTCTTTTATGTAACATTCATATGACAGGAGCATTTTGGAGCAGGCTAGGCTGGGGTCCCATGTGCTAGGCACAAACATAGAGAATGAAAGGCCACAAAAGGTAGAAGCACTTTTTGAAACTGAGGAGTGCTCAGTGGATCGCATAGCCATGTTGAAGGTAAGAAACCACATCATCTTCTAAGTCACAAGAAGATAATGCGACTTGCCTCAGGTCCTACAGGAAATATGACAGAGGTAGGAACTCAACTGTAGGGTTTTGAACAGTAAATGAGCAACAAACAAGAACACCCCTCCTGGTAGCTTTATAGGAATTTCCTAACTAGATCCTACGTATCAATGCTATGTTAAATGGGGCCTCCAACCATCTTTAAGAAGGAAAAGGGTCTTATGCAAATATAGTAACTGCTATTTAAAATGAATTAGCAGAGCACCTGGCAAGCACATGTTTTGTCCACTATGAAGGCACAGGAAATCTATCTTTGCTCTTCTGCAGAAAAATGTGAAACTGAACCAATCATTTATGAAATATAATAATCAAATGTAAAACACAGCATCTGTAGCTTTACCAATTATGTAAAAAGGAACCTAGAGACCCTACAATATGTTACGTGTCATAGTTGCCAATGGGTACTACAAAAATTGCTACCACACTGGCACGTGTCTGCGTACAATCTCCATGTACTTACCTCACAAATCTTTTCCAACGATGGGACAAAGAAATCATCGCACACAATTGCCAGGGCATAGAACATATAGACAGCCTGAAAAAGAAAAGAAGCCATGAGTTAAGAAAGTGAGAGCAAAGAACACTGAGGATGCAATGTCCCCCCTCAGTTTGGGTCTTCTCATTCTACTGCTTGAGTAATTTATAGGGCAGTTTAGGATTTAATGGAATGACCACGAGCTATTTATCCAAAATTCTTACCAGTGATCAATTACCCCCAGCAGTTATCCTTGTATGGTGACATATGATTTTTTTAAAGGAAGTTCTCTGGGTGTTGCTGACAGTCAGTATTCTGTATCTTTTCTTTTTTTCCCTCTAAACAGCAAGTCTGGGTTTATTTTAGGGTTGGATATTTGACCAATCAAATAAAATTTTGTCAATTGACCAGTCAAATATCAGTCAAAAATAGCATATAGGTCCACATAATACACAGGAAAAGCACAAATTTTCCATTAAGAAATGTGTCAAAGAACAATAAAAAAATCATATTTCTGTCAAGCAAACTACAAAAAAAATGTAGTGTGTGTTTTTTTTGGTTTTGGAAAATTGTTATAATCTTTGACTGGTCCAAAAATATGTAGTCAATTGGCCAGTCAATTGACAATATTTGAGAGAGAAATTGACTGGGTTGCCAACCCTAGTTTTTTTTAATATGTAACTGTGTTCCATGCAAATCTCGACTCCAAAGGATGAGTGCTCAGTCTGTTAGCATTTGCATACAGCGCAAGGATGTGTGCTGGCCTGTGTATACAACCCTTGGAATGACAGCTCCGGGCAGGTGTCTGCAGTGTCAGACTGCGTTAGGAAGAGGCACCAGGAAAACATGCCATGCCCATTCACCCCTGCCCTGTGTGCTGAGCAGTTGTGGTAAGAGCAGTACTGGGAGTATCCACAGCACACACCAAAAGCAGCTATGTGGGTTTGGTGGTGCCCTCAGCAGGAGGGAGTGGGTGTGCGGCGTGCTCCTGGGGCTGCACTCCTGGTCTCTGTCCACAGAATTCTGCTTCTCTCAAAGGAGTGCTTTGAAAAATTCACTTCTGGGCAGGTGGAGAATGTGCAACCACATTGTTGTGTTGCTAACAAATCAGAGAGCTTGTTATGGTTCCTCAGGGCATGAACTGCCCTGGGGCAGGCAGGAAGGGAAGTGCACATATCATCTGGCCTTGGGCAAAGCTAGTTTAAACTGTCATAGCTCCACTACAGTGACAGCAATTCACACAACCTGGAGAACTGGCCTAGAGTACCTTCCCAAAGCCTAATGCATCCAGGGAAGCTCAAGTGAGAGCAGTGAAATACAGGTTTCCATTGATTTATGTGGGTTTTTATATGCAAATTCGCTCTTATGCGATGAGCATATTTAGACCCATAATTCGTTATGCGGAGGTAAATTCACTCTTATGCGATCAGCATAGATGCCCTCCTGCCCAAGCAGGTAAGTCTGTGGGGGGGAGGGGAAAGGGCCATGGCCCACTCACCCCAGTCCCAGCTGCAGCAGCCCTGGGAGTGGCTAACACCAGCTGCCTGCAGCCTCTGGGCTGCACCGTGCTCTGCCTGTCCCCCTGCACCTGGGCTCACCCCAGCTCCTGAGCTGCACCATACTGTGGTACAGGCAACTGGTGTTGGCTGCTCCCACGGCCACTCCAGCACAGGCTGGGGTGAGTGCGGACAAGCAAAGCCCTGGGCGGTGCAGCACTCACCCCAGCCCTGACTGCAGTGGTCCCAGGAGCAGCCAACACCAGTTACCTGCACGAGGGCACGGTGCAGCCCAGGAGCAGAGGTGAGTGAGGACAGGCACAGCACAGTGCAGCTCAGCAGCAGCAGGCAGCTGGCATTGGCTGCTCCCAGGGCCTCTGCAGCTGGAGCTGGGGTGAGTGCTGCTCTCTTCCCTCTGCTTTGCTGCCTTGTGCAGCCCTGGGAGCGGCACCCTTCCCCCTGCCCCTTCCCTAGTCCCAGCCTTCCTCCCTCACCACCATGGGAACCTATCCCTATTTGTTACATTGTAAAGTGGGTTTGCTTTATGCGAATTTGATTTATGTGCTGTTCTCTGGGAACGCATGCACAGCATAAATCGAGGGAAACCTGTACTGAACTTACTATTGCTAGGGGAAATTACAGGCAAGGCTTCCCTCCAGGTGGAAGGGGGTGGCAGAGGAAAGATGCAGGACAATGTCTACATTCCTAATGTGCCTTTTGGCACTCCATAGTATCTGTACACCCTGGCCAGGTGCAGTGAGGCATGGCAGCTTCGATACGTAGCAAAGTAGCCTTCGATACGGTATCCCACCCCATACTGGTGAACAAGTTAAGAGGCTGTGACGTGGATGACTACACAGTCCGGTGGGTGGTGAATTGGCTAGAGGGCCGCACCCAGAGAGTCGTGGTGGATGGGTTGGTCTCGACCTGGAAGGGTGTGGGCAGTGGGGTCCCGCAGGGCTCGGTCCTTGGACCGATACTCTTTAATGTCTTCATCAGTGATTTGGATGAGGGAGTCAAATGTACTCTGTCCAAGTTTGCAGATGACACAAAGCTATGGGGAGAAGTGGACACGCTGGAGGGCAGCGAACAGCTGCAGACAGACCTGGATAGGTTGGACAAGCGGGCAGAAAACAACAGGATGCCGTTCAACAAGGAGAAATGCAAAGTGCTGCACCTAGGGAGGAAAAATGTCCAGCACACCTACAGCCTAGGGAATGACCTGCTGGGTGGCACAGAGGTGGAAAGGGATCTTGGAGTCCTAGTGGACTCCAAGATGAACATGAGCCGGCAGTGTGACGAAGCCATCAGAAAAGCCAATGGCACTTTATCGTGCATCAGCAGATGCATGACAAATAGGTCCAAGGAGGTGATACTTCCCCTCTATCGGGCGCTGGTCAGACCGCAGTTGGAGTACTGCGTGCAATTCTGGGCGCCACACTTCAAGAAGGATGCGGATAACCTGGAGAGGGTCCAGAGAAGGGCAACTCGTATGGTCAAGGGCCTGCAGACCAAGCCCTACGAGGAGAGACTAGAGAAACTGGACCTTTTCAGCCTCCGCAAGAGAAGGTTGAGAGGCGACCTTGTGGCTGCCTTTAAGTTCATCACGGGGGCACAGAAGGGAATTGGTGAGTATTTATTCACCAAGGCGCCCCCGGGGGTTACAAGAAACAATGGCCACAAGCTAGCAGAGAGCAGATTTAGATTGGACATTAGGAAGAACTTCTTCACAGTTCGAGTGGCCAAGGTCTGGAACGGGCTCCCAAGGGAGGTGGTGCTCTCCCCTACCCTGGGGGTCTTCAAGAGGAGGTTAGATGAGCATCTAGCTGGGGTCATCTAGACCCAGCACTCTTTCCTGCTTATGCAGGGGGTCAGACACGATGATCTATTGAGGTCCCTTCCGACCCTAACATCTATGAATCTATGGCAGGTGGAAATCTCTCTATGCCTTTCTCGCTTTCAGTACGTTTGTTTAGGATCAGCCACAATTTGGCTCTGTAGTTTTTGTGGACAATAAGGTATACACTGGATTTGTCATTCTAGGATCCCCAGTAGGGACTAAGAAGCAATCTGTCTATATCAGCTCCCCAGGAACAGACCCATATTTCTTAGCTCTTACTCCATAGCAGACTGTGGTATTGGTAAGCCTAAGATACTGTCCTGTAGGGCAGTGGTGGCCAACCTGCAGCATGGGTGCCACAAGTGGCATGGGCAGCCTCTGTGTGTGGCACAGCAGAGGGAGAAGGAAGCACAACAACAGATAGGGCAGGGAGCAGAAAGAAGAGCAGGGGATCAGGTAGAGGGGACAGGGCAGGGATGAAAAAGCAGAGCAGCAGATTGAGTAGAGAGCACAGAGTAGGGAGTACGAAGTGGGTCCAAAGGAGATCCAAGTAGCATATGGGGAGGGTGCAGTGCTTAATTTGTAGCATACTCCCTAAAAAAGTTAACCCCCACAGCTCTAGGGTATCCTTACAAACACAGTAGTTAATACCATGAGGATCCTTAATAGTGGGTTGGGATATTGTCACCAACAATGATATTAATGTTGATTAAAAAAATGGAACATCATATATCATTAACTGGAATATCAGAATGAATATCATCATCAAGTTAGTATAATGGACTGTACTGCTTAAGGGCTGACTCACAGCACAACACCCACTATCATCTACATTTCCATCTTGCCAAGTGTTTATGGCCCCTGTCTGACTTGATTATGCAAATCCCCTTTACACTGGCAACTTAAATCTCCCTGTGATTTTGCTTGGTTCTTTAAAACACCAGGCCTGTCAAATATTGTAAAACTAATTGCATTGTATCTGAAAGCAAGTAGTACAGAGCTCTAGAAATGAGGAATTTTTGCACCTGGATCCAAAGAATTTGATACAATATCCCCAATTCCCTTCTTTTTTCATTTCTACAAAAGGCATTACAATACTCGTTGCTTTTCCAACCTCAAAGTGAGACTGAAATATTTTAAAGTTCAAAGTAGTTCACATTTTTTTACCACCTGTGATAGCATTATTTTTACAGGCTGCTCAGGAAAAAAAATGCAAGGCTAGTTTGAACTTTAAAAATGCTCTAGCAAGTGCTGTGGTCTGGACTGCAGGCTGATTTTTGGCCTGGCTTACGAGGCTGGACACGATGCAGAAAAAAGATGACTAGTGCCTGATCGTGCCAATACTTAGGCATTAAAAGTCTGATCCTATGTTACTGAAGTTAATGGTAAAATTTTCCTTGATTTCTAGGGTGTAGAATTCGGGACTAATTTGGGGCCAAAAGTGAAGCACATGCATTTTTGCAGGATCAGGGCTGTAGACTAGAGGGAGATGTGAGAAAGATGTAGAGGCAAAAAGCTCTTCTCAGTGCAGTATATTTCTGCCAGCTGATCCACTGAGTACCTAGGAACAGATGGTTGGGATCACACCTCTCCAATGGGGTCAAGGAAAGAAGAAAAAAAATAAAACCAGGGAACTGCTATTACACAGCTTAACAAATGATCCCCAAAAGCAGCAGGAGATGAGCGTAGGCAGTGATGTCATCAAGGCTAACTGGGTACAAGCTGCACATGTCAAGCTATAGAGATCATTAATTGCATTACTTAATTTATCCGAATTGAGCAACTTCAGCACCACAGCTGCTCATGGCATTTTTAGTTGACATTAACAACTGTGGATGTATTTGCCATGTATTTCTTTCTTGAATGTATATCTTGTGGTGATGTGTTGTGTTTGGTTTTAAAGCTTGCTCTAAAGCTGGGGGAATGAAGATCTGTAGGAATCTATCTGGCATTCTTAAGGAAGAATAATGCTGAAATAAAGTCAGTTCATTGTCTTCATTTGGCTCTTAACCCTTTCAAGTCAAGCAACTGTGCATACAATCATGTCATCTTCCCATTATCCATATCCATTATAGAGTCCATAGTATTGAAAAATCATGCAGCTTGATTATGTTTGAGGCCCCTACCCACATTTCTGTCATGCCAGCTGAAATCATCTGACCCCTATTCCCATTTCCCCTACCTGCATCTCTGCTTTATTTGGACAACGGAGTTTGTTATTAAGAAGGGAAGCTGATCATGAAATAAGAAGATCCTCTTATAAGATTATTTAGCTGGAAAAATAAAGAACATGGCTTGAAAAGAGAAGAGGGGAAATTAGGGCACCAGGATTTTTTTATTAATGAGAGAGAGAGAAAGAGAATCAACATGGAAACATAGGAAATCTATCTATCTATCTATCTATCTATCTATCTATCTATCTATCTATCTATCTATCTATCTATCTATCTATCTATCAAGGGCTTAGTCTGTCTGTGTATGTGTGTGTCTGTCCATAATGCTTTTTAAGGATGCCGGGAGCCTGGTTCAGCGGGTAGGGCAGAAGGAGGGGCCAGCTGAGGAAAAGCAGGAACTGGGCTTCGGGCTACTGTGAGAAGAAAATTACCCAGCTACAGTGAGGCTACGGCGTTATTTGAAATTCATCTGTCATTCTTGATGGGCAATTGCTAGTTTTTATATATTTATGGTGTTGACGGTGAGAATTTAGGTTGATGCTCAACAAAAAGGGGAATCTACTTTGCAGCTAGCCAAGTACCCAAGAGGCGATTAGCTACTTAAGTGTAGTTTGATTTTCCATCCTATGAACAGAATAACAAGTCTCCTGGTCTGAGGAAACTCCAAAGCTAACAACTGAAGTATTGGCTACAAGGACAAGGGCTGAAGAATGGACGAGTCCATCAGTGGAGGTTTCTGGACTGCTGGAAGGTGCTCTTGATCTCCAACACTGACTTCTGAAATGAAAGAGCCCAACTGGAATGACAGCAATAAAAAAGAGCCCAAATGGATTAGGAAATGGCTGATGGGGAACTGGTTAGTATGAAAGATAAATATACTCTGGATTTCTCCTTCCCTGTTTCTTCTTTCTCACTTTTCTTGCCTTTCCCTGTTTCTCCCTTCAGGCTATCAATGCTCTTTCCTTCACAATAAATGCAGTCTTGCAGACTTTCTGCTTTCAAACCAAACTGGCAGAAAGAAGCTGGAATTTTTTTCACAGGTAAATGCATGTGCTACTGACCAGTGGCCTGTACTCCACAGTGAAGTTTGCAACTGAATCTTCTTTACAAGCCCAACTGTAGTCCTTTTCTGAAATCCACAAACCTCAGGGTTTTGGCCTTAGATCTGTTGGGGCTTGGCTGTG
This sequence comes from Alligator mississippiensis, assembly GCF_030867095.1. Lineage (NCBI taxonomy): Eukaryota > Metazoa > Chordata > Crocodylia > Alligatoridae > Alligator > Alligator mississippiensis. Next base: position 230,087,340 of record NC_081824.1, read on the forward strand.
TCATGTCAGCTGCAGGTCTTTGGGAGGATGGGATGGAGCAGGCCTGGCTCATGCTTTGTCCACTTGGGTCCACTGACATAGTCCAGAGCTGGAAGTTTGCCTAGGAAGCTGTTCCAGACTTGTTCCTAAAACCCACTCCTGAGCTACTCTGGTGAGTCTGAAAGCAGCTACAGGGACTCAGTCTAAATAAGCTACTAGGAATCATCAAGGACTTGGGGGACCTGGATGCAACTTATGGATTTTGATTGATAGTACAAAGTTGGTGCTAAAACACGGAGTGCTTCTGGGCATCCACCTTTGCTGAGAGGTCCTTCAGCATGTACCCACTGGACTAGGCATAATGGACAGTACTGAAGTTTCATGCTTGCCTGACCAATAGCAAGTAAGCTAGGGAGTTGACAAGAGCTGGGAGAACCCATTTTTCCCCTACCTATTTGTGGTGAGGGTTTGGGAAGCAGAAGAGAAGGGCAAAGATAACAAAGGAAGGGTTGAACAGGATTCACAGAAGCCTTCTCTCATACCACTGAGGCAAAAAGCTCTGCCCTCCACTCCACTCTGCATGTGTCAGCCTTGGAAATGGGGCAGTGAGGATGCCTTGGGGGTGCCCCAAATCACCATTCTTGAACATCTCACAAACCCAGGTCTTAAGAACAGCGCCCACGGTGTCCCTAGAGCATCCTCACCCTAATTTCTGGGTTGACACATGGAGATGGGAACAGGTGGTCAGGCCAGGATGACCAAGCAACCCACCACCACAATGTAGATACACTCCTCAGACACATGCAGGAAGCTGTGAGGAGGGAAGAAGAGCTGTGTTACAAGCCAAGGTCAGAACAAATGAGCTAAGCTGAAAAGATTCCAAGGTTCAGAAGCAAAAGCATGAACTACACTAGAGGATCCTGGCCCTCTTCAAAGAAAGCTCTAGTAATCAACAAAATAAGGCAGGGAAATTCATACAGGGTTTAGTATTTGTGTCCACATTTGCACATCTCTTTTGCTATTAAGCAAAGAGCAGTGGTGTTTTCAGGATCCTGTACAAAGTCTGTTTGCTTTCATCTAATATGGGCTTCTGCAGGGTATAATGGAAGCCAGAATGACAACCTGATTTGAAGGCTGGGAGGGGGGAAGTGTCACCCACAGGGAGGGTCAACTTAGGTCCACGAGCTAGGCAGTGGGGACCAGGAGTCTTAGCTCTTAGGAGGGGCTGCATGATAGGGGGTTTGCATCCCAAAGAATGTGCCTTAGGGCCCCAGCACAGCAGTCCATTCAATTGCTAAGAAGGGGGCATGAGCCCATAGCAGTGACTTGAAGACAGAACATTTGCACTTGACAATGTTATGGAACCAGGGGGCTCTGAATTATCTGTCCCTCAATACCACAGCCCAGACAGCTTTTTTTGGCTACAAAAGTACAGGGAAAGAGATACAACATAATGGACTGTACTGTCCTCATCACCCACCCACTCACAAATATCTCACACACCCCACCCATTGACACATTCATACGCATAGGCACCTCCTCCCCACATATGCCTATGTGCACTCACTAACGTCCTTGCTTGCTCTAGGCCTGCCTCCCCCCAGATAAAATCCACTGACTCTTCCTTTGCAAAAAGTACTGGGCACATGGGAAGTTCACTTGCCCCACCCACTTCCCCCAAAAAGCCAAACCAGCACTACTTGGCTGTGTTTACGCCCCCTGCACAACCTGGAAGAGAGCTGTAACAGTGAGTCTGGATGCATCTCTTTTTCCCCCACCCTCCCCCACAGTGACTGGCAGTGATTGTATCAAAGTGGTGTCCACTGACCTCTTAAGGAATCAAACCTCTGGCTCTGTACCATGCACAATGCTTTAAATACCACTATAAGACTTACACCTTTCAAGGAGAGGATGCTGGTGTCTTTGTGGTGACTGCTGTATTGTACCTATGTGGGAAGTCATTAGCTACTAAGAATGGAGGTTTTGCTTTTTCAGGGGGCTTTATACAATATCCTGGAGGGAAGAGGACTCAGGGATAAAGCTATGCAAAGAGGCCCTGACATACTAAGTGGATCCCACTGGCACACAAAAGGGGAGGCTATATGGCATTTCCCCATGGCCCTCCACCATGGATTACACCACAGGGGCAAATCTAGTCACCAGAGAACTCAGGGGATGTTCAGGACTGGTATGCGTTCTGGGCCTTCCTGTTACTTGGGTAAATGCTGCCCATCTTTTGGGCACTGCTGGTCCTCTGTGAAAGGAGAGCTGCATTTCCTTTCAACCACTGCAACACTCCCACAAATCATTCACTGTCTTTGGGGCTCTTAAACAGTGGATTACTAGAACTGGAGGAAAGCAAGTTAATTCTTTGGTTATTGTCATATGTTATCTTCACTTGCTTCTAAAATCCTAATAATTTACTAGGGATTATATTTTAGAATGTGCATTGTTCAGTAACGTGGATACTAACTATTGCTTTGAGTTCTCTCAGTGAAGTCAATAGCAATTCTCTCCTACTCGTGGCTGGTTGATTGTGACACATCACTGTAAGAACTCTTCAGAAATGAGCAGGGAGGTAGTAAGTTCATTGAGGGTAGGTGCAACTTAATTTCTAGAAGTCCTCTGTCAGACTGATTGCTGCCTTCTGGATAACTTTGAATGACTTTGTCAATCATCATTCTCCTGTTTTCCACTGCAGTCACATTAATTATGATCCATTCATAGTGTAATAACATGAATCTCATTAATTATTCAAAAAATTCCCATGGTCATTGCTGCATTTATTAATTGGATTACTATTTTAAAGCATTAATTAATTCCAAAAAACAATCCCCAGTTAAACAGTATTGTAAACCTGGATGTGGATTCCTGGGCAGAGCTAGGCTCTAGAATCTGTATTGAAGTCATGCACTTCTTTGGGATAAACAGAACCACAATGAGATAATTACTGGCCACAGGAAAAGGTATCTCTGGGAGTCTTTCCTGTATATCATTCAATAGGTGCAAACAAAGTTACATCAATTCCCTGAGTCTATTTTAATTTACAGTAAATACTGAAAGTCTGCTCTCTGTATGAGACTACTTTTAAATGTCAACACTGTCTCCAACTATTTATCTATTGTAAACATTTGCAGCAATTCAAACTCAAACAGCTTAACATTTATGAGGGACCTTTCTGACTTTTTGTATACACAATCAAATATCAGACAGTTGCACTGAAGGCTTTCTGACAGTCGGTGTTCTACTGCTATCTTTGCAAAACTTGAGCCTCTTGACTCATAGCAGATTTCAAGAAGTCCTCCATTAAGTAATAGTCACTAAAGCACTGCACTCCAGAAGCTGCAAAAGTGGGTTCTGTTATAGAGGATGGTTTGGGCAATACAGGGTTGGGGCTGTTTTTGCCTTGTTTATCCCTCACAATAAAATGAGGGCTTTCTAACAGGGAAGAAAGCTCTATATGTCTTGCTTCAGTAATTCTCTTTCCTTAAAGTCAGGATGACCCCCAGTTCTCTGTGTGACTGCGTCTCCAAGAGCTCCTCTGCAGAATCAGCCTGGGAACTTTGAGATGGTAGTGCAAAACAGTATCTCCCACACGCCATGTTCACAAAGGTAGCGTTCTTCTATCCCTTTAGCTTTGGGGTGGCCAATCAATAGTGTGCGCCATAAGGAGTGGAATAGGCAACGTAGCGACAGATTAAGCAGGGAGCAGAAATCAGAGAGGCAGAGCATGCAAGGGAGCAAAGGGCAGGGAGAAGACAGTAAAGTAACATATTGGCCAGGGGAAAGGGACTGGAATGGCACTTGGGAGAGCGTGGGGCTTATCTTAAGGCATGCCTCCCAAAAACATTGGCCCTCATTGCTTAGACCATGGTGTTACACACAGGACTGGGCAGAGTATTTGAGCAGGAACTGGTGGGAAGACACTCTGACTCATGCCCCAAAGTTAGCCCAGTTGGCTCTTCACATCTAGGTATGCCATCACTTGCCTCTTTGCAAACTTGCCCCATACCAGCCCTGACAAAGCAGCCCAGTTTACACCTCTGGCTGATTCTCCAACAACTATTTTGTGAGGGTTCTCCCTGGCGACCCTCAGTACCCCAGCTACCCTCTCCGAACTAAACAACAATGGTACTACCTTTTTCTTTGAATCTTCCCACACAACCCCTTTCTGTTGTGATGCCTTATAAGAAATGTATGAAAAATGGGTAAGTTCAGGCCCTGATGAGGAAAAATAAGAAAAAAAATGAAAACAAAATCAGAATGAAAGGTATGTTTATCCGTCTGCTATCAGCCTTCCTCACTTGTGAGCTCTTTATGCCAGTGACTAAGTTTATCATTGTATGTCTGGAGTGTTGATTATGGTATTTTCCTGCATCCTTCCTTCCTTGCCCCTCCCCCCATCAATGTCTGCAAATAGGGGTCTGTATATTTAGCATGGAAAATGATTTTCTGCCTGGGAGAGAAGCACCCTGCTTTAAGTCCACAGTGCAGTAACTATAACTTTACTATTGAGAGAGTCAATTGATTTAATGGCGCATTTTTCTTCACATTCCAGAGATGTTAATGATTGTCTCTCCTTTTTAATGGTCTTGATGTTCCACTAATCAAGCCAAACTTTTTAAGGCAGCTTTGCTGTCTGCTAGCTGCTTCTGGTCTTTCTCATGCTATTTCACAGTCTTGGAGACTCTTTAGCTATTTTCAATCCAGTCTTCAGCAACAACTAGGGTTTCAGCTTTAGTTAAACAGGAAAGAGAGGGTGAGGTAGCTGAAGTTAGGCTCTATCCCTATTCTATGCAGCCATAACTCTTGAAAAATCTTTTTTACCTCATTCTGCTTTTCAAAAATGAGATGTATATTATATTCTGAGGCATGGTGTAATGCAAGAAAATATGGTACTGTATGTTTAGATCACATACACTGTGGACCCTAATCTCTGGCTAGTGACAATAAACATGGGGAGAGCATGTATGCAGAGATCCCTTTCACTGTAGGCACCTGCCACAGGTGACGCCCGGTGCCTGTGCTATGTGGATAGTGGTCAACATGAATAATTGTCTTTACAAGCTGCTCCTTCTGGAAGGCTGAGGTTTTGTATTTACATAGACTTTATAAACACTAATGACTTCCATTGTTATGGGGGAGGTATTGCATTGTTATAGCTGTATTCTGTCACTGTAGAAACAAAGGCACAGAGATATTAAAGCCAGAGCATTCAAACTTGGAAATACAAAAAATGGCCTTTAAAGGAGTATTTGGATACCTAAATAAAACTAGTTTGAACTTTTTACCCCTATCTCCCGTAGAATTTGATGGGAGAAGCAAGAACTCAGGCATTTTGGATTCATAATTTTGGCCCTGGTATGGGAAAACTCTACACTGTGTAAGTGACTTGACCAGGGCCACAAAGGAAGTGGCATCAATAGCAGCTTCACTTCTTTGCTGAGCCTAGTAAAATCATGTTCCTCTCATGATTAGAGAAGAAACTGTTTCACCTGTAGCAGTACTGGTTCACTGGGTATCCACCATGATTATGAAGTGAGGGTCTAACCGTATTGGTGCCTGTATGTAGATCCAGGGGCTAGGTTTGTGTCTCTTGAAAGTAGAGTATCATAGTAGGGTGCTACTGCCTTCATGAAGCCAGACTTTGTTGGGAGTTTTTGTCTGATTCAGAAATACTGAATATAGCCCGAAGGTCCTGATCCTGTAATGACTTATGAACGTGCTTAACTTTACAAATGGGAAGCACTCCCTCTATAAAAAGATAAGCAAGTCTGTTAGCCTTTGGTAGATCAGTGTGTGAAGTGGGATCAGTATGCAAGTTCCTGCTGCAGGATGTTTGACCCCCTGGCATGAAGCTTCTCCAAAGAACTTTTAGAGAGGCTTTTTATATCTTTAAATATTTTATTATGTTTTATGATAATTCCTTGTCTGATATGCATTACCACATAAATGCTAATGCAGGCAGTCAGGCAGGAAAATGGCAAGTGGGAATACCTCAGAAACATGACCTTTTACTCCAGCAAAAAAAAAAAAAAAATTAAAAACAACAGAAAGAAAATAACCAAAAGAGAAATGCTAGAGATAAGCAAGAAATGAATTGTCTATTTGTTATGCAAGAATCCACATAATTCCAATTATAAAATGGCTTGGACTGAGGAAGCAATCTAAATGACTCTGATAACTCCCCCAATAAAAAAGTCATACAATTTCCCTTCATATCCATATCATCAAAAAAAGAAAGACAAATAGCAGAAAGATCATTATTTCCCCCTGTCTTGGAAGTTATTTTAATTTACATGAAAATAATGTCAATGCAAGAGTTGCACAGAGGACTATAAAATCCTTGTTTTCTACAAATCTTGGCTACTTTCTCAGCTCTGGTTATCTATCAGAGCTGTAAACGTTGGTACTAAACAGTGGCATTCTCATCCTTCCATCAATTTTAATATTGTGGGATGTCAATTTGAAGGTAACAGAGTTATAACAAAGCAAACAAGTAGATAAAATGGTTTATAAATTAGATTGAATTTTTACAGCAAGAAAGTAAGGGTCATTTCATTATTTATTGGATTATGGTAGTGCCTTCAGGCTTCAAAGCAAGACTGGGCCTTCACTGTGCTAAAGAACAATCTCTCTGGAAGTCTGTAGTCTAAACAGACAAAGGTTTGCATGCAATTGAGGAACAATCACACAAAGAAATGGAGACACTTCTCCAATGTCACATGGAAGGCAGTGGCATAACCAGGTGCAGAATGCAGGGCTCCTGCTTCCAAGCCCAGTGCCTTACTGATTAGCCTGTGCTGCCTTTCATGGACTTCTCTTACTTAGTTCTAAAACAGAAATATGAAGGGATAGGAAATCTAGTCCTGGTTGAAGGATATTCCTATGAAGTGCGTATGTCATCGTAAGGCCAGAATAGGCATTGCTTTGCTATGTGAAGAAGTGTCCAACATATGCTTGTATTAAGTAATGTCCATTTAGTCTGAATGCCTTACTAAGGTAAATCAGTGAATAGTTTAAAACATCAGATTCAGTGTTTTTAACACTATAGCCTGAAAGCCTAATGATAGTCTTATGCCAACAGAGGTAGGAGCTATCACTGCATCTCTTTCTCTGAAGTGGTATAACAAAACTGACACCCCCCCCCATCAAAATTAACACAAGAATGAAAATGCTGCTATTAATGACAATGTAGATCAGATCCTTCTTTCCCATGGAAATTGTATGGGAAGATACAGCAACTGCATGGTAACAGTGGCACAGATGAGAGACTCCCAGTCACATAACATGAGGCTGGGTGACCAAGGGCTATGCCTTTGTCGTGTATATGTGGTGACAGTGGGGCTACAGAGGAGAGAAACATTCTGTGAAAGTGTCCTCCTGGGGTCTGCCTGAGAGCTCTTCATGGTGGAGCTTTCTTCTGTTCTCTATGGACTTCCCCTGAGAACATGGACCACTCATCATCAGACTGTGCCATGTGGGCAAGACCCTGTCTCTCCCTATTGGTTTCTGTATTTTCTACTTTGACCTTATAGCCACTGTGCAAAGGCAATTCAGCAATGTGAGGACATCACCAGACAGAGAGATGTTCAAGTCAGTGCTTAAGTTCAACAGCTTGACTTCAGTAAAGTTTCTCATAACTCCAGTAAGATGCTTCATAGTATCTGATAATGAAGGTTGTCATGTGTGAAAGCTTATGCCTCTCTCAACCACTAAGTCTCTAAGGTGCCACCCCTGCCCTGCTTTCTGCTAATGGCTTCTCATGCACTTAAACTTAGGCATGTGCTTAATTACCTCACTGAATTGGTGTCTCTAAGAGGGGATATTATATTACAACTTATGTATATTCCCTTCATGCTTCAAATTGTATATATAGTACACTGAAAAGGTTCCTTTTATTCTTACTATCTTTTTCTTGCTTCACATGGTCATGAAAGCAATTCTTGAGGAAGGGAGGGAGCAGTAGCTTTGTCTGCTCAGCCAACACAGTTCTATACTTCCCCATACTTTCCTGGGTGAGCTAGGAAGCAAAGCAACATTGTATAGAAGAATCCATAGAAGACCAGGAAAAGAGCAAAGAGTGCACTGTTAATTTTGTGTGTTTGTTTTTATCACCCAGGTCTCCATGGCAGTAATCTAAATGCTTGATAGGCATCAGATGGTGCACTCAGATTGCTGAAAGCAATCTTTTGCTGTGGAGATACCATATTTTTTTTATGTATAACATAACATAGCAAAATCGACCTCTGCAAATTGGGATGCATGTATTAAGTGGGAAAGTTGTTTATCTGCTCAGGATAGAAACACCCAGCTTTGATTCCTGCTGCTCAGTGCAGCATCTGCTATTCAGTCAGCCAAGAGAATCAGTTGACTTAATGGCACGTTGTTCTACACTTCACAAGGATTAACAGCCACCTCTCCTGTTTAATGATCTTGATATCACCAAGTTGGATGGAATTGCAGATACTCATGAGAGTAGGACTAGGATCCAGAATGACCCAGATATGTTGGAGAAATGGTCCACAATCAATCAAATGAGATTTAACGAGGACAAGTGCAAAGTCCTACCCTTAGGAAGAAATGACTGAATGCACACATGAAGACTAGGGAATGGCTGTCCAGTTTGCAGTACTGCCGAGAGGACCTGGGGATTACAATGGGCCATAAACTGAATATGTGCCAACAGTGTGCACTTGTCTCGAAAAAGCGAAGAGCATACTACATTGTATCAACAGGAACATCACTTGCTAATCAAAGGAAGTGATTCTTCCACTGTATTCAGCACTGGTGAGGCCTTACCTGAAGTATTGTGTCCAATTTTGAGCACCACACTTCAAGAAGGAAGTGGACAGTTTGGAAGGAGTCCAGCGCAGAGCATCAAAAATGTTTTGGGGCCTCGGAAGTAAGACTTACGAGGCAATGCTGAAAGTACTAGGGTTATTTAGTTTGGAGAAGAGATGACTGAGAGGGGATTTGATAACAGTCTTCAAATACATGGAGGACAATTATAGAGAGGATGGAGATGGGTTTTTCCTCTGTGGCTGTGGGGAACAGGGATAGGAGTAATGGCCTCAAACTGCAGCACAGGAAATTTAGGTTGGTGATTATTAGGAAGAACTTTTCAACTATGAGAGTAATCAAGCACTGGAACAGGCTACCTAGAGAAACTGGAATCGCCATCCTTGAAAGTTTTTAAGAGCAGGTTATACCTTGCCTGGGATGATCCTGCCTTGAGCAGGGGACTAGAATAAATGACCTTGTGAGTTTACTACCAACCCTACATTCCTATGATCATAGGTTCCAATAGTAAGCTATCTTTCTTAGGACAATTTTGCTGTCTGTTAACTCCTTCTGGTCCCTCTCCACCTATTTCACAGTATAAGCAGGAAAAGGAGGGTGAGTTAACTGAAGATAAAGATCTGTCCCAGCTCTTTGAAGCCACAACTCTGAAAAAAAAAAATTCTTTCTTTATTCTGCCTTTCAAGAACAAGGTGTGCATGAGGGAAAATACTATATAACTGCAACACTTGTGAAACATAAATTTATTTCAATGTCACTAATGGTCAACTCTGCTGTCTTTGAGGCTCTAGTAATATGATGACAGCTAGTTGGAAAATTGACTTTTTCCAGCAGAAAAATAATAAAAGTTAGACACTAAGGTTGCTTACAGACGTAACTCCCCCCTTGCAAAATGGTGCTTTACTTTAAACTCCGCATGCCCCCACGCCATGCCCAGAGCATGCTCAGAAGAGGCATCCCATTAGTTGGACCCAGGTCGCCCAATGTCTGTATAGATCAGGCACTTTAGTGGGGCTTTTTGGGCCCTTTTATTTAATAGCTGATTGAACTGAAAAGTGCCAAAAAGCCACACTGATGCGCCTGATCTATACAGATGTTGCAGAGCCAGGTTGAAGTAACATGCTGCTTCTTCTGGTAAAGCGCATTTCCCCTTCACCCTTATCCCCACCCAACATCTGTCAGCAGCCTATTTTTTGTTGATATTGTCCAAGGATGTCTTTGAATTTTTGCTGTATGCCCCCAAATTGAAAATTCTATTTCAGTTTTGTGATGAGGAGTCAAAATGAGTTGCAAAAAGTAGATTTTTTCAATGAAATCTTCATTAAGTCAAATTGACTTCTCCACCAAAAACTATTTTGGAGATTGGGGTTCAGTTGCAATGGATTATTCTGACATCATCTTGAAGATTCTGGATTAGATTCTTAGTTACGCCAATACCTTTTTACGCTGCTCTAACATCAGGTAGGTATGAATGTAAGGTAACATCATGTAAAGCACAGCATATCAAAGAGATACAAAAGTAAGTGACATGCACTTACTGCATCCTTTATACTGCCTAGTGGGTGGAAAAGAACCAATGTGTAAACAAGAATCTGCCCTTACAAACATGCTTGGCATGATGCAAACCGTGATACTTAATGACAGTCTCTAGACACTGCAATAATTCAAATAAATAATAACATTATTATTATAACGGAGAAAGAAAGCAAATGGCTCAAGCTTTATGCTTTACGCCAGGGGTGCTCAACTTTTGGCCCATGGGCCAAGTCCAGCCATGGCATCCAGCCCATGAGGCTCCCTACAGGTTGGGAAATTTGGCAGTGAGGGAGCTGTGGCAATTAATACTGCTACCCTTCCCCATTGCCAAATTCCCAAGCTCTGCATGGTAGGTCAGAGTTTGGCTACCTTTCTTTCCTCTGTACAGCCAGATTGTGGCCAAACTATACTCTCTTCCCCCCATATACCTGAATTAGGGCTGGGCCATGCTCCCTTCCTTCCCTTGGTTTGGATTGGGGCCAGGCCAAGCCCCCTTCACCCATACAGCTGGATTGGGGCTGGCTCCTCCTCACTGCCCTCTGTGTGGCTGGCTGGGGCACCACTGCACCTACTCCAGGCACTGAATTGGATCAGGCCCGTGGACAGACCAGGCACTGCCCATCCAACCCACTGGACAAAAAGGTGCTTTACAGGATGTTCAGAATTAAGAACTGGGATTTCCAAAGGACCTCATGAAAATGAAGTGTACAGACACTAGTGAAAAACAACAAACACGGCGTGACCAACTCCAGCATGAATAGCTTATTCTCTGTTAGTTGTAATTTTCTGCTCTACATTAGAGCATACCATAAATTGTTCCATCATGCTAGGCATCTTCCCTTTCCATGTACCTCTCAATAGCTTTCAGAAACACTAATCAATAAAATAGCATCACTACAAATTGAGTGCACTGTTTACATTTGACATATACTACGTTCATCCCACAGCACAGGGTGTTGTATGCATGCCTACTGTTCCTGCATTTCTCTATTGTTATGGCAGCACAGCTCTAAGGAAAATGCACACTTGAAAGCTATATTTGGCCACATGAAGCTCTGAGAACTGTCCATTTCAACATCTGTTTCAACAGAAGGCACATAAAACCTCTGCCTCCTGCACATTTTTTCTATGTATTTTTTTTTTTGTGGTCACTCACGGTTATTATTATGCTCTGTGCTACACACAATCAATACTGTCAGCAGAGAGTCTGGACAGATATGACACTTCAATGTCTGTCAGCTAAAATGCAAGAATATCTATGCAAGAGTCTTTAAATGAAAAATTAAATGAAATGGGGACTATTCTTACATAATTTGCAATGTAGACAAGACTGACAAGAACCTGCAAAAACCATGCTACAGACTGTTAAAAATGTATATGTTACATCCCAGAAAGTTCAACTGAAGCAGCTGAAATTCCGTGTCCTTTCATCATGAAATTACATTTAGCTGCCAACTTAGAAACCTGAGTCTTCAAAACCAGTAAGGCTCTGATCCTCTGAACACCAAAGAACACATGTAATGGCATTCTACAGCAACTTTTTAACAAGGCAGAGGGGGCAGCCAAAAATTGTATTCAAGTAGTTCAGTGCGCCTACTCAGCTGAGCAAATTTACACACGTTTGCAGGACTAGGGCTTAGGGGAACGTTAGAAGTAGCAACAGAGGAGTAAAAGTGGACGAATTAACATGGACTAATAGGTGCTGTATATTTGCCACCTTTGTGTCCCTAATGGGAAACATTGTGTTGTGGTGTTTGATATCAGTGTCACAAATAGTTAGACATAAGGTTTGATCCAAAGCACACCAAAGTCAGGGGCTAGATCCTGTTCTATCTGTTAGATGCCTAAGTGGATTCAGATGCCTCAGTGCAATCCTACTGCAACCTGCTTGAGTCCTTGAAAAACGGACAATACAAAAGGTAGATATGTCTTCCTCCTCTTCACTGCTTTTTATGATTTAGGACACCAAAAGTAGGGGTGCTAATATTTTTTCAGGGTCTTGAGCAGGGTGGGATAGAATTGTATTTAGGCTCCTAAATCCACTCAGATATCTTTTAAGTTGGGTAGGATCTTGTCTTAGGAGTGTCTTCATTGACTGCAGTGGGCTCTGGCCCAAGACCACAGAGCATAGAGGGTCTGGCTTGTAATTGATTATACTTACCATTTATCTTTCATCATCTCAATGCTGTTTGAATGCCATTTTTGGTGGGGGTTCTGCCCCTTTTTGAAAACTTGACTGCACAGGACTGAAAACATAGGTTGTAGTGTAATAAAGTGGAAAGGCTAGCTGCTAGCTTGTCTGAAAGCAGTTTGGTCCAGAAGGCAAAGCATTGTTTTATAGACTGAACTACAGATGCCAAGGGCCAGGATGCAGTGGTCAAGCACTTAAGGTGCCTTGCTATAGCTCCAGAAGCAAGAACTTGAACCTCAGACAGGCCTTATACCAAAGGCCCTTCTCTATTTACTCAGCTGTAAATAGGCACCTGGTCATTCTGATTGAAGAGTCAAAGATGGATGGATATGATGCTACCATATCACATTCTATCACCGGCTGCAGATACTGGAGTGCCTTAATCATGCTAACCCACTAAGCCACCTCGAGTTAGACACACCTTTGACTTTGGCTTGAAGTTGGGAAAGTGACTATGAACAATTGGGAAAAATAACTGATGATTTCTCTTTTTTTGAAAATGAAATCAGTTTTAGGTCTGATTCTGAAACAGTTCTACACACCATGTGCCATGTAAAGTTTGGGCCTTGACTCCCAGTTAGAGTAGCCTATTTAGACAGGAGGCAAAGAAGTAATGTAAGGTGTTGGAATGTCTGTCTACCCATGTTAGAGGTGAGGAAACTCATACATCATAGCATTAAACACAATAGTGCTGGATGCTGCAGTAACACATGCATCCAACAGTGCTGGATGCTGGCTTGCTGCTGCATTAGCACATGTATCCCTCTTTCTGCCTGGGTTGTCCCAGAGGCAGAAGATGTTATGGGCAGATGGAGCTGCAATTGAAAGGGAGCATAGGAGGAATACTAGGCAAAAGCCAAAGAATTCTCTTGTGTGGTACAAACTAAGGCCATTCTCGTATCTAATGGGTACATGCTGTCACTAAGCGAGGGAGAGGGGGAGAAAGAGAGAATTGCACTGCAGTGTCATCAATATATTGATAAAACTTGGCTTCTTCTCACCCTTTTATTAAACTGCACAATCTCAACTCTCCTAACACCAAAACAAAGTCTGGGCTTGCTTGAGAGCTGACTAACCAATGCACGAATGACAGTGTTCACGATATATGAGTCTGATGTAAAGAGGACATTGGAGAATCCCAAGGCAAATAATGGATAAGGATTTTCAGTTTTCCTCTTCTTCCCCTTTGATTTACAAGTCCAGCCCTTTTAGGAGGGGTGGAGGAAATGAGCATGGAGGAATAAGCAAGCAAGAAGCTGGTACTTGGTGAACTAACATGAAAACATACCAGAAGGTGGGAATAGGGGAAAGAGTGCACTGAAATGCCAAAACTGGAATAGGAAGCACAGGAGATGGACAGAGAACACAGGCAAACCAAATAATTAGTCTCAGGTCAATCACCATTTAGGACCATTTAGCTCAGCAGGTCCTCAAGCCTTTAAATAGGTGACAGATTAATCTGGCATTTTTCTTCTCTCAAAGGGCATTTAAAAATTATGAAAATATAATGCTTTGCACAGCAGGATTACAAATAGCAGATTAAATAAAGTAACATGTGTGGATTGTTTCTGAAATGAGGCTCCTAACAAGCAAGGCCTGGAAAAGCAATCGTGACTCCCCCACCAAGAACAGATTACCCATTTTATGGGGTTGTTTGGTTCAGGCTACAAGCAATAATTTACTATGTTTTTCCAATATTTCTCTCAGCTATTTGTCACAGCATTTCTTCTAGGATTAACAGCTGCTTTACTAACTTAGAACAAGAAACAAAAGATAAAAACACGATTAAAAGGCTCCAGTGTTTTGTGATAGTTTGCCAAGAAGTCATGGGAAAAGAAGATACACACTAACTCTCTAAGGAGCTCATCATCAATTTCTACCACACACAAATACCGTCTTTCTGGTTGTCTGGGCTAGTTGGGGCAGAGTAGAGACTATGGAATCTCCATCCTTGGAAATTTTCAAGATTAGGTTGGACAGGTACTTGGCTGGGGTGGTTTAGTTAGGGACAATCCTGCCCTGAGCATGGGGCTGGACTAGCTGCACTTGTGAGGTCCCTTCCAGCAATACATTCCTATGATCAGAATATAAGAGGCCCCTTATACAGTCTTAAGGGGATATTTTGGAATAGAAAATGGAAGGGACTAAATTAGAGTCCAGTCCCTAGCTATTTAGGGCCACTAATATTGAGAAGAACACAGTGGCAAATCTTGGCTCACACAAAGACTTCTTTGTGCTAATTTCGTGTTGTAGGGGAGCCCCAAGGCTGAACTGGATACCTTCCCTGACTCTGACCACACCTCCCAAGCAAGTATGTAAGTAAACATAACAGCTTGTCGGGGACTACTGTAAGTTTGCATAATTTACAACAACCCTAGGGTAGTTTTAGTTTGCCACAGAGGTCGAATCAGCTCCTTGCCACTCCACAGAAGGAGGAAATGCAAAGGTAGCCACTTTTGCCCTTTTTCTTCAACTGCTCCAGCCACATCTCTGGTACAGAGGAGGATCTTAACTTCCTATGCTAGTGACACTACATCTTCTGTCCCACATAGTGAACAGGACCCTCAAGAAGGCCACAGTGCTGTTATTGAAAGCTTTCTAAAGGGTAGAGGAAGACCCTGTGCCTTGCCAAGCAGAGGGTTATTAATCCTCATAAATCTTCTTCTTCAGGGCAGCTGCCAAAGGAACACCAGCTTCTCTGATGGCAGATGAGCTGTGGTGGGGGCAGAGGGGAAGCAGTGGAGGCTGTTTCTGGCTATGCCTTCCCACCAGCTGCAGCTTACTGTGCAGATGTTGTCTTAGTTTTTCCAAACTCACTGTTTGTGCGTCAAACCTCAGGCTCCCAGCAGCTCTGACTCTTTAGTCACTGGGGATCATCTGTCAACAAGTAATTAATTCCATTTCTCATCTTTCTATTTTTCCTTTGCAGCATCAGCTTTGCTGGGGCTGGAGTGAAGCAAAGGAGGTGTGGTGTAATGGCTCATCACACAGTGAGGACCCATTACATTGATCCTACTTGACTGTGAGAAGTTAATTTTCAGTCCCTGCTATATTCAGGCTGGAAACTGCTGGCACCCAAGGTGCACTCAGGATCTTGATGTATGAAGCAGTGATGGCAGATGCCAGGAAGAAAAAAAGCACTCAAATTGATACTGAAAATAGAGAGAGAAAAACCTTGACCCCCCAGAGAAATCAATGGGAAAACTCTTGCTGGCTTAAATTGGGTCAGGATTTTACCCTGAGTCTCTAAAATTATTGAGGCATGTCATTCAGCTGCAGTTCCCACCACAAGGAAACCTTCATGGGACTCGAACATGGTGCTGTGGGACTGTGAGGAGGGGTAGAAGAAACAGATGTGACGAAGTCTTTTGAGGTCCACATGTACACAGTTAAACTTTTAAACCTTTTCCCCTCCCTTTAGGAGCAACACTTAACAGCCCTGGAGTTGCATGGATCCTTTTCTTTCTGTTTTGCATATCAAGATCGTGCCCAAAACCCCCCATCCCTGGTGTGCTGCGCACTGCACAAATGGAACACAAAGACAGCTCCCAGCACCAAAGAGCTAACCATTGAAGTATAAGACCAGAGACTACAAAAGGATGTAGAGAGGTGGGTGAGAACAAGGAAACAGTGGGGCAGTAGACTGTTCTCAGTGGTGACAGATGACAGAACAAGGAGCAATGGTCTCAAGTTGCAGCCAGGGAAGTTTGCGTTAGATATTAGGAAAAACTTTCTCCCTAGGAGGGCGGTGAAGCACTGGAACAGGTTACCCAGAGAGGTGATGGAATCTCCATTCTCAACAAGGCCTGGCTCAACAAAGCCTTGGCTGGAATGATCTAGTTGGGGATGGCTCTGCTTTGAGCGGGGGGTTGGACTAGATGTGACCTTCCAACCCTCATTTTCTATGATAAGAAGTGATCCTAGCGCAGCCACAGCTTAACTATATCAACCATTGTGTAGACATTCCTGGCAAAAGAGAGAGGGACAGAGGATAATGAGGTGGTTTTGCAGATTTGTATAGTGAGGGGCAGCCTGGGGGATTGTTAAGTGACAGTTGGCCTCTTGACACTGAATGATAGACGAGAGGTAGAGAACAGTAGTTTGGGAAGAACTGAATCCAAGTAGGGTTAAATTTGTTTAGTCTATGACTGAACTACAATAGTTCATAAAGCTCCTGGAGGGACAGACAGTCACCTTTCATGTTTGAAATGGGCCATGCCCAGCTAACAAGGGCAGCCTGTTTATCTGACCATATTATGCAGAGTACAAATGTTCACACTCTTGGCTTAAATCAATCTTAGCATCACCAGCAGCTACCACTGCCTCCGACAGAGAGGTTTCCTATTCAACAAGTTAAATGTGTGCATGAAGAGAGAGTAAAGAACAAAACAAAACAAGATAAAAACAACCCCCCAGAACAAGAACAGATTTCTAGCCAGGGGTGATAGTAATCAAAGAAAGTTCTTGAGGTATTTTTTCATAATGTGCAACTTGCAGTATCAATTACAGTTCTTACTTATTTCTCTTTCCTTGCAACATCTATTGTAAACATCAGATTTTATCTTCCTTCCTCCACTTATAACTCTCCCCCATCACTCATCTATACTGTTCCAAAATATTAACATCTACCTCTGAGTTTTGGGATATCTGCTTTATACTAGATTATTCACTATCAAATAACCAGCATACTGTGGCTCTCCCTCTCTTTCTGTACTCCTGGACTTTAAATTGGGTTATTTCTTTCATAGATTTTTTTTTTACCAGCTTTCATATAATTCCCTACATCAATTTTTTTCTATTGTCTGGGGGCCAGATTGAATTTAGAATTAATGTAGCTGCAGATCTATCCATTAGTCAAAAACTGAAGAATACCAGCTCTAGCTAGAAACAGGCATCCACCAAACACCTGTTTTTAAAGCTTATCTGGTGGGTCCATCAGTGGGAAACTCATCTCTTTCATGTCAAGTCAAAACTCCAGACCCAGGTACAAAACATGAGCCTGGTCAATAAAACAGCTTGTCAAATGCTGATGGATGAAATGCAAGTGTTTTGGCCATGTCTAGACTGCAACTTACCAAGACTAGCAGTAGCACCCTCCAACATGCCATGCGGATGCCACTGCCTGGGGCTAGAAGTTTGTAGCCAAGTCTTCACAGGCACAAGACCAGGATGACTTGCACTCCAGACAGAGAGCGCTAATTAGCTCACCCTCACATGTTCTTGGCTACTCAGCATTTTGTCAAGGCAAGACAGCACAGGAAGCAGAATGTGTATTCTGTTTGAGTGAATGATAAACTCATGCTGTATGCACAACTTATGAATACTGAAAGTTCAGCCTCTGAATAATTAGGCACCTTTTGAAGGTGTTTCAAGTTGGGCACCCAAAAGCTAAAACACATCTAATAACTCAATGCTTTGGAAATTCAGGACACCATATGTATTGACCAGGTAATGATCTACTCTTGAAATGGAAAACAAATGTAGGAAATAATGTCTCAGTCATGTTTTCAGGAAAAACCTGCAAACTTTCAGAAGCACTTATCCCCAGAAAAAAATCATCTCAGAACAGAGATCATTTCACTTTTTCCAGGCATATATCAATTTTAACCACAATTAGAACATGTGTAGGACCCCTGCTCTTTATCTAGCTTTTTTTTTTTTTTTTTGGTTAACCTCATGTTATAAACTGGGCTACATTTAACTGCATAGTACCTCCCTCCTGCAAGGCTTTAGTGCTGGGGACAGAAGTTACACATAAACCAGTTTAAGTGATCAGAAACTGGTTTAAACCTGCAACAGAACAGAAGCTCAGTGCACATAAACCAGTTTCAAAATGTGAAACTGGTTTAAGATAAACCTGACTGAATGTAGTATCAGACTTAACTGATTTGAGTCAAACCAGTTTATGAAACTTCTGTCCCAGAATCCTTCCTGGTCCAAGTTAAATCACAGTCCCTCAGCATCCCAGCATACTTTGCAGCCCTAGGTTGGGCTGTGCTGTCTGCTCCAGAGAGCAGGGCTGGTCTGGCCCCTCTGTTCCTGAGGCAGAGCAGTGAGGACTGGCTGACAAGGAGGAGGGGGCAAGCCCAGTTGGGGATGCAGCAAAGTATGCAGGGGGAGGGACTGCCCCTCCCCAGGCAAACCCCAGCTGGGGCCAGGGTGGGGAGTTAAATACCCTTCCCTCATCCAAACTTATTGCTGGCTGCAACTATGGACTACAAATCCCAGAGGACGACACCTAAAAGCAGGAAAAGGAGGTGATAAGCAACTCTGCAGAGTCCTGCTGCTGTAATTCTGGACTGCAAATCCCAGCAATCTCAAAGGCAGCAGGAAGAGGAAGTGAACACACAGCCAGAGAGCCATGCTCTAGCACCCCATGGCCTCTGACCTGAGCCACTGCAGGCATGTGGCTACATTTCCTGAATCAAAGGTAAATGTCTGCTCACTTCTGTTTCAATTTAATTTGTGCATCTTAGACTAACCTGCAAAGACTGAATCAATTCAGCATCAGGCTTCTTGACTCTCTGTACTTAGCTTGGAAAAAGAGACTTTGATCAGAGAGCACACGATCCAAAATCTGAAACAGGCTTGGGTACCTTGGTTTTTGCTTGTCTACTGTGGATGCTTCCAGCTCACGTGACCTTCATTGGACTGGTATCTCAGCACCTCCAAAGTTCAGACCCCAATTATCTCAATGTTGGGGGCTCCAAAAGTGTGGACACTGAGAATTAATGCTAATTTTGAACTTCTGGCTCATAGGCACTGCTGTTCCTATAAATATAGTAGCGATGGATGATCTTTTAAGGCTTGCTTTGGAGAAATTTCTCCAAACCACAATGCTCTGGAAATTAGGTAACAAGAACTTAGGAAACTTCCAGTCTGAAGGTGTGAGGAAAACCCTTGGTAATGCAGATCTCTGAAAAAAATAATCTATCTACCTTTATAAATTCTTCCCAGGTTTTCACTAATAAACACAGAAAATAGATATGGCTCAGATGCAGTATTAAACCTGGCAAATTGTTTAGTGGAGTTTATGAACCAGTAAGTTTTTATGTTTATTCATCAAGGTGATAATATTCAATTTATTCTAATTTTTTTCTAAATGGAGTTTGCCATCTATTAGGTTCTCCTCAGTGATTATAAACTGAATCAAAACACAGCATGGCTCAGCTGTGAACCCTGATATGCAACCATATAGAGGAGCAAAGGCATATAAGAATCCTCTTCCCTTTATGACTCTGTAGCATCTTTTGAATCATTGGGCTCTGCATGAAGAAGAAAGAAATAGCTGTCCCTTTCCTCCCAGCTGTGTAAAGAATGGATAGAGCCGCCCTGTGCAAGGGCCAGCAATTAGGGCTATGCAAAGCTTTGGTAACTGATTCAATTTGGAGGAGATTTGGCTCAATTCGGGGACTGAATCTCCGAGTCCAAATTGGGAGACCAAGTAAAAGCTCCAAATCAATTCAAAGCATCTGAATCAATTTGAAAAAGCTTTGGAAAAAGGTTTGGTTGATTTGGAGATTCGGCCATAGACTAAACAGGTAGCTGACAGCTGCCTCCAGCTGGTAAGTCTGTTGGGGTTGGAGGAGGAGGAATGGAAGGGGCATGGGAGAGGGAAGGATTGGGGCTGGGACAAGCTGCCCAGCCGGGGTGCGGGGAGGGGAGTGGAGTGAAGGGGCACAGAATGCGGGTGCAGCAGTGCTAGGAGTAGGGGCTCTGTTCTGCTGCCACTTGCCCAGCCAGGGCAGGAGAGGCAGGATGCGGGAGCAGCTTGCTCCAGGCTGAAGGGGGCAAGTGGCAGCAGGGCATAGCTCCTGCTCTCAGCACTGCTGCACCCACATCCTGCACCAGCTGCCAAGCAGTGACAGCACAGAGCCCCCACTCCCAGTGCTGATGTGGGCACGGCAGCCCTGGGAGTTGGGGCTTTGCCCTGGTGCCGCCCGGAGCAAGCTGTGCCTGCATCATGCCTCTACCCTGCACTGGCTGAGCAAGTGGCAGCAGGGCATAGCCCCCGTGGCTTTCCGTGCCAGGGCAGAGGCAGGCACAGCTGGAGGAGCCACGGGAGAAGGCCCCATGGCTGCCCTGCCCGGCCCAGTCTCCTGGCACTTAAAAAAAAAAAAAAAAAAAAAAGCCCTATACTCACTGGTTCTGGCAGTGGTGATTGGTGCCTCTGGGCGCTCATGGCAGAGCCACCCAATGCAATGCAGGACAGTGCGGGGCAGTGGAGATTGCTCCCCCATGCTTGGCACCCACGTGGCAGCTACCACATGGCACAGGTGCAGCATGGCTTGGCAGGGCGCTGTGCGCTGTCTGGGAGCTGGGGTGGTGCCACCCGGGTCGTGGCAGGAACAGCTGGAGGAGCCGCAGGAGAACCTGCAGCTGTCTGGCTGTGCCTGCCTCTTCCCAGCCAATTTCGAATCACCAAATCTCTTTGAATCAGCACTGAATCTTCTGAAGCTGATTCGGTCGAGTCTGAATTGAATAATTCCCTATTCGCACAGGCCTACCAGTAATCTGTACAGCCACATCACAGATTCTTGCCTCTTCTCAAAGATTACTTGGAACATGCATGAAAACAGTGATCAGACTTCAATTCCCTCAGCCACAATCTGGTTTCTGCCCTGCTGCAAGGGCACCAGTCTCACATATCCTCTTTTTCTGGCTAGGCTGTAAGGCTACAATGCAGTCCTAACTTAGCTAGCTTAACTGTGATGTGTTGAGCCTCAAGCATATCAGAAAGTCTTCAAACATTAACAGACATGCAAATTGAGATTCATACATGCACACACATCCATCAACTATTCTTCTTGCTGGCTTCATTAAAAGCGTTTCAGTCAAGGGAGGGATTTTACCAACAGAGTTCATGTAAAATCATGAAAAGAGCAATTGGTCCTTTTTTACCTCTGACCTTCACCTGGTTTCAGTATTTGCTTCAGGAGTACACAGCAAAAATGTCTCCAAATGGACAGTGCTTACTTATTTGGGGCCTGCCTCTGATATCTTCACTTGCACTGAAAAGCAACTTAGTCTTTAATTAGTTCAGCTGGCTTTCCTGAGCTTGCTTCTGCAGTAAATTAGAATTCATCATGAAGGGGACCATAATCTAGCCTGACTTGATTGCACAATGATAAAAACACTGAGCCAAATTCATCTCTAATGCAACTGGCTCCAATTAATTTGGCCCTTTGTTTTCTCTCTCTTGTGGTTCACCCTTTTGGGCCCATGAGCAGTTTTGATCAGAGGTTTTACTTGTTCATGTCAGGTTACAAAATACTGGTTTGTTATGCCAGTTGCACAGCCACCAAGACATTTCCATGGGAGTTTCTGCTGTTTCAATTCCATTTGTAAAGAAAATAAACAAAAGCATTAAAACAAAAGCACAAAAGCAAGTGGGATGACAGATCCATTGTTGACTTAAAGTTCATTAGCAACCATATTGCCAAGCCCAACTATTCAGAAAGCATGCGTCAGGTTCCCAAATCATGAGATTCACTGAAAAAATAATACTTCTTTTTCTTTGCCATCTGCTTCTTAAGGATTTAGGGTAGACTTATATTTTCCAGCTGTTCTCCAAAGTCAGGAGTGCCAGAATCTTTTAAATAAGTGAAAGTTAAAATTCTCATTACTCCAGAAGCTGAGGTGTTAAGAAAAATACCAAGTACCACAAGACCTGAAATAATACCAGGAAAGGCTGGAAATTTCTTGATGTGTGGCTTTCCATGTAGCCTTTCCTTTAGGATCTCCCTTGCAAATTCTTCACCATGGATAGACACAATTTGCTTGTAGCAGTTTCCCCCTGGTGTACCAAACACTGACCTGAGGTAGGATCTTCTCCTTCATGCTGTGCTTTTCTCCTCAGGCATATCAATTTAATACAACAGACCTTAATAGATTTGAGAACCTATATATCAAAATGCATAACATTTTAACTCCTACCTATAGTTTTAATGGTGGATATCAGCTCTGGAGAATGGAAACCTGTCCCACTCCCCAAAAACCCAAACCCAAACCTCAAAGGTAATAAAAGCAAGGGAACATTCCTCTTATAGTCCTGGGCCTAATTCATGCTCTGCCCCTAACCAAGTCACTTTACCTTCCCATGCCTAAGCTTCCCAAGGGGTGTGTCTACATGAGGCACCTTAATGTGCAGTGGACTGTTCTACTAAGCATTAGCATGTCATGGCAAAAACCATGCTAATGTGCTAATGCACAGTAGATTTAGTCTACTGTGCATTTAACATCACAAAAAAAAGGTTCATCTTTGCTACTGTGCATTAGCACAGCTCCTACACCTTTATCTAGCACTTCATAATAGAGGTGCTAAACTTAATGCACAGTAGTAAAGGTGCATTAATGAATGTGTAGACATACCCCTGGTATATACAACAAGCCCCTTGTGTATAAAACAAGGATAATAATACCAGCTTCATTCATCATGACTGAACTACACTGATCCCACACTTCATGTGATCACTGAGTAACCCTTATGGCTCGCATGGCTCACCCCTACGCCCCAACATACACACATATAGCATGAAATATTCCAGCCCCTTCACGGCAGCCCCCTGTGGAGAAGCACAAAGGCTAATCACGAATTGGGGCATGGCACAACATGGTGAATGCTAATTACAGGTGGCTGAGTATTTATCTTGATGAATAGTAAATTTGCCAAAGGTTTGGGTTTAGTCATCTCAAAACTGTTCATGAATTCATGTCAAATCAGCCACCCTCCTCTCCCTGCTTATAGTTTTGTCTGGGAAAATGTTCAGGTGCTAGACTCACAAAATCTAAGCTAGACAAGTATCCCCATTTTACTGAATAGATCATGGGTCCTAGTACTGACCTGTATTCACTTTCTTCTACCTCCTCTGTCAAAACAGTTGGGAACCCATGTTTCCCAAGTCCTGGGACAGTGTCTTTTATTATACTACACACCAGGTTATAGGCTGTTCCTAGGTATGGACTGAAAACAGGAGGGAGAGAAAGGAACCTCAGTTGTTTCCGTCTACAGTAGTCTACTTTGTGTAATTAAACATTCCCTAGAGCAGAGACTGGGTGGAAGCTAAGTATAGGAAACCCTCGCTATTCATGGGTTCCGCATTTGTGGTTTCAAATATTTGTGAACGCTGAACCCACATCTTAAATACATTTAAAGGAGTTCCTTGGGAGCTCCACACTTGCTGCCACTGGGCTCCCGCTACCGTGCTCCTGCCACTGCCACGCTCCCACTGTTGCCAGCACAACCGTGCCCCCCCCAGCTGCCGGGGGCACTGCGTTCATTAATGCAGACAGCGAGAACATATCCCCCGCGAATGGCGAGGGTCTCTTGTATCTTACCTTTGAGGTCACTGGCTACCTGATAACCAGGGATCTGTGTTTTCCATTTGCCACAAAAAAACGTGGATTTTCTCCTTTAAAGGAGAAAAATGCAGGAAATAGAGGGTTTACCCTTGAAGACTGACAGAGTTCCAGTCAGCAAGGGGCTTCTTGGGGCTGGGGGAGCAGGATACAGGGGGTGCCGTGTGCACGTGGGCAAGCACACACATGCAGCAATTCAGCAGTTCAGCCAGGGAGCAGTGGAGAGCAGCTCCCCCAGCTGCCTGCAGGTAAGTCTGTGAGGGTTGGGGAGGAGGCCCTGGAGATGCATGAGGGGGCAGGGAAGGCATAGGTGATGTGGGGGGGGGTGGCAAATTGAGGTGGCCATGGTTAGGGAGGGAGTAGGGCAGGGTTGGCAGCTGGGGCGGTGGGTACATGAGGCGGGAATACATGGGTGTGGGGTCTGGCTGAGGGAGCGGGATGGAGCCACAAGAGGCTAGTTTGGGGGGCTGGATGGAAGCCTGGGACCCAGTACTGGAGGCTGGAGCAGGGTGGGGAGGCTTGGTGCTGCTGCTACTGCCGCTGGGAGCCCCATGCCAGCTCCGCTGCCAAAGTGAGAAGTCCCCTGCCTGGCTGGCAGCTGGAGGGGACACAGCTCCATGCTGCCACCCTTGCTGCTGCCCAGTGGGTAGGGGGCGCCTTGCCATGGCAGCACGACTGGCACAGGGTTCTTGGCATTGGTGGCACCAAGTCTTGCCGACCTGTTCCGCCCTCCCGCACCAAGTCCCGCTTGCTGGACTGTGTAGGCCCAGGGGGCAGGCAGCAGGGTGGGGAGCCCTGAGACTGCAGCAGCCAGCCTGCATCCTCCCCCCACATGGGCTCTGCTCGGTTCCACTCCAACTGTGCCACCCAGGGGAGGCAGGGACCCTGGGCTCTGTGCTCTGCTCCAGCTGCAGCAGGCAGGGCTCAGGTGTTGCTGAATGGCTGACTGGCACCCATGGATCACGTAGCAGGCAGCATGTAGCTGCCAGGTCCTGTAGCTCTGGCAGCTGGGGACCCCCTCTGGGAGTGAGGGGCACAGCCAGGGCTGGGGGGCTGTGGTTTGGGATTGAGGGGCAGTGGCAGGGTTGGGGCATCAGGGGTGCTCAGTGCCACATATCAGGGCTGCTCAAAGTCACAAAACAGAGGACCTGTGTCCTGGTAAGCGAAGCAGGCACAGGAAGCTTTGATTTTCCATGATTAAAAAAACCAAAACCAAACACCAAAATACATACGTATTTAAAATATATTTGATTATAATGATTGAGACACTGGTAGGATTCCAAATTGCTTTAAAATTGTAAATATATCAATAAAACATTGTGTTCAACTGATACCTATGTATATAGAGGTGATTCATTTTAATCGCAGAAAAACACAGATTTGGGGTTTTTTAATCAGAGTTTTTGTTTGTGGTTTTTTTTTTAATCAGAGAATTCAGGATCTTTAAACAGAGAAAACCGGGATCTCTGTGATAACCAGATACCAGATACCTAACTACGGTATCTGACGAGAAAGTAATTCTTGTTCACTTGCACTTTTTCTTAATGTATCAGATACTTAAAGAGTTGAAGTGGGAACAGCTCCAAGAGAAAAGCTGTCTCAGAATACCCAGTAGTGCAGTGGATGGGATGCTGTCTTGCAAAATGAGAGACCCATGTTCAAAACCAACCTCTGTCTGATTCCAGGCAGGGATCTGAAGTAGGGTATAGTTAGCAGATGAATCTGCTGCTAATGCTGATCCAGCAGAGACAGCTTCATTCAATTGCTGCCCATACTCCTGAGCTCACGTTCCCATTTTATTTGGAGGGGCATCCAAATTAAAAAGAGAATGAGAGACAATTGTCATTTTCCATTTATTTACAAGTGTTATTTACAAGGTGATACTGGTGGGGACAGATGATGCACTAAGTCACTGAATATACTGTGCTGTGTTTGGCAATACCATGTGAGATGTGTACCAGTTCCCTGCTGATATGAAGTAAGCAGTAGCTTTTTTGCTATGATAATATAATGCTTATGGATTTACTTTGCTTGTTGATAAATCATTTTGCTTTCCTTCCTGTTAGATCTATTCCTCTATTAGGAGAAACAAAATCCACAATAACTGCATATGAAGTACACAATGGAGTTAACCAATAGTTAATGGTGTGATATTAGACACATTAGCTATAAAATCACAATTAGTTTATATTTGGCCAATGTATCCAGTTGGT
This sequence comes from Alligator mississippiensis, assembly GCF_030867095.1. Taxonomy (NCBI): domain Eukaryota; kingdom Metazoa; phylum Chordata; order Crocodylia; family Alligatoridae; genus Alligator; species Alligator mississippiensis. The sequence goes on from NC_081824.1 coordinate 230,113,419, forward strand.
ACCTCTTACCTAAGCCTCAACTGTACATGAGCAAAGCCAACGAATATAAAGTATTCAGGGTCTGAAGTTGACTGACATGATTGTTTTCAAATTATGCTCATATTTCTGATTTCAATATGGTTTTCACATCAAGCAAAGACTCGAATGTTTGGGTCTGACTCATCCTATGCATTCAACAGTACCATACTGTCTGTCAATCTGAAGTAATGTATGGTGAAATTAACCCTACCGGATGTTCTCTCATTGGAATATTTTGTTCACAACAGAATAATTCATGTGCAGCTGGATGAGTTGTGGCTTAAGTTTGGTTTGTTTTGATTTGATTTTTTTCCCCCTAAAAAAAACAAAACAAAATAAAACAAAGGCACCACTCTGTCTGGGAACAAAGAAAGGAAAGCTTTACCCAAAATGGAATTTATGTTTATTGAGTTATTTTGATTCACAGAGAAAAAGAAGGGTACTCATCTCTATATTTTGAGAAATTGAGAAAGGAGAGGGTTGAAATAAAAATTCAAAACTCAGCCTGACGTAAATTAGGCTGATATTCACTTACACCAATTTTACATCAACATCAATCTGTTTGCTTCAAAGAAATTACTCCTGATTTATATCAGCACTCCTGAGAATAGAAGCAAGGTCATTAATAACCTCCCTGGGCCCACTATGATTCTGTATCAACTGCAATTTTTCTTCAGGATGAGACACAAATACAATTGTACCATCAGTCTAACAAAAAAAGCCCCACTAATTACATATTAGCTCTCTTTTTAAGATGCTCACCTGTAGGTAAATTTCAGTGGTATGTTATTATCACTGGTATGGTATTACTAATAAGGATGCACTCTTGTTCATGCATTATAGTCACGTTATAGAATCTCATGGGACTCATTTGAACCAAGCAAAGTAAGAACCTGTCACTTGAAATGGAAATTTACATTAGGCACTATATAACCTGTGCATTGCTTCAAGGGACATTTCTTAGGAATTCTGAAACCTATTTTACGATTGCCACCAAATAATAAAAATTGGTGCATACAACTTAATTATCTAGAGCAATATATCCTGTACTTTGTGAGGATAGTTGCTTAAGTTGTGATCTGCTTAAGTAAAAATGTAAGGTTTTCAGGCTCAAACCACTTATTCCTTTCTATGGTAATAGTCAATAACCTTTTTAAGGCTAAGAAGTTGCATCACTGGTTATAGGTAGAGTTCCTCATCCAACATTTACATATGTGCTTAACTTTATACACAGGTTCATTTCCACTGACTTTGATGACACTACTTTTATATGTAAGGCTAACCATGTGTATACATTTTTGTAAATTTGGGGCATGTGGCAGGGCACAGTTGTGCCTGCTACTTTAAGGACTCAGCCAAGCAGCCAGCGGGTGCTTGATTGCGGCAGCCATTTTAGATCTCTGGCCGCCTATATAAACAGTGCAGTTCACTGTTGGCAGGGCAGGCAGTAACATCTCCCGGCTGCTTGGAACACCCTGAAGGTAAGGGAGGAGCTGTAGGGGATGGTTGGAGGCTCCTGCTTCTGGGCATGACTTAAAACTGCACCCTGCCGGGAGTGGGTGGCCTGGCGGGGCTCCCAGTGGCACGGGAGCCCCCAAGAAAAGCCAGGCCAGTTACCACCCCGGTGAAAGGTGCGTAGGGGCACCTTAATAACCCCAGCTCCCACACCTGGGTGGGTTACCCCATAGAAGGGTCAGGGAGGCAGACCCAAGAGAGAGAGAGGGCTACAGACTCAGAAGCCTGACTCAGAACCCCCCGACTCATCACTGCTGGGGCCAGGACCAGAAGGGTCGAAGGGCCGGGGGCCCACTGCGAGGGATGCCCAGAGCTGAGGGCCTGGGGCTCTGACTGGCCTGGAGGTGGGCCAGGGTCAGTGTAGCCAAAGGTCCCAGGGGGACCATGCCTAAGAGGGGGAACAGATCAGGGAGTTAGGCAGCCCCAAATGAAGGCAGGGTAGGCTGCCTGAATGGAGGGATCTTAGAGGGGTCCTGATTGGAGGATTCTGGAGCCCAGAGTGAGGCCAGTGACACTAACAACTAGTGGATGCCATCTGCGAGGCTCAGGCTGCGATGCAGGGGAGGAACAGAGCAGCAGATAGCGCTCCCTGGCATCGAGACAAGAAATGGACAGCCTCCTGCCTAATTAACAACTTGATTAAAATGTCATCAAGGCGTGGCGGGTGAGAAGGCAGGCAGTTGGCCCAGAAGAGGTGGGCGGGGCCATTGTTACATGGGCCCCAAGTAGGCTCCCCTGTTACAGGGTATTAGGTAATACTTAAATAGGTCCAGTTAGTATCATACAGAATGATTTTAAAAAGAGGCTGAGCAACGTCTTGTTCTCATTCAACATCTCCAAAAATCAGGCGAAAAGATTTTATTATATCTTGTTACTACTGATCTTCAGAACCTGACAAAATTTGCAGCTTTCTAGTCACCTTCTAAAAGAACACCCATCCCTTTCAAAGCTACATTCTCCTTGACAGAAAGAAAGGGGCAGACCCCTCTTTTTTAGGATATTTACCACAGCCTGCAGTTTTACCAATACAAATAGCAAAATGTTGACATCTGGTAAGAAATTTTGACAATTACGGGAAGGGTGAGGGGAATCTGAGTAAAATTAGAAGTGAAGGGGGCAGAATGGCAGACAATGGCTAAATGTTTTGCCTTGAGTAGAACTGCCCTATTTTCTGTTAAATGCATCAATCATAAAGTGAATTGGGACAACACTCTGGCACCCCCTGGGTACTATGAACACATAACAGAAAAACATAGCTTATTTTAATTGTTTCTCTGGTTATAATGTACAGGCTGACACCATTCCATCACAATATCATCAAGAGTTCTCTGACATTTTCTGTCCTTTTTACAATAACTAAAACAAATCTCTTATGGCTGAACTAAAACACTGTACGAATAACTTCCAGCCAAAGCAAGTTAAGAACAGCTCTTTCACACTCAACTAATGGCAGGCTCTCTGTTATGTCAGTTGGCATAATTGCTGCATCCAGGCTGCTGAGATCTAAACTCCACATTCAGATGAAGCAATGAGAGGGAAACACATGCACAACGGGGAAGTGAGGAAGTAATGGTTTGTAGGAGATGCAACTAGTCAGTTGCACTTCACTGCCTCTCTAACGTAAGCAGGTTCTGAAAATGAGATCTCCAGACATTTCCTGAAATGAAGACTCAATCTGAGGTTCCTAAGAAGCCCTGACATGCACAGGTAACTGGTTCCAATAGTTAACAGTCTGCTCTCACAAAAAGATAGGACACTGCATTGGGTAGGGACTAAGGAGACCTGAATTCATGCCAGTCCAGTTGCTATGCCAGCCAGGTCAATTAAGCCCACAAAGATTCATAGGTCCCTAATTGCTTTCAGCAGCACTGATTTCAATGGGACCTAGGTGCCTTAACATCTCTGAGGACCTGGGGCCTTAGTTTCTCTGGGCTTTGTTCCTCTATCTATAAAACAGGGATCAACCAAGTTCCCTGCTTCAGAGAAGTATTGAAAGGATTAACATATTAAACACAGTGAGGCACTCAGTTACTCTCTTAATGTGCACTGTATAAGTATGTTGGACAGAACTAGCATATTTTGCGGCTTTATAAAAATATATATATTTTATAAAATACTCCAGTAAGTTACCATATTTTTCCTCAGACAGTCACAACTGAGGCCGCAAAACAAAACAGTGTCTTAAAAAAAATCTAAAGATTTCAGTTCGTGTACCTGGGAATTTTTACAGAGTGTGCAAGCCTGAGGTGGTATATTTTCCCCATGTTGTTACAATACTAGCAGAACAAACAATAAAAATGCTGGATGAAAGCAAAGCTGATTTGCCTCAGTTTTAATAGGTTTTAAGCCCGTAAACAAAACAAAACAAAACAAAACAAAAGCAGATTAACATAGAAGTAACTCAGAAGGATGGGCCTAGTGTCATATTGGCCTGTCAAAAATGCCAGCCCTCTCATTCTGATCCCATCTGCCCATGCTCAAGAGGCTGTTGGTTGGGGAAGATTTTATCTAATGGTCACTAGTGATACTGCTGGTAACTGAGGGCAACAGCCATTACTTGGATAGAATTTATAAAGGCACTAATTTATATCTATACAGTGCCTTCCATGCTCTTAATACTATGAACTCACTACTACAATGTACCCATTCTGTAGTAGGAAATGGTCCTGGTGTTATACAGATTTCCTTAACTTTATGCTGTACACGCATTCCTGGAAAACTGCACATAACTCCAATTTGCATAAAGGGAACCCACTTTACAATGTAACAGGTAGGGATACATTCCAAGACTTTGACTGTACTGACCCTCAGACCCATTTCTACCACTTTTACAAGACAATGTTGGTACTCACCAACAGCAGACAGTATACACAAGCACAGGGCACTATCCTAATGGGGACGGCGACTACAGAAACACGTGTCGCAGGCAACAAGCAAGGAGCACAGAGCCATACAGGAGACTATATTTTGATGCACGTCACTCCCACAGCACACCATACAAAGCAGCTGACTGCAGGCTTCCACCATACTGATCACATAAGAGTGAATTTACCTCACATATAACAGATTTTTGGTATAAAAAGAGTCATTGCATAAGAGTGAATTTGCACCTACAGAACCCGTATAAAGTGAGGGAAACCTGTACCAGCAATGGTGCATAGCAGCTTCTTAATACCAGGCTGTCTAGGCAGAGAAAACAGATAACCCTGATCCAGTCTTGAATTTGGCCAGGGCAAGACTGAATCCACATCTGCTTTTACCACACAAGCTATGGGACATTAATAACCATGACTGGACAGGGACAATTTAATTTTACATCAAAACAAACAAACAAAAAAACCCCTCTGGCAGCACAACACTACTGAATAGCGGACTGGAGCATTAGGCTAATAATGACTTAGTGGGAAGACCACTAATGAACCACCAAAGACTCTTTAGTGAGCATCTTAGGTTCCTAGCCAAATACTGCCCAGGACCAACTCCTGCTCTCCAGGTGATCTGACTAGGTCACAGCCCAAGATGGTACAGCCTCAGGGTTAAGGTTTTTAAATATTCCAAAAATAAAACATAAATTCAAAAGAAGCTGCAAGGAGACCCAAACTGACCTAACAATGTGATTGGCATTTTGAGCACAATTTTCAAAAGCACTTACCATTAGCCTTAGTTTCCACAAAAGTCAATGGGTCTTGTATCATTCAAAGACCAGGCAGGCCAAGACAGAACTTTTGGAAATCCAGTCCTTTTAAAATGTGGAGAAGTGTTTTCCTTGGATATTTTTTTTCCCATTGGGAGCCAGACTGAAGTCATCAATTCATTTAGTAGATGTGTGTCATATGACAGGTCAAGGACACTGATCAGGTGTTAATGACTTATGGTCTGTTCCACTGTGGATTGTAATAGAGCAGAAACTATACCTGGAAAGATCCATATATCTTTAAGCCACCTGCCTTCTAATACATTCCTACTGGCTAACACCAGGTGGTTGCCAAGAAAAAAGGAATAATGATAACAACAGGTTCTTCAGTTATGGAAGAATCAAGCACCACCTAAATATCAAATGGTGGCTTACTTGTATCTTCCATTTTTGTCTGCAAACAAAGAAATCCAGGACTAATTACCTGAACTCTTTAAAAAATATTTGGAAAGTCAAACAGAGGGGAAACTGTTATTACTGAGTCCCTATGACAAGTTGATATGGGTCTCCTCACAGGTCTGAAAATGTGGTGGCGGGGGAGTGGAGGCAGTGTTAACTGCTGCTCCCTGTTGCCAAATTCCTGTGCCTGTACAGAGCACTGTGGGTCAGATGATGTCACCCGGGACACAAGATCATGCTGGCGCATGGTAGGGCCAGCAAGCGGGATCGCTCTGTGGCCGGACTGGCACACAGAGCTGAATCTGGTATGCTAAATTCCATCCGTGGACTGAGCCCATGTAGAGGGTCTGGCCCATGGACTGGCCCTGTGCCACTCATTTGGCATGCACAGCTGGGAGGCTGAACACTACTGTATTATATAATGGGAAGCCATGTGAAATAGAATTCTTTAGAAACTCCTTACATAGAATTATGTAGGAGTAATTCAACATTTTAAGTAATTGGGGAGTTATGCTCTTTTAATCTCTTTACTTCTACAATTGATTCTCAAGCAAGCTACAATTCTCCATGCTTTATTATTAACCGGTGTGCAATAAAAATAATTGACGGCCCCCTCCAAGTCTTAGAACACACCTCTCTCCTTGCTCTGTCTCCATAACAACAACACCTACCAAATCAAAGACACTCTCATGAACCCAGAGGGACAGCCTTCCATCTTCAGCTCCCTCTGTGCAAAAATGAAGTTTATTTCCTACCAGTGGGGACTTTTTACCATCTTGTACCATCTACACTTTTCCCAGAGCCTGATGAAGGGACTTTGATCCCAAAAGCTTGCAGAAAAGGACAATTTTCTTGTTATTTTCCAGTTGGTCTAATAAAAGGTATCATTTTGGAACCAAGAGTTCTAGTTTTTGTACACCAAATCAAAGAGGCATTTGAAGATATACTTTACTTCCTTCTTGATCCATATCTCATTGCTGAGGAAAACTAACTTCTTCACAAGCACTAATGGCACAATGACCATGTCTCACTAAGTAGCAGAATTGTTTGTCTAACATGAATAATGTAAGACGTTCTTTTGTGTCAAAAGTATGGAATTTGCTGAGAAAGACTACCAAACTCACGGAACTAAAAAGTCAATCACCATCCTACAGTATGGTAATAAACCCATGAAAGTGAAGGTTTTATTTAATACAGTAGTTCCCACCTCCTTAGATGAAGAGCACATTACTAACAAATAATATGCTGTGGACAACATAATACTTTGCTGCCCCTGTCAACCTCTATTTCAATGTTTTAGTTTCCTGTGGTTGTGAGCAACATAGAAAGCGAAAAAGGTTGTGAGAAACAGGCTGGCTCTGAGCCATAGTTGCAAACCACTAGTTTCATGTCTAGGGTCAGTGCCTGGATTTAGAGCTATTATTCCATAGCCAAAGAACCAAAGTTTATTCGCAAAAAAAAAAAAAAAAAAAAAAAAAAAAGCACTAAAATGAGTCTCCTGGAACTGCTGTCCCTGGTTCTTACAGGAAGTCGATATCATCACTTTACCACTGGATCTGTCTTCCAGACTGATATACGATCATAAGAACATGCTTGTACATGTGGTCAGAGCTTTGAACATCTCTTTCCATGCCTTAGATGTCTGACCTTTTCACTGAGTTTGAAGTGGCTTATTAAATTATACCATCTCAAAGGAAAGATTTATTACAGTCAAAAACATAGTGTGTGTCTGTGTATGAAGGGGTTGGACAGAGGAAAGAGCTTACCTCAAGGGCTTTGTGTTAACTACTTGGAAGTAACATATACTGAAATGACAACCTTAGAAAATTCAGTGGTTGCTTACCCAAGCCTTTGTTCTAGTAACAAAGCTGAGTCTTGTAAAAATATCTTGAAATTTCTGGTACTTTCTGGCTCCGACTGGGTCAGGAATTCCATTACAACAGCCTCTCTTACAACATCTCAGTATTTCTACTCCTGGTGCCAAAAAAAAGGCCAGAAGTGCAAAAACATGCAGGAAAAAAAAGAAAGAGAGAACCAAACCATTTGAAAGTTAAAAAGATTCATGTTTATTTTGAGCCCTGAACAAAGGACAAAGCTTTGTTGAGTTCTTATTTTATCCAGATCAATGGCCCATTCCTAACTGCTTGACCTCCAAATAGAAATCTTTGCAAACCTCATACACAGAGTAAAACATGCTGGCATTAAATGCATTGTATTATGCAACACTGAGGGTACTGTAATTGAGCTTAGGACTTTCCTTTTTTTAATTCCAATTACTTACATGGCCATTTGAAGTCCACATAACAGACAGAAATAAAAAAATATCAAAGTTCACACAGGGTAGCCCTGACTTTGCAGAATCAGTGCAAGATAAACAGCAAATCACAAATAAATTGCTAGTCACTTGGGGCCAGGATTAGCAAAATAAACATGTTTATTTGGTATAAAACCACCAATTGAGGCATTATATGCCACAGACACAAGATATGGATGGTCTCTAATTTTATACAGAAGAAAAAGAGGGTCTGTTTTAGGGAGCCTTAGGCTTTATGAATGACACAGAGCAGGCAGGTGTGTAACTTGTGCACCCAGCTGGTATGATTATAAATAAGAAATCTGAAGTATAAGTTCATAAGTAAGGTTAGAAAGGACCTCACAAGGTCATTTTGTCCAGCTCCCTGCTCAAGGCAGGATCATCTCTGACTAAAATATCCCACCCAAGGGTCTGTCTAATGATAATGAGCAGGGATCTGGGTTTTCCATTTCCCATGGAAAAATACACGGATTTTCCCTTTTAACAGAGAAAAAAGAGGATTTTCCATTTTAACGGAGATACCCATGGATTTTCCACTTTTGCAAAGAGCTCTCTGCAGGCTGGTACAGTTCCAGCCCGCAAGAGCTTCTTGCAAAAAGGGCGACAAACCCTAAGCCCTGTCCCAAGGGGAGGGAGAGGGGGAAGGGGCAGGGCCCGAGACTCTCAGTCCTCCAGGGCTTGGCTCAGGCTCACGTTGCCTCCTAGAGCTTTTGAACTTATGTGGGGCTTGCAAGGGGCTGGCTGGGGATCCCCTCCAGTGGGGATGGGGGGCTGCAGGTTGGGGATGGGGGACACCAGCAAGGCTGTGGTTGGGTGCGGGTGACTGCCAGGGCAGGGGGGGCTTGGGAGCTGTAGGAAGAGCCAGCGGGGTGGGTGGGGGACAGGGCAGGGGTGCGTGGGTGGAAGCTGAGGGAGTGGGGAGGTATCCATGGGAAGCCCCATGTGGTGGACCAAGAGCTGTGCACTATCGGGCCAGGTGGGAAGCCACACATGGAGGCACTGAGTTGTGCACCACTGGGCTGGGCTGGTCAGGTCCATGCCTCCACATGAGGTTTCCAGCACTCCAGTGGGAAATTGCAAAGGTGTCCCAGTGGCTGGGCCGGCTCTGTGCCAGCATGTACAGGCCCTGGGTCCCAGCCAGAGGTGCACACTGCTGGGGGCTTTGCCTGCCATGGCCATGAGCACCCCAAAGGCCTGGTGCCTGCCGTTGCTGAGCCACCAGTGGTGGAGGCTGTGCACTACAAACCCCATGCCCACCCACAAACCCCATGCACACATCCACACCCCCATACCACTTAACACCCCCCCATAAACCCCAACATACTCCCACACCCCTTTACAAGTCCCTTACAAATCCCACACCTGCCCACAAACCCCACATTCTCCTCCCATACCCACCCCCAAAACCCCCACCCCCCAGAAACCCCACACACACACCTATACCCTCCCAAACCTTCACAAATCCCCTCACACACCCCACACCCACACCCTAACCATACAAAGTACCTGTATATATTTCTAAACAAGGTTCAAATACTGTTATATTTAGTTTAATTTGTACAAAATAAACAAAAGTAATTAATTTTGCATAATTTTGAGTTTTCCTACACATCATTTTGAATTTTTGTGTGCATAATTCCCTGGGGTGTACAGAGTGGTCTCAGGAGGAGCTCTGATTTTCCATGATGAAAACCCAAAATCAAATGCCGAAATATGTAGGTATTTAGAATTTATTTTATTATAGTGATTGAGGCACTGGTATGCTTCCAAACTGCTTTAAAACTATAAATATATCAACAAAATATTGTGTTCAACTAATACCTATATATATAGTGATCTTTCATTTTAATCACAAGTTTTGGAGTTTTAATCACAGAATTTGTGATTTTTAATCAGAGAAAACCAGGATCCCTGAGGATTGTTAAATCTGTGAATAAAATGCACAGTTATTTCATCCACACATTTATGTTTTACAGTATCCTCATCCTCTTTAAAGTTAAGACATAATATACTAACATATTCATAATCACACACATAATCACACTCGACATAATAGGCCAGATCCTTAATTAGTGAAAATCAGTATAGCTCCACTGACTGTAAGGAAGTTATTTAAGCCAACTGTACATAGGTGAGGTGAGCTGTCCTATTTACTCCTAGGATTGCTCTGAGAGCAGGAGAGAGAAAGGGAGAGAAGGTGGGGAGGTGAAGAACTGAGACTAGATGAGCAAGGAGATTTGAACTGGGAGTTCAAAAAGACTGGAACAAAATAAGAAGTCTAGAAGGGGGAGACCGGGACTAATTGGGACAGGGGATTGGGACCAGAACAGGAAGTCTAAGAATAAAAAATAGAACTAATTGCACAAGGAGAATAGGAATGAACTAAAGGTGAGAAAGAGTCAGGACTGGAACTTTTAGAAGAGTGGAACAGACTTGCGTTGATGCATCAGGATCCATTCTTTAGTTACACAGGGTGCGTCTACATGAGATGCTTTAGTGCACAGTAGAGCAGTTTGCTGTGCAGTAAGCATGCCTGTCTACACATTCACACACTTACTGTATAATAAAGTACTGTAATCATGAGTAAATTTGTTACCTGCAAAAGCACACAGAAAATTTACTGGCAATTAGTTATTGTGCAGTAACACTCCTGTAGACACTTGACTGGGAGCAAATGTGCTCTCAGTCAGCCAGGCAGCAGGGGGTGGGAGATGCTCCTTGCCCTTGGGAGCTGCCTGCTGCTGAGGCAGGCTCTGTCACTGCAGCCCAGGTGGGGACTATGTCCCCTTGCCCTGGCAGCAGGGAGCTCCCAGCCCCCCACTTTGAGAACACGACTAGGGCTGGGAACTGTCCCAGTCAGGGGCAGGTCCCAGCCCTGTGCCCTGATTGGGCAATCCAGGTGTGGAGCTTGGAAAGAGCTGCAGGGGGGTGGGGAGAGGTGGGTCTCAGCCCTCTGTCCTGATCCACCAGTAGGGCAGCTAGCTCCCATGTCCCTTCATGTGTAGATGCCTGTCTGGGAGCATTTATCAGTGAGTAATTTACTTGCAAGTAAACTGCTCCTGGATCAAACACATATATAAACACACCCACAGTCACATACAATTTTTCCTGTGGGACCTCTGCCTCATTCACTGTATAGGGTAGACCCACCCAGGGGGGATGCAGCAGGGCTGTGTAGAGAATGAGGTGGTAGTTACAGGAGCCCTGCCTCAGGTGTTATAGCAGTTGGAAGCTGATTGCTGGAAGGGAGGGATGGTCTTATGGTCCAGGCAGTGAAAAGCTGCCATGGGAAACCGGATTCAATATGTTCATCTGTCATAAAGTCTCCATGTAATGCTAGCTACTTAACCTAAACTTTTCATGGGTGATCACTAATGCCGTGTTCCTAATTTTTCTGGATGTCTGACTTGAGTTGTCTGATGTAAAGAACTACTAAGCACTCATAGCTGCAACTAAAATGAACAGGAGCTGTACTTTGAACATAACCAGTGCTGTATAACATGGGGTAATCTGAAAAATGAGTTCCTCATCGTCTTAAGTTGGACATCTTAAATTAGTGAAGACTTTGGGTCTTTGCCTCCATGTCTCACTTCCTTACTTGTGAAATAGAGATTGTACCAAACTCATACCTCATGGCGATGGTGTGACAATAAATTAAGATTTGTGAAGTATCAGATATTATATTGATGAATTTCAGAGAAAAGCCTGTGAGGAAATTAATAATCAGGTTTGAATACTGTGTAGTAAATAAGGTCTGGGGTTACATGTGTAACAAAAAGAAAACAAAATGTAGAACAGCTGCTAATTAAGTGATCATAGTCTATTTAGTGTACTGAGTGAGTTGGGGTCCCATAGAAAAAGTAGCATGTGATCCTAAAATTAAAAGAATATCACAACATAACAGCACAGACAGACTGAATTACGTTTGCAGAGACAATCCTAATTCTGGTGGTTCTTAACTCTTGAGGGCTTGACATTGCATAATTCATGTATTTCAATGTTCTTTTTTGTGTTTAATATTGAATTGAAATGCATCTCTCTGGGTGCATCCATACGTCCACATTTACTATGCAGCAACCAAAATTACTGTGCAGTATGGGTGCGTGTCTACATGTGCATGCCCATACTGCACAGTAAATATGGTGACTTACACCGACTTGAGCGTAAATTTGATTCCTGCATCATGCAGGAATCAAATTATGCCTAATTACTTACTCTGCAGTAACACACATGAAGGCGTCTTTGCTAATAACACTGTGTGCACGTATAAACACCAGCCTATTCCTGCTTACTGTGCAGTAAATTTAAGCTGGCATAAATGCACATGTAGACATGCCCTCTGTGTCTTTTAAACTGAGGTGTTCCAGTTCACATAACCATGTTGATCCCAGCTAGTGTTATTTGGAAGAGTGGAACATAGAAGATTGCGTATGTAAGTGATGCATTATCTTAAGATGAAGTCCCTTTTTCTGGGCATTTCTAACACATCCCTGCTGGGTTATTCCTGAATGTTAAGATATTTGTAAAGAACAATTACTATCTTTTTGACCTTGGAAAGCATCAGTTCATACCCAACTATTTTATATTCCCTCTTTCCCTATTATTACACTGTAGTTCTTGTAAAGAAACACATGGAGAAGGTGATATTTGATTTCACAGAGAGACTGTATATGGTTTCTTCCAAAATTCTCAATAATTGGCAGCCCTGACCACTTTGCATTTTCAGACAAGCCTTGTAATAAGCTTGTACACGCTTCCCAGTAAGGACGAAGAGAGAAGAGGAGGCAACAATTAATACAAGTTTGACAGATGGTCAATGAATGTGAGAAAAATTTTCTTTTTGAGCCATGAAATAGTTCAGCATTTATCCCACCTCCCCTGCATTATACAAAAGCTCTCTGAATTTGTAAGTAAAATTTTTGAAGAAACAGAATATAAACTTGATAGGACACTTGCAGCCCCTTTTTAAAAAGGGCCCTATTGCACACAAAAGATGTATCTATACAGGACACTTTACTGAGGAGTTGCTTAACTACCTCAGGAGTAAAGTGTTACTGGTCTACATGTGCAGAGCTATTAGGCCAGAATAACCTAATTAATTCCACTATAGGTTAGTACTGTGAGTTACAAGTACTATCCTATGGCAGAGTTAGTTACTCTGCTGCAACAATGTGTAGATGCTGATAGGGCTGGCTGGGGCACAGGGGTGCTTCAGTGCAAGGGTGCCTGGCAGCTAGCCCTGCACTGAAGCACCCTCATACCCCAGCCAGCCCCTCTGCAGCAAGTTGAGCCAGGATGGAGCAGTCTTGAACTGGCAAGCTGACCCCTGGGGCCCCCTACCACCAGGGGCTGTGCTGCCATGGCTCAACATGCTGTGGTCCCAGGTACATGTGTAAATGCTGTGCTCGTGAGCAATAAACTCTGTTGTGAACAGTGCCAGAGTTTATTGTGTCACATTAATACTCATGTGTAGACATGCCCACACAGATTTAATCAGACACTGGGTAAATATACTGCCAGAGAGGGGAACCAGAATGACAGCCTTTTTCAATTCTAAAACGAAAGGGGAATCTTTAAAAAAGCAGGTTACTACCTTTTTATAAGGCTCAGTTTTCACTAGAAAATACGTTAGAATAACAAGTATACCTGTTTTAAGAATACTTTTCTTCACTGCTAATGGAATCCATGCTTACTGTGCATGTTGAATCCAGGCCAACAACAATCAATGGGGATCTTTTCACTGATTTTGGTGAGCTTTTGCTTGGGCCCAGTATGAGATGGATTGGGCAGTTCCACAACTAATGGAAAACAGTCAAAGTGCTTCAAGTGTATTGATGAAGGTTCATATCATCTGAGGATCTGCCCTCAGGTGTACAAATGATACAACAAGGAATTCTGCTGGCATCCTCAAATTAAACATGGTTTCACAGCGTGCCTTGCACAGAGGCAACCAAAAAATCACGTGAGCCCACATAATCTTTTTGGTTTCAAAATTCAGATCCACAGCACAACACAGCTCAGGTTTACACTGTGATTTGCTAAATACTAAATAACATTGTTGCTTTAATTGATAACTGAAAGGCTGCCGTTAAGCCCTTAAGGCACCTATTAGACAGACACAGCATTTGAAACATTCCAAAATGCTTTGAAAGATCTTTGAAATGTTTCAAAAGATCACTCTACAAATGTACAGGTGGGCTAAAATGCTCTCAAGCATGACAAAAAAGTATCTGCATGTACTGTTTTGTCGCTGGGTTTTTTTGCCACCATACACCTGTATGGCTTTTCCTTCCCTGTCCACCTTCGCCTGCAGCCTGGCTGCTGCTGCTCTCCCCCTGTTCCCTTGCATGCTGGGGGTCCTGACACTTGGGGCATTCCCCTGATTTCCTGCACTCAGGGTGCTGCTGTGCCTTGCATTCCTGGTGCTCTGGGGTTGGGACTCCTGGCATTTTGGGCACTGGGGCTCCTAGCACTTGGGATGCCACTATTCCATATGCTCTGGGAGCTCTGGGCACTAGGGGCCTTTGTACACTTAATGAAATTGGCTTTTAAAGTGGCTTATATGCCCTTTTGCACCGCTTTAATGGCATTACTGTTTGCACACTCAGAAGCATATTGCGCTTTAAATGAATTTGTTATGTAGCAAGATAAAACACCTCTGAGGTGTTTTGGTTTGCTACCTAACGAAGTGCAACAGTGCAAAGGGCACTGGAAGCCAACATGCTCATGACTCGGTGGGCTTCCAGTGCCCCATGCACCCTCCTCCACCACCAGCACACCCAGATACCCTCTTGCCACCTTGTTGCTGTGCAAACCAGCTATTCCTGGGCGGTCCCAGGCAGCAGGGATGATGCAGAGGTGCTGGAGCTTACCTGCCTCTCTGGCAGTGGTGGGGAGAGGGAGAGCTTCTGCTGTGTCACATGACCCCCTGAACTGCATGAGACCCCAGTGCTTCCCTCCACAACAGCAGGGCACCCCAGACGGCACCTGTCTGTTGGCACCCAGCCCAGGTGGTCTTGGAGGGCGCCGCTGCTGTGGAGGGAGGCACCCGAAGTGGTGAGGAGCCTGATCTTTTTTTTTGTCTCTCCAGAGTCTGCCTGCCTGTCTGAGCTGTGCAGGGACCCAGTGCTTCCCTCTGCATCTGCAGTACCCCTGGGGACCGCCTGGGCTGGGTGCCAGCAGGAGGGGGGCTGCTGCCTGGGAAGCGCCAGCCCCCCCAGCAGCTCAGGTCTGCCAGCAACTCGCCTCCTCCCCGCAACCCTTGTGTGCACCCCCCAGGGGTTTAGTTTGGTTTAATACTCCCTAAATTAAAGTGGTGGAAATGGTGGGTTTTTAAAAACCCGCCATTTCAATTTAGGGAGAGGTAAACTGAATTAAACCCCTGTGGTGTGTACAAGCACCGTAGGGCTCCTGGCCTTCAAAGCACTGCTTGGCTCTCATGGGTAGAGGGAGGGGCAAGTGCCATAGGTAGTTCTGTTGTGTCCCTTGGTTGGAGAGCTCTTTGCAGTATGCCACCATGGTGATTTTGAAGCTCTCCAGCTGGGAGGGTGACAGGGGTGTCCCACTGCAGAAGTTCTATGGTTTTAAAATATTTCTAAGCCCAAAACATTTCAAGTGGTATGTCTGTTTCTAACCTTGGAGACCAGCATCAAAACTAATGCAGTGGGGTAAGAGGATAGAGTGCCTCACATCTGCTGATCACAGAGTTCCAACATATTCCTCTGATGCAGCAGCTGGTGCCAGTCACTACCAGAAGCAAGGTACTGGACTGGAGGGACCTCAGTTCTGATTCAGTCTGACAATTCCTATGTTCCTACCTAGATACAGCAGCAGCCTTATCAATTTGCAGGGTCAGTTCTGAAGCAGAAGCTCAAAAATTTTCTCAGGATTATGTCTGTGTAAGTGTCAGCACTTCAAGGATTACAGATGTCCAAGTGGGGAAAAGCACATGGGAATAGTAACTGCTACACAGGATTTCAGCTCACAGTTTAAAAGATGGGTACAAGACCCCAGCCCCAAAAAATGAATTCATTTTCAGAGTCTGCTGCTGAAGAAGCACATGGAGAACGATGTGCTCAAGAAGGCACCCAGCTTTCCAGGGTGCCTCTAGTGTTTACCAGCCCTGCTTTTATTTGACTGAATCAAGAACAGCAAGACCTTACATGTGATGGGTTAGTGTCAGGATCTTGGTGGTTGTGAAGTACAGAAAGTAACAAGGAGCTTCCTGTAGAAAGCGCAATATTTCCTTTCCCTGAAGATGCTTCCTTGGGTCTTTCAAAAGCAGATAATATGACAGTGCTGGTGAGTTGTAGCTCAGATTGTTGCTTCTCTTCGTATCTTATTAGGCATGGGAAATCTGCTAGGAAACATTCAGTGGCAGCAAAGTAGTCAAACACCTCATCAACACATTGAGAGGGGAAAAAATAAACTGCCACCGATTCTCTTCTGCTGGCTCTCACTGCACAGATTACTGTCCTGAAAGATAGAAGGTAACTACAGTGCTCCAATGTTGAAAGGTGGATGGTGCTGAAATGTTACCTTAGCAAACTCCACAAAGCAGAATGCTCTCCTTAACAAAAGCATGCTGTTAAAACTCAAATATTTTTGTGTGTTTACATAATGAGGAATACATAATAAACATTTATTATGCAATGCAGGACAAAAGGAGAATAGGAATTAGTAGTTATGTACTCCCTGGGTGTGTCTACACGTGCCCCTGACTGCGCAGTTGGTATTGTGCAGTCATTTAGTACTTGCTTTAGCTAAGTACTCATGGTGGTACATGGGTTGTTTTCAACCCTACTGCGCAGTAGCTTGTTGCTACTGCACAGTAGCAGCGGTGACACTGTTAGTGCCTGCTGATGCTACGTTAGCATAGCGATGAGCTATGACGACGCAGTGTCTTGTGTAGATGTGCCCCTTGACAAATAAATATTAAACCACTTCATAATGTTGTTAAACTATTTATCTGTTAAAAGCATGCCATGTTAATTTAGAGAGTGGTGTTTAGTGATCATGAATTCATTTTTGGTTAATTACTTCCAGCATTTGATTTAGCAATATCATCTCTCTATGCGCACACTATAACTTCTGATTCTTATAACAAAAATAAGATTGTTCCATGGAATGACTGCACATCAATATAGTAAGATGCCTGCCTGCCTGACCCTCAGCTTATCCTTCTAGGGAAAGTAACTAAATCTTTCTGCTGGGATAGCAGAGTCTTAATTATAGTTTCATTCGAAACAGATATATTTAATTCTGAGATTTTTTTTTTGCCTTCAGTCTCATGCCTGCAACAAACATGAACAGAGATTGTTTTAATTTAGGTTTAATTGCATTGTACATATTCAGAATTGATATAACAGTAATGGTTATATAAAAGCTGATGAAAAATAACTCTCCTTGGAGGAGAAAATGCAAAACCCAATTCACAGCTGGGGTTAAGCGGGAAAAGAGCCTCACTTGTGATTTATGAGTCCATTGTATCCTGAACATTTAGCGCTATCTCAATTTTTTATGAGTAAATCAAAAACATAGTTCAGAGTCTCTCTTCTGCAATAAGAAGCCTGAACAAGTGTGCTCTGATGCAGGGATTCTGTAGAGAGGGAAGAAAAAAATGTGAGTATCTCCCTGTTATAGTGGATTCACTATAGAACAATTTCTAGGGCTGCTGTATTTCTTTAAGATACCTTTTCTTTGGATTAAAATCTTTGAAATAATAATACATGGGCTTTTTGTGCAACAACATTAACTCAGGCTGCTAATTAGCTTGTCATGGCTATGCATGGCTTCCACAAGAGTCAGTTTTAGGGTTCAAATTACCCTACTCTTAATAAAAGGAATAGCTTAAAAAATCCTCCAACAAAGTAGTGCTGCATAACACTCCAGGTACCAAAATTAGGGGCAAGATTTACAGAGGTTCTTAGGTGCCTAGCGATGCAGCTTGGTGTTCAGTAGAATTTCCAAAAGCATGTTTACCTAAATGCCTTTGTATATCTGGTGCTAAGTGCTGCTATTATGCCTTTTAGAATTTAATAAATTACAACATGTTTCTCCTTGTCAGGAAACAAAACCTGTCTGAGGCTCTGATCATTATTACTGCATGAAAACAAAATTCAGTGTTCAAGAGGAAAAAAGAAACACATCAGTTTCAGTGAGCATTAAGTTACCTGCTGTTATTCCACAATACACATTAAATTACATGCAACACTACATTTAACAAAATGCTTGGAAATTCATACATTCAACAGTGAGTCAATACCAGCAGCATGGTTGCCTGTTAAAGTTTATACCTGCTGCCTTTTGCATATGCTTGGTGGAACAGCCTTTAATTATAGGATGGCCTACTGTGTTCTTTCTTTCCTTCCATGCAGGACCCTTAACAAGGTATATATTTACAAAGGGAAAAACAAAATTCTGTATGTGCCAGATAGACCAGAACTCCATTTGCCACAGTCTGTCCTTAGTGACTCTGTGAGGCCTTCTGTCACTGAGAACAGGGGTATTCTGCAACTCCACCTTGGTCAACCTCACAAGGTGCAGACAGTTGCTATGGCTGCAGTTTCCAGAAGTTTGGCTCCACATTACGCAAAGGTGCTCCCATTTGAAGACCACAGCCATACAACCATAATTTACTTTGATGGGTGATTTAGATCCACACCCAGTACCTTCAGAAATCCCATCCTATAGAGTGCAGGCACCAGTTTCCTTCCAAACAGTGGTGAAAAAGTATTAAAATAGTAGAATCATAGGGTTGAACAGAACTTCAAGGGTCGTTCCAGACCAACCCCTTGCAGAAATGCAGCATCCGCTGTTCCTAAACCATCCTGGGCATATGCCCATTTAGCCTTTTCTTGAAAATGTCCAGTGTGCCTGAAAGCTTGTGTAAGATCTCTCCCAAGTATGCAGTTGGTCCAGTAAAATATATTACCAAAAGGACTTGCTTCTTGCAAAATACTCTAAATATTCATACCCTTCCAAACATATGCCCCCCATCATAGATTTCATAGATTTTTAGGGTTGGAAGGGACCTCGGAAGATCATTGAGTCTGACCCCCTGCCCCTGGGCAGGAAGGAGTGCTGGTGTCAGATGACCCCAGCCAGGTGCTTGTCCAGTCTCCCTTTAAAGACTTCCAGGGTAGGGGAGAGCACCACCTCCCTTGGAAGCCCGATCCAGATTGTGGTAATCCTTACCGTAAAGAAGTTCTTTCTAATGTCTAACTTGAATCTGCTCTCCATCAGTTTGTGGCTGTTGTTACTAGTTACTCCAAGGGGTGCCTTGGTAAATAGAGCATCTCCTATTCCTTGCTGCTCCCTGCCACCCCCCCCCCAACCCCCAATACCCTCTCAGCCTTGTCTTATTGTGGCTGAAGAGATGCAGGTCCCTTGATCTCTCTTTGTAGGACCTTTACTTCAGGCCTCTAACCATATGAATGGCCCTCCTCTGGACCCTCTCAAGGTTACTCACATCCCTCTTGAAGTCTGGGGCCCAAAACTGGACTCCAGCTGTGGCCTTACCAATGCCACATAGAAGGGAAGGATCACCTCCTTAGACCTGTTTGTGATGCACCTGTTAATGCATGGTAGAGTGCAGTTAGTTCTATTGCTCGCTTTGTCACATTGTCAACTCATATTCATCTTTGAGTCAACTATGATTCCAAGATCCCTTTCTGCTGCTGTGCTGCTTAGAAGGTCATTGCCCAATCTGCATGTATGTTGGTGATTCCTTCTCCCTAGGTGCAGCACTCTGCACTTATCTTTATTGAACTGCATCTTATTTTGTTCTGCCCGCCCAAATCTGCCTGCATCCATTCCCTACCCTCCACTATGTCTACCTTGCCATGGGACTCTTCAGCCTGGAGAAGCATAGGCTCAGGGGTGACCTGGTGGCTGCCTATAAGTACATGAGGGGTGTGCACCAGGATCTGGAGGAACGTCTGTTCACCAGAGCGCCCCAAGGGATAACAAGGACCAACGGCCATAAACTCTTACAAGACCATTTTAGGCTGGACATAAGGAAAAATTTCTTTACTGTCCGAGCCCCCAAGGCCTGGAATAGACTCCCTTCCAGAAGTGTTGCAGGCACCTACTCTGGACTCATTCAAGAAATGTTTTATCTTGCTGGGATCCTTTGACCCTAGCTGACTTCCTGCCCCTGGGGCAGGGGGCTGGACTTGATCTTCAAGGTCCCTTCCAGCCCTAACGTCTATGAAATCTATGAAATCTATGAATAATTTGGTGTCATCTGCAAATTTGGACAGTGTACTCTCCATGCCCTCGTCCAAATCACAGATGACGATATTAAATAGCACTGACCTGAGGACTGAGCCCTGCCCACAGTTTCCAGGTTGACACCACTGCCCACATCTTTCCAGGTCAATACCAACCCATCTACCACCACTCTCTGGGTGCATCTCATTAGCCAATTCGCCACCCACATGACCATCTAAGTTACAGCTGGTTAGTTTTTTTTATAAGAATGGATGTGACACCGTATCAAAGGCTTTTTTAAAATCCAAGTATATGACATCTACCTCAACTCTTGCTTCTAAGCAGCTTGTGAACTGGTCATAAAAAGAAACAAAGTTAGTCAGGCAGGATCTATGTTATGTAGGCAGGACCTGCTATGAATCCATGTTGGTTGCCCTTCAGCATTATTTTTAGTGATGGACTCCCACAGATGTGATCCTTAACAATTTTTTTGAAGGTCTTCCCAAGGAAAGAGGTGAGACTAACTGGTCTATTGTTGCCTGGGTCCTCCCTCTTCCCCTTTTTGAAAATAGGAACCACATTGGCCCTTTTCCAGTCCTCTGGGACCTGTCCTGAGTGCCACCAGTGCTCAAACAGTCTTGCCAGTGGTTCTGCTATGACACAAGCTAATTCCCTAAGCACCTTTCAATTTTTTTTAAATTAGCAATTCGTCCAGACAGGTGTTAGGATCCTGTCAAAAGCAAAATGCAGCCAGGATGTCTCTGATACTATGGAAGAATATGTTGATAAACATTTTCTAACATGAACACCTGAACTAGGCTCCTACCTATTCAGTTAGGCAATCAAGTCATAAAGAAGTTACTCCTGTGTAGAAATACTGAGCATGTAAAAATCCTTATGACATCAGTGGGAAGTAATGGCTACCCTGCCCCTTTGAAAATCTGATCACTTTTTTTAAGTGTCATATTATGGATTTAGGCACCTTACTTTAGGAACACAGGTTTGAACATTTTGACCTAAACCACTAAACAAGCTGCTTACTGGCTGGAATACTCTTGCAAGTACTAAAAACCTCCTAACTTTGGTTTAGCATGCAAGATCCAAACTATTTCATAGCTAAGCATTTTCCCATCAAAACCTGGAAATATTCAGCTTGCCAAAGTCACTATTGATGCCACTGAAACAATTATTGAAGTAACTTACCCATTTAAAATAAAATCTTAATGCAGGGCATTTGCATTGAGGCATGACCTGATACAACCTCATCTGAAGACAAAAGGAAGTCATAAATCATTGCATATTGCTAATAGTGACTGTTCGTTGAAGCTGACTAAAACCTGAAACTATAAGACATTTTTAAATATTCATTAAACAGATATTTTCTTCCCCGCTTCAAAATGCCTTTCACCCCTGAGAAGAAGGGAGTTGGCAGTTCTTCTTCAATTATAAAGACATTACAAGGGAAAGAATTGTCTTCACTTCCTTGCAGACATTAAGAAATGGATCTAGAGGGAGACATGCACTTCTCTTTCTTTACGATTAGAGCAGCTGTTGCATATAACGTCCTCTAAGAATACTTAACTGTTTAAGAGATGACCACGCAGGGATGTATTTCACTCAGACCTAGTATAAAAGCACTCATTTCTGTCCTAGTTTCTGAAATACAGTAATTACAACTTTGTTTCATAGCCCAATGCAAAAAAGAAACTCAGGCACATGCTTCACATTTAGCCCACAAGTAGCCTCTTGGCACCAGCACTGAATCAGAGCCCTAGCACTGAATCAGAGCCCTACACTGTGATTGCAAAGGAACTTCTGTGATCACTGTCCTTTGGTGGATATTTTCAAACATCTTGGACTTGCAAATTGTGGCACTTTCTCTTTAGTCATGAATGCATTGTCAGTGCATGTTGCTGTCTTTCAAAAGTTGATTATGAACTTTTCTGGTGTTTTTTTCTACAGCTTTGGTTCCTGGAGTCATGTAGTTATGCAAGAGACTCAGCTTGCTTGATTTCTTTTCCTTATTTATTTATTTTTTAAAGAAAAAGGTGTGCAACCCTCATGGTTATAGAGAAAAGCACAGAAACTTGAAACCTAAACACTCAAAATCCAGAAAAGAAATACCACTCTCTCCCCAAACATAAGCCATTCTGATGGCTTTCGGGGGTCCAGATCATGGTTTCTGGAAGCTTAGTGTCAATAATGTCAGAGGCAGGATCTTTTATTCACAATGTCAAAGGATGCAGAACCAATTATTTCTGTGGTTATTTATACATATTTCCATGGTGCTTGCTGCTGACGTATACAAGTATCTCACAATGGAAAAAAAGGATGTCAAATTTCTTTTTAAAAAAGAAGGTAATAGAAGGGCATTACAGTTAAGTGGGTATTGGGAGCTCTTGACATTATGGACACATTTTGGAGGATATACTGAAGACTTCCAGAGCTATAGGAAGGTCCTACTATAGCTGGAGATAAGGCTTTTTAACTGAGGCTGTAACAAATTGGTGTACTCTGGGTATAAAGGGGTATAAAGGGGAACTGGAACACACAGTGATACACCAAGACGTGAATTAGGGCCTTCCAGAACTAAGAGCCTGAAGTAAAGAGGCAAGCATTTCTAGCTGAGGCTGTAGGAGATTCATATGGTCTCAGGCTTAGGCACAGGTGAGCTTTTTAATTCATGCTCACCAGTGGGTCATAACCAGAAGCCCCCATCAGACCCACTTTGACGCACATACTCCTTAAGCATATCATTTTTATAAGCCATTTGTTTGAAAGTTGTTGTTGTGGAGATCAGAAGATTTTTCCACAGTCCACCTTTGTACAGTCTTTGGATACTAGTGAACAAAGAAATAAGCACTTACTGAAATGGGGCAGCAGACTCTGAACTTTTAGCTTGTTTCCTAAGCACAGGATAAGCTTTGCAATTCTCAACTAGCTCTAGATCACAGTGCAGCTGACAAGGCAGAGTTATAGCAATTAACATTTTCTTTAGGATAACTGCCAAGAACCACTGGTCCCAGTAACCAGAAGAATGTTGAAGACCCAAGCTTTCACTTACTGAATAGAAGTCTCCTGTCCTTTTCCTTGCATTTGCCACGGGGTTGAAGATTAAAATTTAGGAAATGCCAAGGAGAATTTTTGACTAGTATCTGAGTAGAGGTCCAGATGTTCTGTGCCTGGAGGTTTAACCATGGCTATTGACAGACATGACATTTGTTGCATTATGTATGCTGTCCACAGGTTCACACTTTGGTGTACTACAAAAACAGTTTTAAACAGCAACTTCTATGTCGCACAAAACTTTTCAGAAGCAAATTTGTGTGGGCAGCTCTCTCAGATCCCCACTATCCCACAGGGCAATGTTTTCCCTCCCTGCCTTTAAGGGGGAGTGAGGGAAGGAAAGTGGCTAGCTCCCTGATGGCAGTGACAGAGCCAGAGTCTGAGTTCCCACCCCTCGGTTCTCTCTCTTGCTGGGGCTCTGGCAGTGACTGCAGTGATCAGCTGCTTCCACTTGCAAGCAGCCCCCAGCTGTTCTTGCTGTGGCACTTTGTAATGCTGCAAAAATAATGTGTCAGTGGTCCAAGGGCCAAGTTTTGAGCTGTGTTCTGTTTTGAGTGACCCAGCTTAAGAAGGAAGTTTGAAACAGTTATAGTCTTCATTTTGGGAGTCTAATACTGAATTTAATTTTTCAAGGCAATTATTTGGAAACACAAAGGGGTATTTTTCATGGATTGTCAAATTTGGCTTGTCAACTGTGATAATCTCTCATAAAGTATTAGTGTGTTCGTGGGTCCTTACATTTCACAGGGGTAGATGAACACATCTTCTAGATTGTTTGCCTATATCTATGTAGCAACAGCTCACTGAGATTGCAGTCAGACTCGGGGCCCTATTCTGCTATATTCTATATAGTTACCACCGTGAAAAATTAGGAGCTTAATCTGGTTTTTGCAAACTCATCCATCCTGCCTCCTGTTTTAGCTTTATGTTTATCCCTTCCATTAAATAAAATAAAATAAAATTTCCATTGTTCATTTCTCAAGGAAAGTTCCTTTGATCACTGTCGTTTAAAAAAAAGTGGGGTTTGGGGAGAGGAGGGGAGGAGTTAGGGGTTGCTACTGTGTGGTATGACAAACAACCATTTAAAGATAGCAAGAAGGCAAGGGGCTAGACAGTATTTAAACTGAGATTCACCTACAAAATGTAATCTCTACAAATGGCATCCATATTTTTCATTTTCCAATGGTTTCTGTAACAAATGTACTGTGGTATCTGGGAAAACACATGCTTGTCTGTCAGCTTAACGGGCTCACCTGGTTTCAGAGACCTCAGAGAGTCTTTCCTTCTCGTGCATTCTCACTAGGCCCTCACTACATTATGTATCCATGTTATCTTCAACTCGTTGTCAGTCACACATGAAGACACTCAGTATACAATTCTTTTAGTTATTTTTTAATTTTAAAATTTAAATTTTAGAGACCTGGGACCTCTACCTCTAGAAGCAGAAGCCTCTAATGCAAAAGGCCTACTTCCGCAGGCAAAGGATACAGCATCATTATAAAGCCAACCCACCACAAGAGGGAGACAGAGTGCCACTAAGTAGTCATGGCTTACATCACTATAAGATCTCACATGTACCTCCATATAGATACAACCATCTTTTGGTTTCAGTGTAGTATTTAAGTACATGCTTAACTCAAGACATACAAACAATCCCATAGACTTCAATGGCATTATTCATGTCCAAATTTAAACATGTGTTTAAGCACTGGGTTGAGGTTGTGAGAAGTACAGGAACATGTATACAATGGAAGATGTCATATTAAAATGTATTTAAATGAAATGTATAACTCATTCTCAACCAGGCTGCAAATAGCTCTAGGGAATTCCACATTTGAGCATGTATCCATGAAAAGAAACAGCAACACTGGGAAACTGAACAAATGAGAAATAACATTAGCTTGTCCAATAATATATTCTCTTTGCAGTCAAATGCAATAAGATAAAACACGCAAAAGACTTACACAAAGGACATGCAGGACTACTGCTCCATGCTTTCGGTCCTCATTTGTAAAGATGTCACTGGGGAATTCGTGAAGAGCTGAGAGGGGGGGAAAAAAGACACTTGAGATGTTGGAAACTGCAATATAGAGTAAACTAATCCAAACACTGAGTCCTTCTGCAAGTTGGGAATCTGGCAACAAGCATGTCTGTGAAACCCCTGTGCTAGGGATTCTGTACTATTGCTTCACGTTATGCTACTTTGCTTAACCTGTCCTCCGGCCATTTCTGTGAATACTTACTGTGTAATTTGGTACCATAGCAACTATACCATTATAGATTGCAAAGGCGCCTCAGAAATACTGGGCAAATCATAAACAAACAGCATCCTACTCCTGAAAACATGTAAGGAAAATGTGTTTTATTTTGGAACATGCAGTCACAATTCTGAGAGCATTTTTAGCATAGCAATCTGTGTCTGAAAAGGGAAATCCTGGGCTGGCTAAAAGTGGGAGGAGGAGGGGGGCTGGTGGTAGAAATATTTCTAGTCAAATTGATTTGCTGCCATAGGATTCTTGCCATATACACTGCTGAAATATACAAGTAAACACACAACGCATTGAGACAAGGAACAGCTGGGGCTTGTCACTCAGACCTCTTCTCCTACCATTTTTGTCTGGAGAGGGAGATAAGGACAACATACGGCTGTACACAGAAAGAGAGGCCCTGAGCTTTGAAATAATACCCTGGCTGCTGAATCTTTAGTGAAATAGTTGCAAATGGGAGTGGGGTATCAGAACCCTCAGGACCTGTCCTATCTAAATGGTTAAATTACCAAATAAAATACAAGCCCAAATAAAATGTTTGTTTTCAAAGGAAACCCCCAACAGCTGTACCAGTCTGGATGCTACAATGTGAGTGATGGGAGAGGTCAACCTTGCATTACAGTTTGGGGAATCAGGAGCAGGCATACAAGATCCAAGGGTAGAAGAGCCATTAACAGCTTCAGAAAGTGAAGGCATCATCCCACAGGAGGCCCAAAATGAACAGATGGTCATTTAGTCCCAAAGTCCCTCAGAAATGATAACGCATCTGCATGTGTAGTTGCTGCTACATATTCTAACCAGAAGGCAGAAAGGACACATCCCTTGTAGCCAGGTTTGTGTATCTGATCTGACTACTGTACATGGATCCAATTCTTACCCTTTCAGAGCCCTTTCATATTAGACATAGAAAGAAAAAACTCCACTTCTATCTTTTAAACCATTTCTCAAGCACCTATGGTTTTCCAACCTGCCTGTATTCCAACACTTGAAATAAAACAGGCCTAATGGTATGATAGGATTCCTCTCATATTTTAGTACAGGCAACATTTCAAGTTACAAAGTTTTGTACTTATAATGTTTATAAATTGACACCCTGTTTTAACTTTCTGACATCAGTTTAGACTTTACAACCCTTAACTTGATGTAACGTCATGCCAGAGAACAAGTTTGGTGCATCATCCATCTCCCTGGAGAACATCTATCCAAACTTCCTTGGACACTTTCTTTAAGAAAGCAGACAAAACTCCAGAAAAACCTGAAGCCAAGACTCCTGAGAAGACTCCAGCCAAGAACCCTTCAAAAAGTCCAACCAAGAGCCCTTCAAAAAGTCCAGCAAAGTCACCTCAAAGAAGTCCTTCCAAATCAATATTATTGCTATTTACAATATAAATACATTAATGTATCCATATTACTCATCTATAATTTATTGAGTACAAAATTCTGGGTTATTTTTGGTGAAGATAGGGTATCAGGCCTTGGTTCAGGATCCAATCCCCCATTTATAACATTGTTTCCTCCGGGAAAATCGGTTCCGAGTTACAATGTTTTGACTTAAGGCGCGATTCTCAGGAACCATTTGTGTCATAAGTCCGAGGACTGCCTCTATGTTTGAATTCTGGCTTGCCACTTCTTGCACTTGGCTCACAAATCCAGGTGAGACTGGGACCCCTTGGGATGTACATACAATATGAGCAGACAAGTTTATTTGGGTAAGTGTGATATTTTTTATTAGATCAACTATAAAAATTGTTCTTTGTAACCTTTTGGGCACAAACACCCTTCTTCAGAAATTGGAGAGAGTCTGCTGTTGGTTTGGATGCTCTCCTGGGTAGATTAGAAGCCAATATGCAAAAATGCAGGCCTGTAAAAATGTAAATGCATGGTAGACAATGGCGGGGGGGGGGGGGGAGAGGGAAAGGAGGATGTTGACTTGGTGAAAGAATGCAGCTAGTAAACTGCAGAGAGGTTACCTAGGGTTCTCAGATGGCAGGCAGGTTATAATATGCCATTAAACCAATATCTATATTTAGTCCATGATTTTTTGTATCCAGTATATCTATGAAGTGAAGTTCATAGGCTCATCTACGAAAGGTGTTTTGTAAATTTACTTTGAAGATTAGAACTGAGAGAGAGGTTACCTTGTGAAAAGTGTGTACTTAGAGGTAATTGGATATCTTTGTCTTTGATAGATTTTTGGTGTGCGTTCATTCTGGTATGCAGTTGTTGTTTGGTTTCTTCTACATCTTTTCCATCAGGACGTTTACTACACTAGATGAGAGATATAACATTTCTAGAGGTGCAGGTGTAAGCTCCAGAAATGGTGATGGTTCTGTTGTGGGTTGTAGTTATTGTGGGACTGATGGAGATGTATTGGGAGGTTTTACATTTCTTATTCTGGCATGGCCTGGATCCATTCAGTGTACTTTGGGTCATAGGAAGGTTGCTTCTGGTGATGAGGTTAGCAAGGTTTGGTGCCTGTTTAAAGGCTAGGATGGGTGGTTCTTGAAAGATCTCTTTGAGAATTGGGTCTTCTTCTAGTATGGGTCGCAATTGTTTGAGGATTTTCTGTACAAGTTCCAGGGAAGGATGGTATGTCATAACTAATGGTGTGCAATTTGTGGGGATTTTCTTTTTGTACTGTAGCAATTCTTCACGTGGTATCCAAGGGGCTCTTTCAAAAGCGTGATCTCTCTCTCTTCCTTTCTTGTTGGGTGAAAGCCCTTTGGAGATCTGTGAGGTGGCGATCGCAGGTATTCCCCTCATGGTAAATTCGGTAGTATTGGAGGACTTGGCTGTAAATTACAACTTTCTTGGTGTATTTAGGGTAATTGCTGGTTCTGTGTAAATATGTATATTGGTCCATGGGTTTCTTGCATATGCTGGTTTGTATTTTACCATTCTGGATATTGATCATAATGTCTAAAAAGGAGATGTTGGATTATTCAAAAGACAGTCTGATGGAGGGGTGATGATTATTGAATTTGTGATGGAAATCACTTAGAGACTGCAGGTTTTTGGCCCAAATCATTGATATATCTTAGGTATAGCATGGGTTTGATGATGCAGTTCTTGAGGAATTCTTCTTCCAGGTGGGTCATAAAAAGGTTCGGATATTGTGGGGACATTTTGGTGCCCGGTGCCCATAGCTGTGTCCATGGTCTGGAGGAAGTGTTGGTTACTGAAACTAAAGTTGTGTGTGTGAGGATGATATGTATAAGTTCAGTAATATCTTGAGGTCTGTACTTTGAGTTGTAATCTTGCTCTTGTAGATATGTAAGGTAGGCTTGGATTCCTTCCTGGTGGAGGTATTTGTTACATAAACTGGTAACATCCATGGTGACTAGGAGGGTATTGCTGGGAATGCGGTCTATATGTTTTAATTTAATTTGTGTAGAACATCTGTTGTGTCTTGGACAAAACTTGGTCTGTGGGTGTCAAGAAGTTTTAGGGTGGATTCGATGAAACCTGATATTTCTTCAGTTAGGGTTACATGGTTGGATATTATAGGTCTGCTGGGGTTCCCTTGTTTGTGGATTTTAGGGAGGATGTAAAAAGTCCATGGATTGGGTGGGTGGGGGTGTGGGAAATCAAGTTTTGTAGTTTTTCTTGTATTTCAGATGGCAATGATGTGATGGTGGTTTTGAGTTTTAAGGTGAAAAGGGGAGTTGGATTATCCTCTAGTTTTTTGTAGTAGGTGGTATCAGAGAGTTGTCTGTTGGCTTCTTTTATGTAGTCTTTATGATTAAGAATAACTATAGCTCCTCCTTTATCTGTTGATTTTATTACTTTTTGGTGGTTGGATCTTAAGAGTTTCTATGGCCCTTCTCTCTGAGAGGGAAAGGTCATTATGGTGGTGTTTGTTGTTGACTATTTCAATGTTCATTCTTTCCCTGAAGCAGTCAATATAGTAGTTGAGGTTTGGATTTCGTCTACAGTCAGGTGTCCAACCTGAGGTTTTTTTTGATTTTTTGGTGCTAATCTTTTCCTTGATGTCACAAGATGAAGTGCTGTTGAAGTGGATTTGTTTTGGTTGTAGAAATATTCCTTGAGATGGAGCTGTTGGAAAAATTATTCTAGTTCTTCACATTGTAGCATCTAATTAGGGTATTTTTCTGGACAGAAATTAAGGCCTTTAGAGAGGACAGTCTTTTCAGCTTTGGTAAGTGATAATATTGATAATATTTGAGGGCTGACTGGTTCCTTCAGTTTCATTGAGAATGAGGTTGGAATGTTGTAAGGTATCGGTGTTATTTCTCTGATGATTGTTTTGTGGCTGGAAAAGTTGTTCCTGTAGTAATTGGTTCCATTTCTTCTTTTTATATTTGATGGATGTTGCAGAAAATCTTTGGTAGGCTTTTTCATATACATTGTATAATGTTTGGGATGATATCTGGATTTATCTTTTTCAAATTGTTGTAGCATGTCTTGATTTCCTTCTTGACCTGATCTCTTTTGGAGAAGGTTATGTGAAGATGATTTCTAAGTTTATTCTGAAGTTTTCCTGTGTAGTTGTGAAGCATATTTGGAACTCTGTGTAGTAGTCAGAGGATTGTAGATATTCAGTCCTCTGGGAATGATGTTGTGTTTCTTGCATAGGCTTAGAAAATATGTCACTGCTGAGTTGGACTTCTTTCTTCTTCATGTTGTGAAGTTTCCATTTCAAATGGCACAATTTGTATCTTCCTTGTTTCAGGGTTTTGGTTGTAGCCGCGTTGGTCTAAGGACACAGGCAGACAAGGTTCTTTGGGTGAATGTGATATGTTTTATTAGATCAATTAAACAGTTGGAAAATTGTTCTTTACAAGCTTTTGGGCACAAACACCTTTCTTCAGGCATTGAAGAGAGTCTGCTGTTGTATACTAGTAGGCTGTTGCCTATGAAAGCTTATGCCTCTCTGAACAAGTTCGTCTCAAAGGGCACCTATACATGTGCCCAACACCTGCTCTGATGTGTTCTAATTAGAAGGTGTTGGAGCAGACTCGATTAATCAAGTCTGCTGGACCACTCTAATTAGAACTTTCCAGCAGCCTCGGTGTCATGTGTATTCAATGTTCCCATGTTTCAAAATGGCAGTGAGAGTGCTTTAACTAAAGCTCATCGAACAAACTTTAGTTAAAGCACCCCTGCCCTCATTTTGAAGTGTGGGATGCTGAATACCTGGAACACAGTGGACGATTTAATTAGAGTGGCTCTTGAGAGCCACACTAATTAACATGCACCTTCCCCAACACTACCCCAGAGTATGTGTAAAAATGTCCTAAAATGTCACCATGACTTGCCATAATGCCTTGCCCATTGTAAGAACCAGCCTTTCCCAAAGAGATTACAATAGAAACAGTCAAGACAAAGGATGGGGGAAAGGCCATATTACACATGGGAAATCTAAGCCTAAAGAGAATAAGTACCTATACAAAGTCTCTCTGGAAGAGGTAAGAGTTAAACTCAACTCCTGCAAAACCCCAGTCAGTGGCTTAGCCATATGTCCATCCTTCTGGATTGAGACTGTGTGATGGGCCCAGTTCAGTGAAATGCATGCAAGTGGGGATTTTGGTTAAAGGCAAATTTTAATTTGGAATAAACAAAAAACATTGCAATATTCACACTGCTCATCAGAGATGATGGCCATCCAATTGTTCTGTCTGCCTCATGTCATGACCCTTCCTTTACAGGTTCTTCTGGCCTCAACAGAACAAGGACAGTCTTATTGCTGAAGGCAGCAGCAGCAGCCCACCTGATGAGATACCTGGAATACCTGACACATGAAGCTCATTGTACTTGAGAGACAACATTGTTCTCCCTGTCCACTGTGTTGGCAACTACAGGCAGGTTTCCAGAGTCAGTTAACTCCCAGATTATTGCACAGCCATCAAGGGAAGCCCCCCTTGGGCTGAGGGGGGATGCAGTTACATCTCCCTGACCAATGAGGAATGCCTATAATATGGACAGGATGTCTGTAGGAGAGCATCTTTACAGCCCCCAGACACTCAGGAGAAAGGAAATTTTGTGGCAATAAGAAAGGAGATATAAAGGATGTATGTAACAATCCATGAAGATTTAGGCCACGTTTAGAGGTAACTCAGTGGAATACAAGAGGGTTTACTCTGACATTTCTTACCGAATGCCCTGTTGTTAGGCTGTGCTTATATACTCCCTTTTAGTCAGATGCTTATATATCACTTCTGAATCCAGTTCTGAACCCTTTAGACATGGCTGAACAGACTGGCAGCCAGAGAATGATATTAAATCTATCTCTGTTGTACACCCTGGTTTTATGGCAAGACAACTTTTTCTGGCCTTGGAGAACATACATTATTGGTATTATGTTACTGTCTAACCACCACCAAGATCAGAGCTCCCCTGTGCTAGGTGAAGTCTAAGCTCCCCTGTGATAGGTGCTGTACAAGTCATAGGGAGGCAGTGCCTGTTGTGAAAAGTTTACAGCTTCACTAGGCAAATGAAAGAGAGGAAGGACTTTTATCCCTGTTTTACAGATTGAAAGCTGAGGCACAGACATATTAAGTGATCATCCTGAGTTTGTAGCAATCTCCTCTCTGGCTTAACCAATATGGTGGACGGTGGAAGTCACATGGCCATGCTGCATCCTGGGAGGAGCCTGGGGCATGATACACTTGAATTATAACTCCTATGAGGCATTGTGGCAGCTCCAAGAAACATGTTGAATCAAGCTAAAATGAAACACATCCCACCCATCTGAGCCAGAGTTTCTCTGGAGGTTCTAGTCAGTGAAACAATATGATGACATTTTGACTTTTCATCCTGATTTGGTCCGAGTGTCCCATTGGACTTACTAACTATTAAGTCATTATTAAGGGGGTGCATATTACAGACATGGAGAGGTGTGAGGTGGCCCAACACACCATCAGATGGTATAAGTAACGTATGGAGGAGACAAGCAAAAGGTGAGCATTTTGGACTCCCTCCATACCATTTCTGCACTTTGCCTGGAACTTATTATTTATGGATCAGAACAAATGATTTCTTTAATGCTGCTTCTCCTGCCCCTTGAGATCTCCTTGGGGCAAACAAAGCCCTTGCTGTAGAACAAGAGCACTGTTCAGGGGTTTATTATTGCTTGATACTGACTGTTGTGAGAGACTGCAATGCTGTCAATCTCTGGGTATCCTGAATTTTAATTTGTCTCCCTGGTGAGGAACTTTTATTGTCACTGAAAAACTTTCACAGCCTTAGCACTACCCGTGGACCAGAGAACAGCAACTTAGCAATTGTGTGGAGACAACCCTCTATTAACAAGCAAATGCGCCTGTGTCATCTGTCCTGCTGACTGTTGTGACAGCTCCCTGCAAAAGAAGAGTTGCACTTAACATTAGCTGACACCCATTTGGAGGCATTGCAAGGCCTAAGCATCCATGCTTACAAAAGTGAAAGGAATAAAAAGCACTTGAAGCAAACTGTCATCAAACAGAAGATGCACATTAAAATGCTATGAGATGCAACTAGCTGATCTTATCTTAACTTCAGCAACATTCCAGTGCACATATAAAATTGCTGGAAACAAGTCTTGTTTGAGGTTGCTATGGCCTAGGGCCACTATTGCTGGTAGGAGTTCCTACACTTACTGTGCTTAATCAAAGCTTGTGTACTACTTTGTCTGGTGCTGGTGTCTCTTTCAAAACCAAATCCCAGCCTGAGAGTCAGGAAAAAGTCTGCAGAGAAAACAGCAGCTCTATATTTAGATTGATCTGCCTGCACATGAGAAGATTCCACTGGATGTCCTGCATACATTTCAAATCATAGTAATCCCCCTGCAGCAGACTCAGAGGCAAAGTCATTATTGCTCTGAATACAGAATATAAATGTTTACTCTGCAATAATGCTGTAGGATTCAGGCAAACTTCATGGTCTAATTAGCTTTGAAGAGAGCATCTGTTGGTAGAAGTGAACCATGAAGAAACTTCATACAGGGGCTTAATTATTTCAAATAATGATATGATAGAAGGAAACACCAAATCAGACACAGTATAGTTCATCACAACGGTCCACAGGAAGGAAAAAAATAGGTCCAGTTTATCGTCTAAGTTACTGCCAGTATACCATATTTTCTCAAATACAACATGCACTTTCCCCAAACAAAAAAAAAACTGCTGGAAATTTTAGTGCATATTATATGCAAGATATATAGTAAGAGCAGTTTCTCCCAGTTACAGAGCCAAAGTAAAAGTAAAATTTGCACATGGCTCACAGGGAGCTGAGCAATAAGCAGGCTCATCTTTCTGGCTGCTGCTACTCAGTTACTTACTACAAGAAAAGATCTTTTCTTAATTTTGTCTTTAAAAAAAAAAAGGTGTATATTTTATTCTGGAGCATGTTGTATGTGAGAAGATATGGTAACCTGTATTTGAAACAGTGTGAGATATAGGTGCCAACTTTAACTTTTGCTTGGGGGGGGCGGGGGGCAGGGGAGGACAAACAATGATGGACATGTGGAAAGTTTAACGCATTTCAGGTGACAGCCCAGTTCCTGGGGGGAGGGGGAGGCAGGGCCCTCGGGTCCCTCGGGTCCCTACCTACTCAGCTCCCCTGTGAGATCAAAATGGCCTCTAGTGCCTTCACTAAGTCTTACTGCTTGGAGCTATGAATTTCTTAAGAGTCTGTTCTGAAAATGAAAATAGATTGGAGTCTGTATTGTTAGTGTGCTCTGGCTAATAAAATCTTTGGTGTTGGATGGCACTCAATAAACTTTAGCTATGGTGCTACTAAAATAGGTTTAATTGCCTCCTTGCTACTGAAGATAAGAAGCAGGTGACTGCTTCCAGAAAGGCAGACCCTGAGCTCATGTTAAGCTTCAGCGCCTGCAGGGGATATGCCATAGAGGCAGATGCAGGCTCAGTGTCCAAGTAGCCAGACATTTTCTCACCACCCATAAGTGGCAAAATCTCTATTGGGAATGGCTCTAAGCTTTCTCATCCTTCTTCCATTCAGTACTGTGCATCTAGGGCTTCCCATTCCCAGCAGAGGATAAGTGAGCAGGTTCAGGAAGTTTTTGTGCTGCTTCCAAATCAAGGTTCAGAGAAGACTCATGGCCTGCCCCAGGCAGGCTGATACCATCTCCAGCCCTTTAACAGGTTGGTGATTACAAAGGAAATGCAATAAAGATGGCAGCTATTCCTCAACTCCATCTCCTTCTGCAGCCAGTCTCATTCCTCCCTTCCTAGTTTAAGTTAAACCAGAGTCCCCCAACACCCCAGATGCTTTGGAGCCCTGAGCTGGGCTGGGCTGGGCTGGGCTGGGCTGGGCTCTCTGCTACAGATAACATGCTGGCCCTGCCCCTCTCCTCCCTAGCCAGAGCTCCGAGAGAGACTACAGGCACAGCAGGGTCTGCCTGGCTTCCCTTGCTGCTCAAGCAGGGATTCCCCCCTCCATCCCTCCCTCCCTCTCCTCTCCCACAGCAGGGACCCCAGCCCCATGGACCCTAGGCATGTGGTATGCTAGCTAATGCTGAGAGGTGTCTGTGTGTCTCTAATTTCACTGGGACAGGCAGACAGGACAAAGACAGATAGAACAGTGTCCGCTTTGGGCTTTTTGGAGCTAATCAACAGGTCAGCTGGTAATGTCCCTGCATTCCCTTCTTGGAAAAAAACTGTTTAAGAGCTTAAACTAATGAGAAAGACTTTTGTTTTGCTGATGGGCTGATAAACACTGTAGTTTGCAGCCCTGTCAGGTTTGCAGACAGGGAGAGGAAAATTGAAAAGCTCAGTATTATCAACAGATGCATTCAATGCACACACCCCCTTTGCCTCAGAGTGCTAGCCTGGGGCAACACTCTTGCCCCTTGAGAAGCAAGTGGGGGAAAAGCCTGAGAGAAAAGCCTGAGACAGTGCAGGCCTGGGTGGGGGTTTAAACTCCTCCACAATCAGAGCATCCTGCTGGGGCCTGGCCACATCCCTTCTCAGCTCAGTACTATGGAAAGGAAGGGAGGGCTTCTCTAGTGTCCCCTGGATTCTAGCCTGAGCCAATGCAGGCATGTACCTGCATTTCTTCAGTCCAGAGGGGATGTCTGTACAGTTACAAACCGATTCAGCCTAGGCAGGTTAGACTAACCTGCAAAGATTGAATCAATTCAGGCTCAGGTTTTTTGAATATCTGCCCCTAGCCTAATTCACACAATTTGTGTAGGGATCAGAAAGGGACCTTCACAGGGTCCCAGAGTGGCATGTGGAGTGGAACTGCTCCATCTATGTTGAGCTCTGCTTTCACTTCCTGCCTCCCATACACTGGAATGAGGTCAGTAGCCCAGCATACAGAACCCCTGTGCACAAAAGTTTTGCAGTTTACTTTTGCTGCCACCTGATGAAAGGTGGCATTTCCACTTGAGTATAATCTACACATTGATTCTCTCAAGTGGCATGCTAACAAGCCTTACAGACAACTGTAGACAATACTGTTAAAAATAATCTTGGTTGTTTAGTTTATTCTATTTGCTTTCAGCAAGTAAAGTATTTTGTGGGATTAACAAATGTATTTCCAAAGTGAGTAGACAATTAGGATAGCAATTGAAAGAGACATGCAGTATAGATGGATAACATGTATTGCAAATATGGTTTTGTTAGTCACATAAAGGCAAATTACTTTAATTTACTTAAATGCTCCATTACCATTCTGAGTGTTAATTGGATTATAAAGCACTTAAACATTGTCAGCCAGTTAAGTTGCCAGAATTTTCATTACACGTTGAAAAGTGACTGGAAAAATGACATTCTGGTATTCCAAGTTTATTGTGTCTTTCAATAACCCCAGATTAGATTTGCTCAGTTACAAATAAAAGAGATGTGTTTCTTCTGACTGCCAGCCCTATGATTTCTACTTGGCTTCCACATCAATTAACATTATTAAACTTTCTGCAACTGGAATTTAATTAGAAGTTTGGTAGATGATTAAATAAAAAAATATAAATCTAGCTCACACTTTTGGAGCTGTAGTGCCTCTGCAGCAATAAATGAGTAAAAGGCACTTACATCTTAATTTTGTTGCTAACATAAGCAGCCATGACTAGAGATGGGCAGGGTGCCTCTCTGCAGAGTGAGAAAACGCCACTGATATTATCACTTTTCAGAACAAAATGACAGTTTAATGTTACTAATATGGCATTTGCAAGATCCTGGAATAGGTTGCTAATAAAGCGCCCTGCCAACGTAGGGCGTGTGCTGATATAAAAGTACACAGGAGATCTCAATATTAGTCTTTTCATGAAAAAAGCAAGATCAGCAACACCACATGCAAGTCCTCGGCGTGTGGTAAAAGACATCTTGACATCCATAAAATAGAAAAAATAACAAATAAATAGCACCACAAGGAAGGGCAAAGCGCCCAGCATTTTAAGTAAAGCCTGATGTAGTAACAGACTATTGGTTTGATGCCTGAAATCAGGCAGCTTGGGCAGAATCTACTAAGGAGGCATTTCCCAAACTGTGAAGCATGTCCCTGGAGGGTGGGGAGAAGGTACACACAAAAGGTTCCCCAGCATGCGTGCAAATAATGGCAGCAATAAGCAGTGCCCTCTTACCTGAGCCACTCTCATACTCCCTTACTTGATCTGCCACCTCTCCTCTTCACCACTTGACACCTGCAACAGGAACTGGCAGCACTGGGGGGCTGGAGAAATTGGCAGTGAGGGAAGCAGTGAAGGGAGCTAAAGTACAGGTGTATGAAACTGTCCAACTTTAGTACAATCGGGTGGAAACCCAACAGATTTGGGAAACATCACACTAAGAGACATAGGGTGCATCTACATGTTGATTAATGTGCACAAATAAACTCTGGGACTTCTTGCTGCAGAGTTTTTTTTGTGGACAGCAGTGCACATGTAGACACTGCCCCAGCTGGCTAGGGCACAGGATGGTTCAGTGCAGGGCTAGCCAGCAGGCAGCCCCTGTGCTGAGGCACCTTGCACCCCAGCCAGCTACCAGGCAGCACATGCAGACTTGTGTATTTTACAAGACTACCCTGTTGCAATGTTTATTAGTTTCATGCATCCCAAGAGGGGTGCATGTGTAACACCAAGACATTTACTGAGTAGCTAATTAGTCAACTGCACAGTAAATGTCTCGTGTAGACACTCCCACAGGCACCATACTGCCATAGGGTGTCAGTCCTAGGACGTGGGCTGTACGGCCTGGGGGCCAATCGGGGATCAGGTTACAGGACTGGGGTAAGGCTGGAGTTAGCAAAGGCAAGCAGAGTCCAGAGATGGTGCCCCCCTGCTAGTGCAGCTGCTGGGGTGTGCAGTCCTCACTGGTGTGGCCCCAGGCCCCTTAGAAGTTGGACAGCCCTAGACTAGATGACCTCCTGATGTCTCTGTTAGTCCTATTTTTCTATGACTCTGTGCCCTGCTCATCTGCTGTCTCTCACATGCACAAAACCCAGGAAAGCCACAGTGAAGTTGCACTAGGAGAATCCTTAACACTTTCATCTCTGAAGCCCTGGAGAGCAGCTATTGAAAGATGGCTTCACTGCTGCATTTCAGCAGCATTTGCTGAGTATCAGGAGATGGACAGGTTGTGCTCAAAGACTGTCCCTGTCCAAGAGAGCCAGGGTTGCAGTGTGGACATAACCTAAGAGTCTCAAGTCACTGGGCAACAAAAATGAAACTGTGTGAACATCAGAAGACAGATTTTGACCTCTTATGTTCATTGATGTTGTCTCTGACCCTTTAATAGATAAAAACATCATCATTTGCTAGGTCTGTTTATTTATTATTTTATTTTGTGGTTGTACCAAGATGCCCCAGTCAGAATCCCTCTCCCTCGACTGTGGTATGCTCTGTACATACAAAATCTAAGATACAGGCAGTATATTTTGCCTCAAAGAATATACTGTCTAAGAAGCGGTTTAAACAGATTCCAGCATTAAGACAGGACTTTTTTAAATACTCCATAGAAGGCAAGACAAAGGGCAATGAAGTTAAAAACATCTGAAAGGATTCACTTTTCCTCAGCTAAAAATGTTATTAAGCAAAAGGCAAACATTCACATCACAGCTTGGTTTCTAAGAGATTTTCATAATCAATCACGAGGCGACCACAGACTGCAAAGGAAACAGCAAGAGGTCTTGTTTTAACAATATGTGTAATGATTCATTACCACATATACGCCCACTCTTGTGAGTAAACACACACACACCCATGTAAAAGAATGCAGCATGACACTTCTCATCATGGAGATGATAAAAATCCAATCTCTTATCAAGAATCTGTACTTGGTCAAAGAGACTGAGGTGCACCTAAGGTAAAGGCATGCAGGAAAAAATACAGTGTAAAAATAGAACAAGCTTCAAGCAAAAGGAAAGAGACAGGGAATCCCAGCCTCCATTCTGTTTGTGCATAACAGAAACACTTTATTCTATCTAAACTCAGAGTCTCTAAGGAACAACCTATCTGCCTACCTTCAATTTTTCTAAGGGGCCTGTCACTCTGCTATCTAAGATGCACTCTGAAGCCAAGCAATTTAATGGTCTGTGTTTTTTGCACTGATGTAATTACCAAATAAAACATGCAAATGTGAATTCTACTGCATTTTTAGGAGAGGATTTGGTGGCCATGAATCAAGTGTGGACGAGTTCAGATAAGATTAGAGACTTAAACCAAGCAGCTCCCTTGCAAGAAGAAATGGAAGGGACTGCCTGCAAGCTACTTTGATGACAGCTGCCCTGTTTCAGATTGTGAGAGCTTTCAGATTGTTTGTTATGGCATTTAAAAGACTGCTCAGATTCACGTAGAAAATGTAGTCAGAGACTTTTTTAGTCTTTTATTTTGGTTGCAGCAAGGATGGAAAAAAATCTGTAAATAAGCCTGAAACCACAGATAGAGAAACCCCTGCTGAGTCTGTCCAGTTGTACAGACTCTCACCTACAAGTTCTGCAGGGAGCTTGGCTTGAAAACTCTGCAGGGGGTTAAATTTCCATACTGGACGAGTGTTTCCACTGAAAGTGTCCTATGGAGTTATTAGGTACAGAGCTGGTTGGGCAGGATTGGGTCCCTATTACTACAGTGCACTCCATGTTTCATTTTCACAAGATTGCATCTGTGGGTGCCTGAATACCAGCTTGTAGATGCCTGGAGGTGCAATTTATGAAAGAGCGATGTCACTAGAGAGGTCTAGCCACCTGGACACTTCAAATGTTAAAGTGAAATCAGGTGCAAGCAATATTATTATCAGCAATAAAGAGTGAGTAGACATAAGCATGAATTGGAATGTTGCCAATGGCCTTTGATGGACTAACTTGTTAATGACATTGATTAACCATCGATCAGATTCTCAGCTAGTGTAAGGTCAACCGACTTATATGCTGCTTTATATCTGCTAAGGATCTCCCCTCATGTCTTTAAACATTTAATAGGAAGCTGATACATTGCAGGCAGAAAGATAATGTGTGATCTCAAACATGGTATTATGAATGTACATCTCAGCTACTGACTTTGTGAGCTGTCATGATATCCCCCAATGTGTACTAGATCAAAACCAGTTCTGTTGCTGCTAATTTCAATCAGCCTTTTCAAAAAGAAATATAAGGAACATATTCCCTCATCAAGAACTGATAGGCATTTTTATCCTTATTCAGTAAGGAAAAGCTCTATTTCA
Organism: Alligator mississippiensis; assembly: GCF_030867095.1. Taxonomy (NCBI): domain Eukaryota; kingdom Metazoa; phylum Chordata; order Crocodylia; family Alligatoridae; genus Alligator; species Alligator mississippiensis. Next base: position 230,153,520 of record NC_081824.1, read on the forward strand.
GTCACAATATAATGAGTAGCTGGAATAACTCCTTGCTTTTCTCAAAAATCAGCATGTGATTTATTCAAATCAGAACACTGGTCCTCCTCTCCTTGGCTCTAGCTGCCTTGCAAAATCCTAAACATTACTTTTCTTTTTAAAGGATTTGCCCTTGTAACAAAAATCCTACTCTTTGTTCAGAATAGCACAGCTACCTCCAAGTGGTTTTCACACTGCTTACAAGGACAGATGCACAAAGAACATGATATTGCATTGTTCTCTTACATGCTCCCAAAAATACCCTCTCTCACATATCAGGAAATCTTTTCCCTGTTATATATTTGATCTCTTCCCTCCCAAGCTCTCTTTTGGTACATTTCTCACATCAAAGGAAACTACAGAGGGAGGCAAGCTTCATTTCTCTAGAACAGAGGTATCAAACTCATTTGGTCCTGTGGTTCGGATGAGTGGCATGGGGATGGCTGTGCCCACAGACTAGCCTTGTGTGTTAGATCCAGCGTATGTCCCAAAGTGGCTGGAGTAGGTGCTGCGTGCTGTGCATGTCCCAGACTGGCCACTCCAGGTCACGTAGCGCACACAGCACCCACACCAGTGTGCATCTGCTGCATGCTGGACCCAGCACATGCTCCAGAGCAGCTAGAACAGGTGCAGTGAGCACCATGTGAGAGTGGGTGCCATGTGAGACCTCGTCTCAGACCAGCTGCCCTGGCATAGTGCTTCATGCTGACCACACTGCATGTGGGGCCGACTTTGGTCACCAGTGCTCCTGGACCAAGCCACATGCTGCAAGCACTTCAGCGCGCATCCGTTCCATGCTGGATGCAGCACATGTACTGGAGTGACCAAGCTGGGACCACACTGCATGTGGGGCCGACTCTGGTCACTTTGGGGCTGTGCTGCACATGGCTCCTGCTCTGGCCACCTGTGGTGTGGTCCCGGAGCAGCTGAAGTAAACACTGCATGTAATGCACGAGGCCATCCAGCGCACCCCACATGCTGCCTGTGGATCCACTTGAGACCAATGGACAGCATCAGGGGCCAGATGATAGGGTTCTACGGGCCAGATCTGGCCCATGGCCTGTATCTTTGACACCCCTGTTATACAAACTTTGTATTCCCCATTAAGCAAAGTTACCTTGCTGAAGGAATTTAGGGCCAGATTCTATTTCACGTATTGGTCATTTAAATGAATGCAGAAATTTACGTGCGATTCTTTTCTACCCTGTTCAAGTGATGTAAATCCATGAGTCCATCTGCTTTTGTAACACACTGGCATCTGGTCCTTAAGACTGAAGGCAGGATGGAGATGCACCTTGTAAACTAACTAAATTAGATATACATAAGCTTTCATGAGCCTAACATCACTTCATCATGTGTGATGAAGTGAACTTGGGCTCATGAAAGCTTATGCTTCTCTCATTTAGTTAGTTTATAAGGTGCACCTCTACCATATTTTCTGCCTGACTTCAGAATAAAATGGCTAGTTAACTCTTTTCCCTGAAGACTGAGTCATAAAAAGCAGATAGGAGGACTATCTTTTGCATTACCTACTTTTCAGGAAGTAGTTAATGCTTAAGCAGGGTGGAATAGGATTGCATTTAGGCATCTAAGTCCACTTATGCACCTAATTGGTACAGTAGAATCTGGCCCTCAATGTTTGTTCCAACACGTGTACCATTGAGAGGTCTTTGTTTTCCAAGGATGAGTGACAGCAGGGTATTACACAACTGAGAACCCTTTCTGCCCTAAAAAAAATAATTATTAGCAGTATCACTCCTATTGCTGTCACAGCCAATTAAATACAGTGGAATCAGGCAGCTCTAGGGGGAGTCTAAGATGGAAACCTCCTAAATGAACTCAAGATCTGAGAAACCCATGAATGCATGTCAACCCTCCTCTTCATATCCCTGCTTAAAATGAAAAAATAGGTCACTGGGAGGATTTTAACAATGTTCTCTAAAGAATCTAGTGTGCTTGGAGCTGAAATAGTGTTTTAAATAAAATTCCTTACATTGCTAGCCAAGCTAGCTCCTCTGGGACCTGCTCTTGTCCCAACAGGAGCTCCTGGGAATTTTGCCATGAACTTCAACAGAAACAGGATCAAACTAGGGTTGCTTTCGTAGCTATGGTTTACAAGCAAACCTCTGCAATTGGATAATATGCATAGCTCAGCAAAACAAGCAAGCAAAAACATTTCTTCAGTGTATTTTCAAAGTAACCCCTTTGTTTGTTTAATATTTTTAATCCATCATGAATCAGAAAGCCAGGTCACAGTTTGTACTGCAGTAGGGCCTGAGGGCCCCATTCAGGGATCAGGACGTGATTGTGCCAGGTTCTGTACCACACAGAATGAAAAGGCAGTCCCTGACTCAAGGAGTTTATGATCCAGTGAGTTTAGAGTTGTGGAAAGATACTATAGTGTAAGGGTTTCCCAACCACACTTCCTTTTGACAAATAAGTCTCTCCCCCTACTGCTGTGTACAGACCATCAAAAATAATGGGCAATCAACTGACGCTGTGCAGGGCGGGCTCTGACTATAGTGTTAAGTGCTTGTCAAACCCACAGACTAAACCAAGAATCTCTTCTCCTTCCAATCTCATTTATCTTGCCTGCTTCTTGTTACAAGAATAGGTTAAAAAAATGCCCAGGCAGATGTGTGAACGTTAATCCATTTGGTATTCCTTTTAAGGCACTGAGTTATATATACAAGGGTCTGATTCTCATTTATGTTAAGGCTCCCTGACACTGCTGAAGGGGAGAGTGTTTAAGTAATTCAGATGAATATAAATAGATGTTCTGTCAGAATCCTAGTTTGAACTATACAGTTTAAAGAAGGAAGTGGGTAAGATGACCTGGAGAATGGGTTAAATCTCCTGCTTCAGCACAAACCCTGGGTGATTGATGTAGGTGTTGCAAGGCCTCACTTTTAGGCATCCAGCTACTTAATGGAAGAATGGAATCCACAGTCCAAAGTTAGATGCTACTCTCCATCTTCAGCATCCAAGTGTGTTCCTATGCCACTCTACTTGAAACTCTACATTGCCATTACTGCAAAAGTCAGGTGGTTCCTTCTTTTCCCAACTTCTTGGCTGAGTACAGACAGCCAAAAAGTCTGAGGTAGAATTGATTCAATCTTTGCAAGCTGGTTTAAGCTGTGTCGATTGAACCAATAAGCAAGTGAACAGACATTCACTTTTGATTCCAGAAATGCAGTCACATGCCTGTAATGGCCCGTCCCAGACGCCACGGGATGCTAGAGCATGCCTCCCTGCTTGGCTGGAGCAAATAGGTTGGGCCAAGGGTAGCTCACCCACCCTGTGAGGGGAGGCTTGTGGGGGAGGTGCAAAGCATCCTGGGATGCTGGGGAGACTGTGAGTCAACTTGAATTGAGAGGGGATCTGGGACAGAAGTACAGTAAATGTTTTTAACTTACATCTGTTAAGTCTGATACTACATCCATCCAAGTTTATCTTAGACCAGTTTCAGTCATTTTGAAAGCGGTTTATGTGCTCTGAACTTTTGTTGTGTTACAGATTTAAACTGCTTTCTGATCACGTATGCCAGTTTACGTGTAAGTCCTGTACCTAGCCCTTGGGGCTTAGGACCCTGCCATGTGTTCAAATGAAAACTGGATAGAAACCAGCTATGAAGTTGTTACATATTTTCAAGCACTAACTTTGTAGCTTATTGGCTCTTTTTGCAGCTGAATGTATGTTTTTATGGCATGATAATTACTTTATACATGTGGCTGGTCTAAATGTATTGTGTGATTAACCAGGTACTTCCATGATAATTACTTTGCATGTGTGGCCAGTCTAAGTTGATGCATGATTAACCAGTTAATTGCATAATATATGTAATGTGTGGTAGGGGTCTTAGTCTTATAGCTGAGATAAAGGTATGTTAGAAAAGCAGATGCTACAGCTGTTTATCAGGGGCTTGAGGAGGGTGGAACAGGATCACACACTGATGCCTAAGAGATGGAACATGATTTGGTTCCTAGGCACCATGTATATGGGGGAGGGAGGGTTGTTAGGTGTCTCAGAATAGGGTTCACAAAAACCAGAAAGCAGAGGAAGGGAGAGAGACTAAGTGAGACAGTAAGGAATGCCAAGGAGACTGGTGCAGTTTAAGCCCAGACCTTCAAAAATAATCAAGGTGCCTACCTCACACAACCACGAGACCTCTCCAAGAATAAGGGGCCTGACGAGGGCCTGTGTTTCCTTTAAAAAAGGAAGGAAGAGAGGTTGTTGTCTGTCACTATGCCCAATAACTCAGTGGTTAGGGAGCTCAAGGGAAATGTGGGTTCAATTTCCTTCTCCACCCAAAAGGATATGAACCCTGATTTCAAAGGAGCCCTAACAACTAGAAGAAGGGGCTTTTAGGGTGGGTGCTCTGTCTCTCTCTCCTGTTATAACTCTGCTTGAGTTGTCTAAACAAGTGTATAGCCTACATGGATGGGGGAAAGCTTGAAAAACTGAGTTCAAGCTAAAAACAAAAGCAAATACAAAATACCCAAAACTGCAGTTTAAAAAACCACAATTTTTTAAAGCCAATCTGATGATTTTGTGCACTTGGCTCATGAATTTTAATCAGTTAAGGCTGGCAATAGTATATTTACACTTACTATTTGTTTACACCCTGCCTAGTACAACAGACCTCAGTGGTCTATTCCTGGCTGGGACGATCTAGTTGGGGATGGTCCTGCTTTGAGCAGGGGGTTGGACTAGATGACCTCCTGAGGTCCCTTCCAACCCTCATTTTCTATGATTCTACAATGGCAATGCCCCCCTGAGTTATAACAGCCCTGACATTGCTATAGGCCCCACAAAAAGTCAGAGAGAGTAAACATTAATTATCTGGACTCCATTCCCCCCACCTTGCAAACCTGTCAGGGTGAGGCCACAGGAGGGAGAAGGCTGACACATGCACTGCATGGTACCAGCTGCACACAGAACACAGTTCTCTAAATAGCCACTCAGCCTGTGAGGTCACAGACTCATACAGTCTCAGGAAGAGCTCACAATGCCCATAGTACCAGCCACCTTCAGAGCTCTGTCCCTGCTATCTTCCCTGACAGAGTAGAGTGATGGCACAAAAGAATGCAGGTTCACTAGGGATCATATTGCAGGGGAACTGCATGTGGGATGTCTTGAACTAGCATGGGAATTACTCAGTGCCCTGAACCCAGAAAAGTTATGGATAATGGTGCTAACTAGCAAAATAAGAAATACCAAGTGATACTTCAAAGTAACATTTGCTCTGTAGCGTTGTAGATTTTAAGCCCAGGAGGAACCAGTATGAGTCTGAGCTCCTACGTAACACAAGCAAGAGAATTTCACTTAGACCACCACTCCTGCATCTAGCCTATAACTTCTGTTTGAGCAACAGCACAGTGCTTAAAAACCGCTATAAAGCAAGCTGAGTACAGGCATTACAACTCCAAGCCCTGCACTAATCAATTAAAAAGACTGAGTCAGAACTGCTTTTCTCCATTGCTGCTGTATACTCTACCTAGGGGACCTGCTTACACAAGGTACTGCTGACTGCCCTGTGCTTGGCCCCTCCCAGAAGTGCTCAGCATCAGTGTAATTACACAAATGCATGTTCTCATTTTACATGATGGTATCTTTACACAGTATGAAAGTGCCTCATTACAAATGAGAATAAGGCTTAGTTTTCCAGAGGAACGCCTTCTTTAAAGGTGAACAAATAGAATAATAGGCTGGTCAAAATAGATCAAAGGCTATTGTGACAGCTTCCTACTTGCTGACAGGCTGATAAAGCAGGGATATCTAGTAGTACAACTGAGGATAGGATTTGATCTGATCTCTAGGAACTGGGTTGGGATCCACTCATTGAATCCACATGTTGTGAGATGCTGGCCACTGGGACTAGAGACAGAAATTGCACCTAAAACAGTTTAAGTGATCAAAAACTGGTTTAAACCTGTAAGAGAACCTAAGTTCAGTGCACATAAATCAGTTTCAAAGTGGCCAAAACTGGTTTAAGATAAACCTGGTTGAATGTAGTATCAGATTTAAGTGATTTGCTTCAAACCAGTTTATGCAACTTGTGTCCCATACCCCTTCCTGGTTCAAGTTAAATCAGAGTCCCCTAGCATCCCAGCATGCTTTCCAGCCCTGAGCTGGGCTGTGCTGTCTGCTCCAGAGAGCAGGGCTGGCCCTGCCCCTCTGCTCTCTAGCTGGAGCACTATCACTGCTCCGGATGGCTGGGTAGGGGACTGCAGGCACAGCAGCGTTTTCCTGGCTTCCCCTGCCTCTCCCCTCCACTTCACTGCTCAAGCAGGCATTCCCCACTTCCCCCCCTCTCCCACAGCATGGACCTCAGGGTACAGACCCTCGCCAGCATCTGGCCACAGTCACACCAGCATCTGGCCACAGTCACGCCAGCATCTGGCCACAGTCACGCCACCCCCATGCTAGCTAATGCTGAGAGGTGTCTGTGTATGTGTGTCTCCAATTTCATTAGGGCAAGGGCAGACAGGACAGTGTCCGCTTACAGCTTTTTGGAGCTAATCAACAGGTAGCTGGTAATGTCCCTCCATTCCTTCCTTGGACAAAATGTTTAAGAAGAGCTTTAACTAAAGAGAGAGGCTTTTGTTTTCTTGCTGGTCTGATAAGCTTTGTGTTATCAGCTCCCTGCTGGCTGGCTTGTCTGTCAGTTTACTGCAGACAGTATGAAGAAGCAGGGAGATGGAGATTGAAAAGCTCAGTATAATCAACAGATGCATGCACTCCACACAAGCAGTCCTCCCTCCTCCACCTCCCCTTTGCCTCAGAGTGCTAGCCAGGGGTCAGGGGCTGGCAACACTCCTGCCTCTTGAGCAGCGAGCCAGGAAAAGCCTGGCAAGGGCTGCTTCCCCCCACTCCCTCTAGGCACACACCAGCTAAGGATTGTGTAGGCAGGGTGGAGGTTTAAACCCTTCCCTAATCAGAGCATCCTGCCAGGGCCTGGCCATGCCCCAGCAAGCACAGCACTGTGGAAGGGAGGGAGGACTGCTCTAGCACAATCCAACTTCTAGCCCGAGCCATTGCAGGCATGTGCCTGAATTTCTTGATTCAAAAGTAAATGTTGATCCACTTGCAAATCAGTTCAAGCTCTGCAGGCTAGACTAACCTGCAAAGACTGAATCAATTTAGGCTTGGGCTTTTTGAATATCTGTTCCTAACCTGGCTGACAATTTCCTCTTGCCTTTGCAGCCAACCCAGGCTGTTTGAATGTCTGTCCGTAACCTCACTGACAATTTCCTCTAGCATTTGCAGCTAACCCAGGTTACCTAACTTTTGTTCTTCTTGGAGATTTCAGAGTCAGGCTGCAGAGCCATTTGGCTCCCAAAATTGTACAAAATCCTAGGACCGCAAGACTAGAAGAGACCTCCGGGGTCATTGAGTTCACCCTCCTATTGTAGGCACCACACCATATAAACTGTTCCATAAACTTGTAGAGTTCAGAGTTATGTTTTTGTCCCCACTTCTACCAGAAAGTTCCCCCATAACCTCACTGTTCTTAAGAGTTACAAACTTTCTTATTTACCAGATAAATTTATTCTAGGACACTACATACTGCTTTGCACTTATGCCAACATTTTCCTTTAGCTTAAGTAGTACTTTCCTGCTCTTTGTTTGTGCCTCTATGGATTGAGAACAATCATATCCCTTCAAGTAATGCATTTTTATTTTTTCTACTCATAACAGAATTATGGAAAAATAGGGATGGAAGGGACTTCAAGAAATTATCTAGTCTGACCCCCTACTCAAGAAGAATCATCCTTCTCTGAACCACTCTAGGCAGATGTTTGGCTACTCTGCACTCAACTCCAATGATGAAGAAGGTGCTATAACCTCCCTAGGTAATTGTTTCAGTGCTTAACCATCCTCCTAGTTAGAAAATTCTTTCTGATATCTAGACAAAATCTCTTTTACTGTGTTTTAAGCCTATAACTTTTTGCCCTGTCCCCAGTAGAGACAGAGAACAATTGACTGCCCTCTTTATAACAACGTTTTATGTATCTGAAAAATTATCAGATCCCCCTCAGTCTTCTCTTCTGTAGACTAAATAATCCCAGTTCTTCCAACCTTTCCTCACATCGTGTTTTCCAGACGTCTCATCATTTTTGTTACTTTCCTCTAGATTCACTCCAATTTGTTTGCATCTTTTTAAAAATGTAGTGCCCAGAATTGGACACAGTACTCAAGGTGAAGCCTAAATGGTGTTTATACATGAGCTCCAGGAGTGTATGTGGGGAGCGGGGCACTTTAATTAGAGTGGCTCTGAGAGCTACTCTAATTAAAGCGCCCAGAGTATCTCATGTATCAGCATCCCCATGCTTCAAAATGGTGGCAGGGGCGCTTTATCTAAAGCTCATTGAACAAGCTTTAGATAAAGCATCCTTATTGACATTTTGAAGTGCAGGGATGCTGATAAATGAAATGCAGGAGGCTGCTTGAGCATGGTAATTACCACGCTCCAGCAGATTTGACTAATCAATTAATTGAGTCTGCCCCAATGTGCTGTAATTACAAAGCATTGGAGCAGCCTCCTTGCTCATGTATAGGCACCCAAATAGCTCTGAATAGAATGGAAGACTCACGTCTTATGATTTGCACATGATACTCCTGTTAATATCTCCCAGGATAGTATTAGTCTTTTGTTGATTCATAATCAACTTGCGATCCACTAAAACTGTCAGATACTATTCTATTGTCCTGCAGCCTAATCGGTCATTCCCTGTTTTGTATTTGTGTATTTGAGTGTTGTTTCTACGTGCAGTACCTTGCACTTGTGCTTACTGAAGCTCAGTCTGACTTATTTCAGAGCATTTTACCAATTTATCAAGGTAATTTTGAAGCATAATCCATCCTCCAAAATTTCTGCTACCCCACACCAGCTTGTGTCATATGCAACTTCATTAAGCATTCTCAGTCAATTCCATTGGGTATCATCCATCATGAAGATATCGAATGGCACTGGACACAGTGCAAACCCCCAGGGAACCTTACTTGATACCTCCTCCCAGTAAGACATCCATTGGTAGCTTCTCTTTGAGCACAGTTTATGAACCAGTTATGCACCTACCTTACATTAGTTTCACTTCGATCATATTTCCTTAGTTTGCTTCTGAGAATGTTGCTAGGGATAGGGTGCATGTATACTTGCCGATTTAAGGAACTTTAATCCAATTTAAGGCTAACTAAGGGCACGTGTCTACATGTGTGTGCCCTTAGTGAGCCTTAAGAATGGCAATTTTAGCTATCTGTGGCTAAATTTGATACCCACAAAAGCAGGTATAGCTAAAGCGCCTTAATGCATATACAGTTTCAAGTCAGTTCACACACAGCGTTAATGTGCCTTAGTGTGCACTCATGTAGACGTAGGCCTAAATTGCCTTAATGTGCATTAGGCAAATGTGCATTAAGTTTAGGTGCATGTAAATACATGTGTAGACACACCCATAGTATCATATTCTTACTAAAGTCAAGGCATAACCCATCTACTACTCTCCATTCCCTTAATTATCAAGGTGGTTCTTTTCCGCACCTTTTCTAATTTAATGTTGTTTTCTTAACATGAATAACCAGAAGTGTAAACAGTATTCCAGAGGACCTCTCACCAATGCTTTCTACATTGGCATTAATACTTCTCTAACCTCTATTGAAAATCTCTCACCTGATAATCCTAGGATCTCTTTTCCCTTTTCCACAACTATGTCACACTGTTGCCTCACAGTCATTCTGTAACTGAATGACAGTCAGGTCCTACTACTTCTCCATTGTTCTCCATTGATGGACTCTCAGCATATAGCAAAAATTTTGTTATCAGTCCTCAAGTGCATGACCTTGCAACTTGTGCTGTTGAATTCTGCCCCATTCTCATTGCTCTAATCCTCAAACCCATTAATTCTTCCTCTATGATATCCTGACCCTCCTCTGTATTGACACATCTATATGAGATGCTTTACTCATAATTACAGCTAATTACTGTGCAGTAAGCATCACTGTCTACACATGCAGATTCTTATTGCACAGTAACTTGCTCTAATCATGAGTAAATTTGCTACCCGTAAATTCAAGTAGCAAATTCACTCTCAATTACTTACTGTAGAGTAACGCACATGTAGATGCCTGACTGGGAGCATATTTGCTCCTGGTCAGCGTTCCCTCTAAGCTGTGCAGTGTGCACGGCTGCACACACCACACAGCTTAGGGGGAACGCTGCTTCTGGTCAGCTGGGCAGCAGGGGGCGGAAGATTGCTCTGTGCCCCCAGAAGCTGCCTGCTGCCGGGGTGGGCTCCATCACTAGAGCCTAGATGGGGACAATGTCCCTCTGGCCTAGCAACACGAAGCTCCCAGCCCCCACTCCATGATCACAGGGCTGGGGCTGGGAGATCCTTATCTCCCAGTCTAAGCTCTGCAGTCACGGGACCAGGGCTGGGAAATCCTTCTCTCTCAGCCTGAGTTCAACTGTTGCAGGGCTGCGGGATGCTTACCATCCAGCCTGAGTGCTGTGGTTGTGGCACCCTGGTTGGGAGCTCCCTGCTGCCAGGGCAGAGGGACATTGTCCCTGCCTGGCCCCAGTGGTGAAGCTCACCCCACCAGCAGGCAGCTTCTGGGGGCAGGGAGCAATTTCGCAGCCCCCACCAGGAGACAGCTGTCTCCTGGCCTTGTCCTCCCTGCCAGCCTCTGGGCTAGCACCCAGGAGAAGCCTGGTGCTCCCCTTGGCTGCTGCAAGGGCCCAGTGCAGGGCTGCAGAGAGCAGGAGCAATCTGCTGGTAGGAGCAGCAAATCTGCATCCTTTCACGTGTAGATGCGTGCTCAGGAAAGTTTACTCTAGAGGAAATTAATCCTGCATTATTTGCACATGAAGACATGCCCAGTACATCCTAACTTTGTATCACTAGCACACAACTACTTTTTGTGCCAAGGTCATCAGTAAAGGAGCTTTCCTAAGACCAATTCATCAGGAGTTTCCACCAATAACCTCCTTGAAGTCTGACTACTCCTTTTCCTGCACTAGTTGTTATCTCCCCTTACCCCTTAACATTTTTTTACTTCTTACTCCTAATGGATGAATAGCACTTGTAACACTTTGACTTCCTTGATGATTGGCCTCTACTCTCATCTATCATGAACCATCTCCTCCCAATCCTATCCTGCATTAAGTAACTTCACGTCTCTTCTTATGTTGCCCATCAACCATTGGTAAGGCTTACCTTGACGTAGGCATCATATCAGTTGAAGCTTATAGAAAATTTTGCTATTTCTCAATTCCTCCACCCTCACTGCATAGCCGATCCATGCTAACTGTGGTATATACACCACACTTGTAATGAAGGACTGTTCTGTGATATTTCGGACTTCTTCATTACTTCTTTGCCACTATTTTCACCTCATTTGGTCTTTCAGTGCTCCAACTACCTTCCTGAGAACATTATTTTGAAAAAGAATCAGTTTCTGTTGTGATTTCAGCATCACGCACCTGGAAAATCCTGTGGACAGCCTCAACTGCTATACAGTGCATTCCCTGTGTGGTGGAAGGAGGAAGCCCTACGTCTCTTACATGTAGAATTCCTTCAAGTACTTGAAGAAGAAACTGTGGGCCAAAGAAGGTTGCTTGCTGGGCCAACTACCCAGAATTGTAAAAATTTAGCAGTTATGAAACTGGATTGCCTCTAACATTTTTTTTTACTCTCTTACAATTCCTCTACTAACCACTTTTAATTTACCCTAACTAAAATATCTTGGTGGGTTCAGTAACTGATTCTTGAGGAAATATATTGTGTATTAGAGTGGTCCATTGAATTAGAGTGGTCCATTCATTTTGTAGTAGCATGTGCTGTCCAATCTATACCTGGACAAGTCAAGTCTCCCATAATGACACAACTTGCGGTAGTATTTTTCTCTTTGATGATATTATAGTGATCTTCATCAGATCCCAAATCCAACCATGAGGGTCTCTAGGAGAATCTCAGTGCTATCCCTTTAGAACCTCTTTTACCAGCCTTCCCCAAAGTGATTTGAGGGCAAACACAATCCTTTACATGCATACTATGGTTTCCTTAGTATATTCTTTCTAAGTTTTGCCTTCTGAATCCTTGAGTGGATGAGGATGGGTTTTTTCCCTTATGAAAGACGCAAATCTGGCACTTAAATTACAGCAATGTGCTTTACAATGGTAAAAAAAAAACTATGTTTACATAGCAATAAATAAACCATTTGGCTGAGGTTTTAAGGATCTCATCACTTAACTACTGAAAGCAGCAGAGTGCTGTGCAGCACATTTATAAATCATGCAGCATGCCCAAGTGTCAGACCATCCCTGGCATTGTGTCTTCAACTGTAACAGTGGCACAAGGTCTTACTCTTGTCAGGCAATGTGCAATCAGATGGGATTTGCTCCACCTTTGCTGTAATGAATTCTAATTGCTACCATTAAATATTTATTGAGAATGCTCAGACTGCAGCAAGTTTATGGAAAAGTTCATTTCCACACTTTACTGGTCAGTGATCTGCTTATTCAGGGCATTACTGGAAATGTGCATAATACAGAGAGTCATGGGTACTTAGATAGTAAACAAGAGGATTTCCCTTCTGTTTTTGTGACTGTCCTTATAGCAGCTTCCAGTTTCTTGTAGGCTGCTTTGGTTGCATATCAGTAAACTGTTGGTGTGCAAAATTACTATCCTGGTCTGTAAGTAATTAAAAGATAGAGGTATGCCCTGTCAGAAACCAACTCAAATCTCGGAGTTTTATTATTTGGATGTCACGAGGAAGGTGACATTTAAGAGTAACATAAGCCCTTGTGATTCTGGCATGCTGACATCTCCTAATCCAGCATCTCCCCATGCACTACCTTTGTTGCAGGTTTTAGCATCTCTCATCTGGGACTTCAGTATCCAGGACTGACGTGTGCGTTTGTGAGTTGCAGGTCCTGCTGCAGGTGCTGCTGGGTGGCAGGTGAACTGTACAAGAATAGAAGTGCCTGGTTGACTCATGAACAAATCCCCCTCAGTGGCCTGAGGCAGACTATGCCTGAGCTGGTGTTCGTGCTCCACCACCCTTTAATGTAACCAATGGCAAGATTTGGGGTGATGGGCTCCCTTGAAAGAATCTAGCACTGAGTCACTCTTCTGGCTCCTGCACACAGGGGCAATGGAGACTCCCAATGGAGCTGATTTGAGCATATATTCTCCCGTGTTCCTCCACAAATGGACTTTAACCATTCACTCAGGCAGCTTTATGCAGGTTTGATCATTCAGTGAAGCCTGGTCCATGTGATGAAGTGCCTGTGCAAGAACCTTCCCTTCTTTATGGGATCCTCCATAGTCAGCAGCAGCGCTCATGTTCCTGCCTTTGGTAATTGCAATGTGCCTCCTTTGGTGTCTCTCCTCTGTCTTCAGTGAGAATCAATATAAGCAAGAAAGCTATATGGGACTCATTTTTGTGCTTTTGCCACCCTCATTGGATACAATCTTGAGAGCCCTTGAACCTCACAGTTGGACATCACTTTCCATTTAAGGGAACAGTAATGTCTTTCTACCAGTCTTATGGTGCTGGACCTGTGTGCCTTTATTGCCAGCAGAGCACAAAGGTACGCATTGTGAATGTATGACTTCTTATGAAGCTTTGCAGCACTGCTGGACTTGCAATCAGCCCTACTGTGGATGCGCAAGGATATAAGATCCTCCTCCTTCCCTGTTGTGGCTGCAGGAGGGCTGCCTGAAGGACAGGCCAGGGTATGCAGCACAACAGACCCACTGTTGCCCCTACTTTTGAAAGCAAATAGGCAGAAAAGGGACAGTGATGGAAAAGGAGCAGGGAGAGGTCCTGCCCCGTATGCTGCCCAGGTCCAGCCAAAGGAGCCTGGGAGTGGGAAGAGGAAGGAGGGTCTGGTGGTAAAGGCATGGGGCTGGGATTTTGGAGAATTGGGTTCATCCCACTTACTCCCAGCTGAATGCTCCTGCCTTGAACAATGGGCTGGACTAGATAACCTCATGAGGTCCCTTTTAACCCTACTTTCCAATGATCCTGTGATCTCCCAGCTCTGCCACTGACTTCCTATATAACTTTGAGCAGGTCATGCAACCCCTTTGTGCCTCAGTTCCCACTCAGTATAAAATAGGGTTAAAAGCACTGACTTACAGGAGTGACTGAAGAAGAAATACCTTTAGAGACAGCAATGTGATCAGACATGTGGTGACAGGGCAGGCAAGTGCACAAAAAGACTGGTGCAACATGTTTTTCCCCACACCCTTCCCCCCATCCAGTGGAAAGCAGAAGCTCTGAAGGAAGTGTACTTCTGGGGTATAATTCCCTCAGAGCCCATTCCTCTAAGGCTGTGTCAGCAAACTCAGCCTGGTACTTTTAAATTCAGCAGTGGAAGAATCAGTGGTTAATATAAGGACAAGCTGGAGAAGCAGAAGGAAGCACCTCACGGCACAGGGGTTCCTGGCTTGTAGGAACCTACTTCTCAGTTACAATCAGGCCTCTCTCTGTGCTGCTCCAGTAGTGCAAAGGGGCCTTAAAGCAGAACCAAATTCAACTTGTGGCCACTTTAAAGCTCCTTTAAACTAACATAATGCAGCATAATAAGAATCACGTCCTACAGGATTTTTTACTACTTATTATTTGCTTTATTGTAGCATTAGGATCTCCTGTCATGTACCAGGATTTGTACACGTGCTGTGCCAGGTGCTGTACAAACACAGACTGAAGAGGGCCTCTGCCTACAGGAGCTTACAAGTCCAAGCACACGTAACGGCTTTGTAAGTTTATTACTTAGCTCATGATAACTGGTATTTTTATTAAAGCTCCTGTTTAAGCCATGCTTGAAGCAGCGTATTTATTTATAAGCTGAATCAGCTCATTTATTTACTTAAATAAAATGTAACCATCTTACTTTCCTGCAGGCAGGAAAGGAAAAAAAAGCTGAAAAGCCACAAAGCCTAGAAGCTCAAAAGCCACAAAATAAATTGAATTGACTGAAGGTTTATTCCATATTTATTTATTCACTTTAAAATCTAATGGTTTTTAGACCTGTCTCATGGTTTCTGAAAACCTGGGGTTGGTAATGCTGATAATATTCAGATGCCCACAAACCCCAGGCACGCAGAGGTGGTAGCTCCTTGGCAGGCTGCAGAGCCCTGTACGAAGTGTTTTCTCTGCTTACAGCCACCGTCCCTCGCCTCTCTCCACAGACCTTGTGATTTTCTCTAACGCTCGAAACACCGAAGCAATTTCCAGTTGTCACCATCTCTTTAAAGGTTAACACAGTTGAGAAGCTCATCCTTCCTCTTGCTGCCTAATCCTAGAAATACTACTGCCCATAGGTGCCAACTCCATGGGTGCTCTGGGGCTCAAGCATCTACCAAAAAAAAATTAGGTGTTCATCATCACTCATGAGCCATGTCAGTTGAGCCAGGTTAAAGTAATATGCTGCCTTTTCTGGGCATGTGCAGGGGTTGGCATGAGAATGCACCCCCCAACAAACAAACAAACAAACAAAAAAGCACCTACTGGTAAAAAACAAAGCCCCAAATGGGCAGATTTTAGTCCTGATTCAACAGCAGCATTTCTACCTCCAGAATCTCACAGCTTAAACTCCTGACACTGCATGTACATGTCTAGATACAGGGGCCTTTAAAGAAAACACTTAAGCACATGCTTTGTTCCCATTCGTTTCAATTTGACTTAAGCATGTGCTTAAGTGTCCTTTGTAAATGGAGCCATGACACATTATACCACTGAAAAGGAAAAATTCCCAGGTTCCTAATGTTACTCAGCAGTAGCCTTATCAATGACACAAATATTGGAATTTAAATTCAGCATATTCTTAGGTGTTAAAAACGCCCTCATTTGTCAGTGAGCCAGGCAAACTCTGCTTGCTTATTCATTCCTGATGCACTATACACATACACTTTTCCACATAATAAATAACTCGTTCTTTGAGAAAGGCACAGATTCAGATTCTATTTCACAGCCTGAGCAATAGGAAAGAGCTTCCATGCCCTTCTATTCAAATCCCAGTGAATGGAAGGATTTCACTACATGTGATCAAAAAGGAGAGAGAAGCTCTATTTTCCTCATGCCAAAATACTTTTTGTAAATATTCTCAGTGGAGGAGTTTTTCAGAAGTACAAATTTAATTTCTCTGAGAGGTTGAAGGAGAGGGGGTGGTTTGTAGAAAGGTTTTTAGTATTGTTTAAGGCAACTAACATACAGGATTCAGGCATCATTAAAAAAAAAGAAAATCTGACTCTGCAATACCACTAGACTTCTATTTCGAGGGGTTATTTTGTTTGAAGGACAGATGAAAAAGAGCTGTCAGAAGCAGACTTAGCATCAGCTGGGCAGAATAAGGAGGAGATATGAGGCAGTGAGTGAAAAGCCTTTGATCTACGTACATTTACTGCAAGGATAAACTTTTCCCTTAGCTTTGTGAAATATCTATTTTATGGAGGACATATGGCAAAGGCTGAGACTTTGTCCTGCATTACTTCATGGGGTGGCACAGAGATGTACAACTACGAAGGTACCTTCGTGACCACTGAAGTCTGGGCAGCATCAGCTTTTCATCTGAAGCTAAAAGCCAGGTACTGCTCTGATACATCTATGTTTTCTTAGGTGTAGCCTGCTCCACAGCCAGGCCATGCTGGGGGAATTCTCTCTCAGCTGTCTGAGCATTTTTCTTTATGGCAAAGCTCACTCAAGGGATCAGCACTGATGTCTGAGTATCCAGGTGAGTCTAATTTTGGAGTTAGCTGCCGGACTGCAAAGCCCTACCCAAGGTACTTGTGCTAACCTCCCTAGCATGTCTCTAGGATAGTGCTTTTCAACCTGTTCAGATTCAAGGCATCCCTTGGAAAAAAACAGCTCTTAGTTGTCACTGGTTTTCTGACTATGGAAAAATACTAGAACAATTCTTGCTTCAAAGAACTCAGAAAGCCCACAACAGGTCAGGATATTTTCAACACTATGAAATCCTATTTGATATCTCTGGGTTATCTTGAGTATCATGTCTGCACACTTAACAGTGCTAACACTGTGTTACACCCCTAAAAGGATCTCAAGGGACCCCAGAATGCTGCAGCACCCTGGTTGAGAAGAATCACTGTGCTACCGCCTCCGAGGGCTCATCCCAAGGCTCTTCAGGCTTCAGTGAGCTGAGCCTCCTCAGTGAATAGTGGGAGGACTTTTCTGCCCCTCTACACATGTGATGGAGGACTGTGCGAAGCTGCTGACAGGCTATCAGTGCTCACGTGGCTCACCCTGGATCCTCAGTGCATAGTAGGTGGGTTCCTAGTCAGCAAGAAAGCAGCTCTTCAACTTTACTATACCCCCACTAGTTTGGGTGAAAAGAACATAAGAACTGCTATTTACTGGGTCAGACCATAGCTTCATCTTGCCCAATAGTCTGTCACACTGCAGCAGAAACTGGGTGCTGAAAGAGGGAGTCAACAGGGTATGACCAGGGTTTTTTCCACTGTTCCTCTCTCACCTGCAGCCTCCAGCAGTTAAGATCTAGGAAGTTCTGATTCAGAAGCTGTACCCCTATCTTGCATGCTGAATAGCTATTGATAACCCTTGCCTAGCTAAAAGTGCCCCCCAAACTCCAAAGAGGAAAAGGGAGAAGCTGACCGTTTAGTGACAGCCTGGGCTAATGCTGCAACTGCACAGAGGAGTGCTGTAGAGGGGCCCACAATGACACCTGAAGTGCTCCAAACCCAGACCCTTAGCATCAGTGGGTGCCTGTAGATGTGGGGATGCTGCTCTGATGTGCTGCAAATACAGTGGGTCAGAGCAGACTCAATTAATCGTCGAACAAGTTTTAGTTTTAGTTAAAGCGCCCCTGCTGCCATTTTGAAGTGTGGGACGCTGAATAAATGAGACACTGTGGGCACTTTAATTAGAGTGTCTCTCTGTAGTAAAGCAGCTCCCCTGCCTCTGCCTTTGCCCCTGCCCCTGCCCCCCAACCCAGAGCATATGTAAAGATGTCCAACCTTTCTAACCCCACCATTGCACTCACCCCATCAACTGCTCTTCTGGAAGCAGCTGTTGATTTGTGCATGTGCTCTTACCTTACTGGTGGCTTAGTATATGCATGTTTTGGAAAGGTAGCCCTTTCACTAAATTGAGCAAGGGGTAAGACCTGAAGAATGCTGCCTGCATATAAATCATGGAGCAACTACAATGCCTTAATCACACAGGGCTGTAGATTTTTTTCCACCCAAGGTGTAGCAGGGGGTGGGGGGGGGGGCGGCAAGGGTGAGTAAGAACATAGGCAGCTGCGTTTTATTGCTTTTAACTGTTTGATGACAGCTTTACCGATGGCAGACTGCCATTAAGACAGGGAAGCCCAGACTGGGGAGGTCAGACTGGACACAAATTTTATGCATAAGGAAGCTGAAAAGAGTTGGACCCCATGCTTGGAAGGAGGGCAGAGTACTGGCTATGGATTCTGGGAGAGGTTCCTGGCTGATCTCCCAGGTAGCCCTTGGCAAGGCATTTCATCTTTCTCTTGAGTCGGCAAGCTCCTCAGGGTAGGGGCTGTCTGAGTGACCAAGTGGAGAACTGTAAATACCAGGGAACTGCCAGATATGAACCCTAGTCCCTACAGCTTGAGCAAGAGATCCAGTATTCAACTGGCTGTGACACATTTATATCCTCTCTCAACTGGGTGTGGGTGTGTGTGTGTGAGAGAGAGAGAGAGAAAGAGAGAGGATGACACACACTGACTGGAAGGATTTACTTGTACAGCATCTTGCACAATGGAGCCCTGATCTGGAACAGACTTCTAGTAAATAATAATGAAGTAGGGCTCACTTCCCTGAACCAGGTGCAATGACAAACCTAGAAGTCATCACTCATCACTATTTCCTTCACTCATCTTCCCACCACAGAGTGGGACATGACCAACAGTTATGAGATCCCAGAGGTCTCTGCAGCTCCTCTCTCTGCACTGGACCTGCACTACAGCAGTAGAAGCTGCCCTTAACTATACACAAGCATGAGCCCCAGGCCCAGCAATAGGAAGAAACAGCATAGACCAGTATCAGTGATGAACCAGGAGTGACCATGGCAGGGTAGATTTGCACCTTATAGACTAACCAAAGTAGATAGATATATATAGCACAAGATTTCAAGGGCTGAAATTCACTTCATCATATGCTGTGAAAGGACATGCAAATCTATCCTGCCTTTTGCTTGACTTCAGATTTACATATATAACTATGTCATCCTGGTAAGGTCAACTCCAAGACTGATTTAGGCTTGAAGAGAGTGAAGCCAGTTTGCATTACTTTCCCTTGGCTCTGATGGACTCCATGATGTGCTCTCCCCTTTCCAAAAGATAAGACAAGGAAAATGCAATGAACACAGCAAATCAAAAAGGCAGCACATTCAACACTAAGAAGCAGCTCCTCTTTTTCATGTGACAGGTAATTACATGGCAGAACTTGGTAAAAATCAGAACACCATTTCTAGCCATTATTGTTATAGTTAAGACTGAAAAAACAGGGGTTGGAAGGGAAAGAAAAAATGTCATCTTTTAAGTTGTTGCCTTAACAATAAAGGCTGAGGACAAGACCTGCAAATGGGGTGGGTATGACAGACTGCCCTTAGGTAGTGAGTCAGGCCAAAGGTCCTTTTAGCCCAGTATCCTGTCTCTGACCATGGCAGGTGGTCAGTCCTTTAGAGGAAGCTGATAAGAAACAGGGCATGTCCAGAATGATCCATCCCCTGCTGCACCCTCCCATTTGCCTGCTCTGAGGCTCTTTGCATCTTCCTCTGCAGAACTGGGTCCTGGTCACTCACTCTTGCAGTCAGGATGCTGGGTAAGACAGATAATAGGGCCAGACCACAGTGATAGAGCCTCTGTTCTGGGAAGGTAGCAAAGTGACAGTGTGATACCCAGCAAGATTTTGAGCAAAACTGGGCACCGGCCTTGCCCCTGCTGCCATCCTGATAGTCTCAGGGAGACCTACACAGGTCTCCAGCAAGTTCCCCTCCCTGATGGGAGAGACTTCTGTTCAGTAAACTCTCAGATGGCGCTGTCCCACAAGCTGCTAGCCAGCACTCTGGTGTGCCAGCCTCTCAGCTCCGGGTAGGTGGCTATCCAGGAGAACAGACTCACAAGTGAAAGTCACTGCAAAGCAATGGACAGGGTTATAGTGTCCTGGAGCTAACCTGGAAATGTGAACAGATATTGGGAACACCTGTGCCCCTGGCCCACTTTTCCCCTCTCTCATCTCATGTGGCTCCCTCCCTCCCCCCAAGGGGGCATATGCCAGGGTGGAGCCAAAAGCACAGGCTGTTCTAGCTAATGGGCAGACTGCTATCATTTATCAGCCCTTTGGTAGATGTGGGGGTAGAGGGGAGCTATGCATACCTCTGGAACACCCAACAATTTGGAGGGTCAGTCTTGGCCCCACTGCATCCTAACCTGAGCCTTTTGTGCTGAGCCACTTGGCCACAATACCCGGCCCCACACTTGTGTTGCTTTCAAAAAGTGGGTGGGTAGCCCCAGCCCTGATCACTGTCACTAAACAGGGAAGAAGAGGTGAATATTAGGGCAGCTATTTCCTTTGCATTAATCTTGAAAATAAAGGACAGCACTACAGGAGCTGCAAGCCAGAGCATACCTCTCCTGGGAGGTCTCCAAAAAACCAGGCCTCAACTTGCTTTGTTGCATTCTATCCCAACATGTTGTGGTTTCCCTTTAAGTCAGTACAAATCATACTTCCAGAATAGGCAGGGTGTCAACTGAGCAGTGTTTCTGCTTGTCTATTGCTACACCAACATTTTTTCCCACATGGAATTCCAACATGCCTAGAGTGTCCTGCATTTAGATTGGATGCCTAAGTGCTCAGAAGAGAGCAATGTCAGACCATGATTGTTCAGGGAGGCGTGAGACAGAACCCAGAAGCAATTTGACGTGACCAAATATTTCCGTATGCTTTGCCAGGCAATCCCATCCCAAGGAAGTAAAATAGGCATGTTTGAACAGAAGGAGATGCAATTGCCTCTCCTGCATCCTAACAGACCTTGAACAGGATCCAGGATGGATCAGTCTCCAATTCTCTCATTTTCACAAAGGATAGAGCCTAAAAAACTCCAAGAGCATGAAACTGATTCCAGTGACACTACTATACAGCTGTCCTTGCTTTCCTGTCATATGATAAGTTAGTTACTTGTTAATGGGAAGTAAGAACCTGTCCCACAGATAGTTCATACCATAAATGTGAAAGTTATGTCACAGGTGAAAATCTTAATTCTTTTGCATTTTCCCTTCCCCAAAGATAAACGTTGTAATGTTTTCAGAATTTAAGGGAACATTCAAGTCTATGCACTTCCTCAGTCATTACATTGCAATACTACTATTTCATGAATGATCCCTCATCCCTGCACAATCACCAAGCCAATAAGCCTAAAAATCCATCCTCCTGGTCCAAAGATTCATTACCTTTCGAAAAGCTATATCTTCTCCTCAACAAGGAATGATTTTTTAAGGAAGATGTCATGTTTTCTATGACAGCAATAACTCAGTGTCATTACATGGGGAAAAGCCTAAAACTAAGGACAGAAAATGTAGATCCTGATCCATGGAAGGCTTTCCAAAGTCTCGTATGATTCAATCCAAGAAGAGTGGTGAGGTTAACAGTTTATTTAGATTTATTGTCCGTAGCTGTAATAGCCACAATTTTTTAAACTGAACTTTAGCTTTCCTTACCAATTGTCTACCTGTCAATTTGAATACATTGTTAGAAAATATAATTGGAATTTTTTTTACTTTTCAAAGCATGACAATGCATGGGAGAGAAGTGCAAAGACACCAGAAAGAAGTGCACACAATATCTAACACAGTATGTACTGCTTGTAATTACAGGTTCACTGTCTTAGGAAGTTGTGGGCAATCTGTGTAAGCTTTAATGCCTTTTATTTCCAGATGAGCTAAGTGCTCACAAGAAGCAGTAAAGTAATAGCACAAGAGATACTGCGACAGAGGGTAGGCTACCCCTCCAGCCAGGCAGGGTCCCATTCTTTCCATCTATGCAATCTCTCCCCATTAGCCCTACTAATATATCCTGTTCCCAATTTGCAGCAGCAACTGTTGCCTTTCCTGCTCCAAGCATTATGAACAAAAGGTTATCCCACTGTGATATTTACAGTGGAGTTCTGCTCGACACACATAACCTACATGTAAAGAACCAGCGGTCCTAACAACATTTTTTATGATGGTTGACACCAGTCTGACAGTGACTCAGTTTTGGGAGGCTCAGCTGGAGAAAGCCTAATCTTCCCATGTTGAGCACCCATCCTTTCCAAGACAGGGGTCTCACACCTCAAGCACCTACCATTTCTCTAGAGTCTTGGCCCTTTTTGTAGGACAGTAGTGCTTCTGGGCTCAAACTCTGATCAGACCCTGGTTGTGCTTGGTGCTATTCAACACCAGAAGAAAAGCTGAAGAGTTGTGTTCTCACCATAAGAAGACTTGCTTATGGTGCAACACTTAGGATGACAAACCTCAACACCTGCGTAGAGCGCCAGTGAGGTCAAAGGGGCCCTGCCCAGACAGATTTGGTTACTAGAGCAGAGCTTAATTTAAGACAAGCACAGACAAGGGAGTATGTTAAAAGGGAGGAAGGTGAGACTAATCTGACCCAGACCCTGCTCTTACAGAAGCACCTGGCTGCATGCTTGAGAAGAGGGTGACGCTAATTATGAATGGTGCTTTTTTTTAAAGAGAGCTTGAATTATTTTACTCAGGCAGAGATTTTGCTTCTACACAGGTTCTGGCTTGGCTTTCTCTGGGCCTCACAGTCACTGGGGGTGGAGTTCGTTTTTCCACACTGTTACTTTTCATGATGCTTCCTGAATTGTCATTCTTCCAGAAAAGAAACAAGTTAAGGCATAAAAGAAATTACCGGCAGCTGGCAACCTTTTAAAAGCAGCCCATGCAGGCCCACGTCCAAAGGCTTCCCTCCACCAACACGATGCTTGAGTAAAGCTGTCAATCACACACCAGACCCTCTGTCTAGGAATAAGCAGGATGAAGGGGACTCAGTTCAGCACAGTGCTAAGCAAAGAACAAATATCCCTGCTTAGGTCCCAGCCTCAACTATACACTGGTGTAAATATGGCAACTTGGGATTTGCAGTAGTTTTGTTGGCAGGGACAGCAGGAACTGCCCCTTCTCAGTCACTTCATACAATTTTTTTTTTTTTTAAACAAGCACTTCTTGTCTTGGTGTGCAGAACATGAATGGCTTAGGTTCACTAAAAGCCATTTTAGGAAGCTATCAAACAAGGAATGAAAAATGTATTATTACCACATCTTTAGGAAAAGTGTGTAGCATCTTGTGCAGGATGCACATGTACCTTAAAGAGTTTAAACGGAGAGAGTATGAGATGACAACAAAGGAATGAATCCCACCCAGTTATACACTTAAGGTGTATTTCCATAGCACACTAAGTGTGAGCAAGTACTTCGGTCAACCTCACTTGGGTAAAAACATCTCCAGAGCAGAGCCTGACCTTCATGACTGGGTCCTTTTTGCCCATGAGCCTGGGTGTATATCCCACAGCTCTTTGGATTGAAATACTTAGCTCAGAGTTCACACTTCATCCTGTCCTCCCAGGAGGAAGCCAGAGCTTTCCATGACTTCAAAGTTTCCTAAGAAAAATTATTGCTGTAGGTATACACAAATAAAGATACACTTGCTAGAAAATGAAAGATCTTGATTAGCTTTTTATTATGTTTTCAGAAAGCTGGTATTACAAAATTGCATGACTCAGACATTTGTTAGGCCCAATAGCATTTGCTGAAAGTTATGCCATTTTGAAGCACAGGATCCTGAATACACAAGATGCTATGTGGAGCATGTGTAAAGATTCCCTGTAAGTGTGAACAGAAGAGGATCCGGTGGGGACGCAGTTGCACCCTGACTGATTCCTGCTCCATGTAAAGTTTTAAAACCAACTGCCCAGCAGTGGCAGCAAGCAGCTTTTCTAGTCAGGTAGCAGGGACAGCATCAATCAACTTTATGGCTCATTAAAATCTACCCAAATGCTTCTGAAATCTTCATTCCACAGGTACTAATGACTCTCTCTCCTTTTTAATGGTCTTGATAGTCCACTAATCAAGCTAGCATTTCTTGTGCAATTCTGCTGTCTGTTAGATGCTCCTGGTAATATAGCTCCTATTTCACAGTCCTGAACACTCTTTTAACTTATTCCAGTGGAGTTACATTTGTTTTTGCTTTGAACTTAAACTGCATAATATAGCCCTAGACCCACAACATATTAATAGTTTTTCGGGTTTTTTTACCTTTAGAAAAATAGGTACTGTGTGACATGGGATGATGCACCACACCATCAGCGCCCCCCTTTTCAAAATCCTAGATCCGCCCATGAATGTGGACATATATGACCTGCAACAATTGTGCACTGGTTTTTAAAAAGTGACGTTTTGGAACGATTCAATTGTCCACACCCTTATTTGTTAACAGCTAGATTGTTCAACTGTACCCTGGAAAGTATTGAAAAATTTCAAATCAACATCTAGAGTCCTGAGATTGCAACATGCTTGCAAATGCAAATATGCTCTTAAATAGATTCTCTAGCATGGGGTTCCTGGGTTCAAGTAAAAGCCTGGCTGCATCTCTTTTGCTGGGAGGAGTATGTTTGAGTGTGAGTCAAACTCTGCCAAATGGTTTTGGATTCCCTGGTTGGAATCCCCGACCCACTGAATTTCATAGGAGCTTCGTCAGACTTCAGTGCAGCCAGAGTTTCACTCTGAATTTTAGTTTTGTCTTGATCTAGAGGTGGCTGTGTTTTGGGGGCAAGCTGCACTGATGGGTTTACAGGCACCTACAGTTATTAGCCAAACTCTTAGCTTTTAAGATCAGGATACTCTAATATGTCAACACAAATTAAGTCACTCTGCCCCAGGAATAAAGCAGGTCAGATTAATACTCACTGCACATACTTTCCTTCTACCATAACTCTGCCTGCTAAAAACACACAACCTCCTTCCTATCTCACGCTGAAGGACTAAAGAAGAATGGAGCTGTATCTTGCCCCACTGGTGTGTATGAATTATGATCCAGTTTTTAACTGTGTGGACTCAAACTACCTTTTTTCCACAGGACCCTAGCCTCATTCCATGCACTGGATGGACAGAGTCTGCTTCATAACCAGCTGGCCAATATTTTGTTTTATCACCATTATTCAATGCGTGGCTCCAAGTATTCACTACATGCTATATAAATCTGGCTCTAAAGAAAGCACCATTAATTTCCTTGTGGGATTTTTTATAACAGTTGTCATCATAATATGCTTGTGAATCCCTTGATATAACTTAATTTCTCTTCAGATACATCCCTACGATATACAGGTGCAGTATTATCCTCTGTTTCACCATTGAGGAACTGAGGCACAGAAAGAGTAAGGTCAAAAGATTCTGCTAACGGAGGCACCCAATCTTATTTGTAAGAGTACTCAGCATGATACAATGCACTCTGTTCAGGACAGTTTCCACTGACTTCAGCTGTACTGGTGAAGCATTTCTTCATATCCAACCCTTCAGTTTAAAGTTGGATGCCTAGAAAACTAGGAACACTCAATTAGTGGCCATGAAATTCAGCATCAGTAACCTGCTTGATATCATAGAAATTCTGCAGCAGAGACAAGGAGAGAATCTACTTCCACAAGGAAGCACGCAGCCAGCCTGATGAACATGAGTCCCTTCTTTCTCTTCCTGCAGTCCCTTGCCTCACCTACAACACACCTGCAACAAAAGGGAGAGCAGACAGCCCTACGCAGCCCAGATTCAGGTCCAGAACTGGTTCATCCCATATACTAAGGCATAAGTCCTTGGTAGGACAGTCTTATCAATCATGTAATTAAAGACTGTAGCATAGTGGATAGATGTACACAACAGCTCCAGTCTGGAGGATGCCCAAATTTGATAGAGTTTACAGGAATCTGGATACATAAATCTAAGTTGCCTCTGACCACATGTGAAATACAATTTTCAAAATCTTTTTTATGTGGCCAAATGTGGGCATATTTTCTTGGGGATGGCACAAACTTTCTCTCTGATGCAAAGGAATCTTGCTTGGCCAAATTTGAGCCCCTGTTTGAAAGGTTGCTAGAACTTTTAACATAAGCAAAATGACATATTCTTTTTTTCCGTAGCCTTGTTCTCAGCAATGGCTGAGTTTGGCAAACTTTAAAATAACTGAAAAGAAGGTATATCATGGGAAGTCTTGGCCAGTGCTCCCAGCCTTGCCTCAAATAGATGAAAAAGCTTAAGGCATCACCAAGAAATGAAAAGCTGTCCTGCCCATTGCAAAGCCTTTATGTAATATAAACAGCTCAGAGCAGAATTCTCTCATTACAGTGCTATTTCATCACTCATGGTCAGCTTTCTAAGTTAATAAGAGGCAAGATGCAGCATACACATTCTGCTTTGGAGGCATCAGCATTTCAAACAAAGCTCTTTTAATGTTGCTCCTGGAACCTGAAGTGACATCTATCTGAATTAGGAAGACATACATCTTTGTCCTCATAGAGAAGAATTTTCCATCTTGCACCATGTTGTCTTGAGTCTCTGCATCTTTAGAGATCAGGAGCCACTGTGAAAGATGTTTCTTTGAGACTGTTTAGGATAAGATGAGGACAGAATTGGCCTCATATATATGACCTCTAATGCAGGCAAATGCTAATAAAGGAGATCATCAGTCCAAAATGTCAGCTCTGATATGTCCCAGGACACGAGAAAAATAGCCTTTTATTAGAAGTAGTGTGAGACAGGCTGTTCTTTTCATACAAACCATTTGCTGAAGAAGCCAAGACTAGGACATCCCAGGGAAGCCAAAAGGATGCTTACTTTAACTGAACCTTAGATTTTGCCTTTTTGCTCCTGCATTTATGAGCCACAGGTTACTTACTTATTAGCTCCTTGTTTCATATTGCTAAATGATATTGACATTGGCATTTTCTACATAGGAATAATATCTTTTCTAGTAGGATAGAGAAAAATGAATAGAGAAACCAGCTTTTTTTTATGTCTTGACTCCTATATATCCTGCTTGCACTTTTGAAACCAACTCTAGGATATCCACACTGCTCTCTGGGAAAAAATGCTTGTCCTTTTAGTTTTTGGATCATATCGTCTTGAGAGACAGCAATTTTCGTGGCTTGGTTGCAGTCCAAAGAGACGATTTTGCATTCATTTCATGGTGCACCCCCCCTCCCCCCACCTCGGTGCTGATTGGTGGAAAGAACCAGGGGAGAGGATAGACGAGGTGGCAGCCACCAACTTGACTGCAGGCTTCCCTTTTTGCAGCCCTGCCCCTCAGTGTTGATTGACAGAAAGGCAGGAGGGGGCAGCAGATGGCTGCTGCCCTTTGTGCCACCCTGTCAGCCAGTGCCCTCTCCTCCCAGGTGGGAAGCAAGGCCTGCTGGAGAGCCAGCATTTTATTTTTGTTAAGTTGGTTTTCTTTTCTTTTTTGGGGGGGGGGGGGAGGGGAAGTCAATTTCCTGGGAAATCACAGCCAATACCATTTTTCATAGTGATCGTGGAGATCACCATTTTTCATGGTTTCAATGAAGATTGCAAAACAGTGATTTAAGTAGGTTCATACTCACAGGATACCTTTGAACACCGCAACGTGCTGCACCGCAAAGAACTGGGTATTGCTGGAGGGAAGGGACAAGTGCTAAGCAGGGGAACAATGTGTGAAAATGCTAAGTAAGCAGTGATAAAAACCATGCAACACTCCCTCTGGTGACAAGGTTAGCAGGTTGCCTTCTCCAGTGCCTAGGAGTCTACCAAACACAAGGAGGTGGCCAGTCAATTTCAAGGGCAGATCCTGGGGCTGGTTGCCATTTTTATGGGTTGGGTGTGGTGGCACTCCCATTCCCTCCCCACCCCCTTTACTGGCCAAGGGTGCTCAGCAATCCCACCCCTCCCTGCAGGTTGACAGATGGTCCAAAAACACATCTTAAATTCCTTAACAATGTTTCCCTTAATGGCCTCTGTGGCCTTAATCAGGGGATTAAGCCCACTGAAGCCATTACTTGACATGTTATTAAGCAATCTAAGCACTTAATTAAACTCTAAACTTATATATCTTATTAAAATAAAGCTATACACAACATGAATTGTAACTAATACCACCTATATGCACTTCATTAAAGGACATTATACACAGAAGTTTACTGAAACTGAATGCTAACCTTGAGATAGACAATTCATGCTAGCCATTAAATGCAAGCACGCTGCACCCAGCCGCAGTTGATGCAGACATTCTCTGTCTCTGTGGGGAGAACACTTGTTCATACACTGAGATGGCATGTTCACCACCCACTGAGTTCACTGGAGTGGTGCAGCATTTTGCCAAAGCATAGAAATGTAGAAACTGGTCACAAACAGAGCCCCATAACACAGGCACAGGAACCCGCCTCTGGCACTCTTTGACAAAGTCTACGTAAGCGGCACATTTGTTGCTATGCTCTTTCTTCCATCCAGGGATTGATTTCAGTAGCTGTGTGTCATAACTCAGAACAGGCCTCCGACTGGAGTTCAAAATGTGAACAGCACTAAGAAAGGAGGCTGAACCACAGTGGCAGTGAGGGGTTGTACCTGTAGTACTGGTTTAGCTTCACAGCTATTGCCTGGAACAGTCCTTATCTCCACTAGTTTTCACAAGGACGGTTTGACAATTCTTGTGATTCCCTGTCTTCAACCCAGCTTCTCAAATCCATCAGCTTGTGTGTGTGCGCTGTATCACAGCCTGCTGGCCTTCAAACCACATTAGAAGCTCTGTGAATAGGGTGGCATTTTCAGCCGCAAACATCACTTGATCTTGAATGTCACCTCATTTTAAGAAATCATGAAGCTGAAGCATGCCCTGTGTACTTGGTGCGATTTCCAGCTCCTCACTCATAAATTGCTGGTAGTACTGCATATGCTTGGTCTGGTAGTGGACCATATTGAACCAGGAAGTCCACCTTGTGAACAGAGGCTCTAGTGGCAGCGGCACAGTGCCATGTAAGTCCCCACTTTGACTGGTGACAGACTACCTGTACTGGACCTTATGACCTAGACAGTGCTTGAAGGCTTTCTTGAAGGAGGACACCAAGCTATCCACGTTGGAGAACTGTGTGTGCCAGACGTCACTTACTAAAGACAGAACATACTCATTGCTGGTGACACGAACTGCATTGGGAAGCATTCCCTGGAGTACATCAGAGAAAGCCTTGCACATGTACATGGCATTGCCAGACAGGAATGCTGAGATCTTGTTAAATTCTAAGTTATAGCTAACAATGACCTTCACTATGGCTTGAGATACAGTAGAAAAATTGACAGATGTGAGGTGGACTAGCTCTGTTTCAAACACATGCAGATCCTAGGCTGTCCAGCTCCTAGGTACAAAGAAAATGTGCAGCATGCAATTATCTTGCGGGTCAGTGGCTTCATCAGCCACAATGGAGAAGGATTCATACTCTGCCAATGCAGACTTTATGAACAGTACATGCAAAGCAATCACTACAGAGAGATAGTCTTGGTGAAGCTTGTTGGCACATGGAAAACTGCTAGCATTTCACATATTTTGGTTCAAGTATTTCCTGAACTTTCAGTGATCAAGTTTCTCCAGTGGGATGTTTGCCACCACAAAAGCCTCCAAGAGGGAAAATGACACCTCTCGCCTTGCCAGGCTGCTTTCTGTGATCCTTTTAAAGAGTGAGGACATGGTCACTTGTTTCTTGCTCTGACCTTCCGCCTGTGTAACAGCTTCTCTCTTTATATGTGCCTCAGACTCTAAGGGTGCCTGTGATCCAATGCACTGTAATTACAGTGCGTTGGAGCAGACTTGAATAATCAATTAATCGAGTCTGCTGGAACATGCCAGTTAGCATGCCCCAGACAGCCTTCGCATCTCATGTATCAGCATCCCCACACTTCAAAATAGAAGTGGTGGCACTTTAATTAAAGCTTGTTAAACGAGCTTTAGTTAAAGCACTCCTGCCACCATTTTGAAGTACAGGGACACTGATACATGAGGCACTGTGGATGCTTTTGGAGCCGCTCTAAGTAAAGCCCCCACCCACAGAATATGTGTAAAAGTACTCTAAGTGTTAATCTATACCAGTTTTCCTCAACATATCCAGAGTTACATTGCAGGTGATACAGAACAGTCTTCCTCCATCTACATGCAAGGTTCCTGCAGGATACTGTCTTACATGGTTCCAGCGCTGAAAAGTATTTAGCTGTCTTGGAGAATTTCTTCTCAGTGGTCATGCTGAAGAATTCTCCTCAGGCTGCAGCATACTGTACCACCATGCCTGTGGCCACTTTAAAAGCTGGTGCCAACACCTTCCTGCTTCCCTGACTGGCCCCTGGATTGAGCCTATGTTATGGGCTCAGTGTCTGATTTGCTCCCTCTCTCCTCTTCCTGCCCCCCAGGCTTCAGGACTGCAGGGCTTCCCACCTTTTTCTGTGCTTGCAGCTGGGGGTGGGGGCGGTGTTATGCAGTGAGCATGCCAAAATCGCAGAGCCTGCTGGTTTTCATGGAGCCTGTGATTTTTCATGGAGCCCTCCCAATTTAGCATTTTCTGTGAAAATTGCACAATAGCAAGTTCAGTAGGTCCCTACCAGTGCCGTCTGCCAATAGCCACTGCACCTCTGTAGCTATCTGTGTCTTCTTACAACTCAGCCTTCTGGCCAGCTCATATCCATTCCAACCTTTTTAAAGTACCAGAAAGGCCCACAAGCAACAGTGCAAATATGCTCACAGCAGGTCTTCAGCCGCCATCTCTGGGCTCAGTGATTCTTACAGCCCTTCATGGGGCTCTTCAGCAGACCAGGGGTTTCACACAGCTTCCTCAGTGGTTGGTAGGGGAGCCCTCCTGCTTCTCCAGGTTCTGGTTTAGAGACCATGCAGCTCAGTGTGGCAGGCTTGCCTGTTTGAGCCCTGGTGCATCCCGGGCTCGAGAATTCTCAATTCTGATTGGTAGAGCCCATCCTTGGAGGTTTTTAAGACCTGGCTAGACAAAGCCTTGGCTGGGATGATCTAGATGGAAATGGTCCTGCTTTGACCAGGGGGTTGGACTAGGTGACCTCCCAAAGTCCCTTCCACCCTAATTTTCTATGATTCTAGGGTTTGCTCCAGCTAGCATCCTTCTTCTCCCTGATGATTTCACTCCCTCCCACGTTCCCTCTTCCTTACCCAGACCACACAACCACCTCTTCAAGGCCTGCTCCTCTTTCCAGGGTTCATCACCTGACATAGTTCTATTCCTATAGCCACATCTAATATATTCCCCAATGTATCTTCCATGGCCTTTTCTCCAAGCTCTATTTTCCAGAAAGGATCTCCAGGTTTCTTTTTCTTCTTGGGCTTCTTACCTCACCTCCTGTACTGTGCTTCACTATTTATTCTTTCCTCACAGTTGCTAGCTATCTATAATTGGACCTGGCCAACCCTCTAGATGCATCAAAATGCACTAATTACTCTCTGGATCCAGTTAACTTTTCAGGGCTTACATACCAGATCACAAAGATAAGATGGGGAGTTAAATAAGAATAAGAGGGAAAACTTTCCTCAGAGTTGAGAAGGGGACAAGGAGAGAGTATCCAGTATATCCAGAGCAAAACTGTTTCTATATCCGCAAATCAACTGGACATTGAATAGGAGTCATCCTGGTACAAAACACGCTGTAAACGGGCAAAAGAAGAGTTCATTATCATCCTAAGGGAGCAAAGGGAAGACGGGAGAAAACAACAGACCTTACATTCTAGGAGATATTTGTAGCTCTCATAGCTTGTTATATGAAAATGATAATGCATTTCCTCGCAAGGGAAATTGATTATCTGGTTGCACTTGAAGGAAAGGGTCAAATTTGCAACTCAGTGTATAATTTATCTAATCTCTAAAGTTTGTGAAGTTGTGTATCTGCACACTTAAAAATATTTAAACATTTGTAGATGATGATTTGACTGGAGTGAGAATGACACACATTCTTTTTCAACAGCAGGGTTTTTTAATTAAAAGCTAGCTGTAAGACTTTATCATCATTTGACCGTCATTTTAATTGATGGCCCTGTAGCCTTCTGTCAATAGGGAATTATTATCAAGAAGCCATTTATTAAACTCCATGAATGGCAACTTTAGATAAGACAACACTAAGTTATACAATTTATTAAAACTATTCAAAGCAAATCAAAAATATTTTCTTGAACAAGCACTTCTCAGTCTTTGAAATTTGACCTTGCAGCGTGACCAGTGATCTCGACAATTTTCTTCAAAAGCAATAAAATAATCAGCCTAATTTAAATAGAGTCTATTAGCAGCTATCAAAACCATACAAACCAATCTGATGCCACCAAACAAGCACCTGTCTAACACAATTTCCCCCAAAACTCTATTTGTAATTGATACAGGAGCATTTTATTTGATCTTGGTACAAGCCTTTCCTGCATTTAGCTAATAATTTTCAGAATAACCCAATACCAAACATGAAAATGAGTCAGTCTTTAGTTCCCTCATTTCCCATTGGGATTAGTTTAATTCACAATAACAATCCATGCATATATCTAACAGCAAGTGCAACTAACAACTGGAACAGACTACCTAGGGGAGTGATGGATTATCGACCTCCTGATGTCTACAAATTCAGACTGGATGTCTTTTCAGAAGGTCTGCTTTAGACCAACACAAGTTATCAGATTCAATTTAGGAGTACGTAGGTGGAAATGTAATAGTTCAAGACATACAGAAGGTCAACCAGATGGTTTATGACTCAACTTCTGGCCTATACACATGCTCAGAGGTGGGGGCGGGGGGGGGTGTTTTAATTAGAGTAGTTCCCAGTGCCGCTCTAATTAAAACACCTCACCATCATGTATATTAAGCCCTAAGGGTTATAAAAAGGCTGTGGAACACTTTATCTAAACCTCATTTGATGAGGTTTAGATAAAGCGCCCCAGCAGCCATTTTGAAACCCGCAGGAGTTTATACATGTGACAATGAGGCCATGCTGGAGCATTCTAATTAGTCTGCTCTGACACACTCTAATTAGAATGTGAACAAGCACATGTATCAGCACCCATATTTCTTGTCCTTTGGTAGCTTCACTCCATAACAGTCTACACAAAGCAGAATAATTCTGCAGAAGAGAGGCAAAGGAAAAGGCAATATCCAGTCTGGAAGGATGTTGCCTTTCTGATTCAGTTTTAAAGAAGGAAAGAAAGATCACCATCACCCACTGCTTCAGGGCATTCATCAAAACTCTGACTGATGGCAGTGTCTCCACAGGTCCCAGAGAAGGTGAGCAGGTGCCAAAGTGGTGGCTGGCATCCTCCCTTCCTTCTGTGGGTGGGACTCCTGCATGAAGCACCTTCTCTCATCTCTCTGCTGATACATCTATGTATTGATTGTCCCCATCCCTGCAGCAACCACATGTCTTGCATTCTTATGCATTTTATCCTTGTAGCATCCCGCTGAGATTGGCACATCCTGTTATCCACTTTTCAGAGGATGAACTGAAACCCAACAAGTAGGCACCTAAATACAGTGCAACCTCATTACATTCCAATGAATCTGTTTATAATGAACCCCTTCTTCAAATAATCCTGATAGCAAGAACTGATTCTCTCATTGTTATGATGCACATAATTAACTATTATAGTGAACATCCTTCTTTTAACAAACTTTTTACCTGCTCCCATGGAAGCCTGTTTTAATGAGGGCATACTTTACCTCTAAAATCTGACTCTAATGAACTCACACAAGGACACAGCAGGATTATCATGGAGTAAAGAATTCAATCAATCTCTTCTGCTCCACACCAGCACCCTAAACAATGCCCTGCTCTTCCTCTCCTATATAGGATAAACAATCCCCATGTTAACTCAAAGGGGAATCCTTCTCATTACCAATATTTGTGCCACTGCTAGTTGTCCCTGGGCATGCCCTGGCACATGTGCTCTGGTGTGTGGCATATTGTCCTGGCTGGGTAAGCGAGGCTGGGGACAGCACCTAGGCTGACCCCAGCAGCCTTACCTGGGGTCCTTGGGTCCTCCCAGCACTGCAGTGGTGGCAATCCAGACATGTGGAGCCCAGCCAGCAGCTGGAGTGTGGCTCTGGCTACCCAGGGTCTGGTTTTGGATGATGCACACTGCAGCCACATGTGCTGCCCTGCTTTTTTTTTTGTCCCATTGTTTTGATACCAGGAGTTCCTGGTATCTAATTTTGCCTCTGTGCTGCAAATATGCAGTACAGAGAACCTATTCATGTGCACCGTGCACATTTTGGGGTGTCTCAAAAGCCTGTGAGGTGCTGCAAAGTGCACATTCCTGCTTGTAGGGCTGCAGCTAATTTTGCAGTAGTTCAGTTAAAGTGGAGCAAACCCAAATGTAGATATGCTTAAAATGTGTAAAAAGGCTCTGCAGTTTAGCTTCAGGTACAACAGAGTCAAGCTAAATTGATAGAGATTGAAAGACTTAGGACTGTTCAGCCTGGAAAGAGAAGACTCAGAGGGGACTTGGTGGTAGCCTGTAAGGTTACATCAGGGACGTACATCAGGGCCTAGCAGGTAAAAATATTCCTAAAGTATGTTAAGGGTGTTTACAACTACAGTGGTTGAAATTTGTTAAAAACTGTTACCCTCAGCACAAAGTTTTTCCAAAACACACATCACTTTCAAACATCTGGTGCAAAAGAAAATGGGTACAAGGAAATCTGGTTTGCTCAGTACTAGAGAAATCTCCCATTTAAACCATTTTTAATAGCGTGACATTCTGGAAACCCAATTCACTAGTTCTAATAAACTCGTGAAATATTTATCTATGTCTACTGAATAAAGCACCATGTTATCTGAACAAAGTGCACCTGTACATGGGTGCTTCCCCATTACAGTGCTTCTCAGTGGGTCCCCATTGCTAATCACTTCTCAAGAACTTATAACTCACCTATGGCATGAAAGATTTTAGACAGGGGATGATGAGGAAAAATTCTAGCTGACCGCTTTATTTCAAAACCTGATATATCCTCAGAGATATTGGTAGTGAAGGAAAGATCACTGTAAAACACATTGGGTCACTTAATTTGATAAAATGTGCCCTCTGTATACAGTGTGACATGAGAGTTGATGCCAAGTGCTTGTTTCTGAGACAAGGTGCTGGTCTACAGAAGCTCCTCATGTTGCTGGAAAAGCAAGAATCCCACTGAAATCTATGTTGGCAAAATTTCTCCCCAGTGTAATTTAGGTATTTACTATACATGCACTTTCCCCATTATCATTGTATCTTAGTGCTTTACAGCCTTTATTTTTGCCACTGTGATATAAGTATTACAATTTTCTTTTCCAAATATGGAAATGAAGCACTGAGATACTAAGTGACTTAGGCAAGGTTCCATAGGAAATCTGCAGCACAGCAAGGAACTAAACCCATGTCTCCTAAGTATTTAGTTAATTTTCCCACCACTTCATCATTCTTCCCTTCTTTTCTGCTTTTGTAGTTTATTTTGACTGAATTCTTCCTTTCTTTGCTATATGGCAAGTGTTTCAAAGTTGAGGGATTTCTTTGGCTATAAAAATACTATGGACAACTTCTGAAAGAAGGGCAGGATATCTAAACTATACGGTTTGAAGCCATATATTTAAAGTGTGTTGTCAGACCATTTTAGCCCATGCTTGTTTGTATAGCACCTTGCACAACACGGCACTGCTTTCATTTGGACTCAGTTAAATGGTATAGTACTACAACATCCTCATGTTTTAAGTCCCTAAGCTCTCCTCACTCTCCAGCAGCTCCAGTATTCTCCACATAGTCCCCAAGGACCAAAGACTACAGCTTTCTGTGTTTTTCTCAGGCTTTTTGCCAGAAACTGATTATCCCCTGCTTTCCTTTTTAAAAAAAGGAGAACTTGCTCAACCATTTCCTTGCAGCTGGTCTAAGCTTATTGTATCTCTTCCTGAAAGCCACAGTTGCAGGCTTGCCCTGGTTTATTTGCCCTTAATGGAGCAGGGGGTAATTTCTAGACTCTCTTAGCAAACATATTTGGAGACCTCTCATTTCCTCTATCATTTACTCACTTCTCCACAAAAGACCCCATAGTCTGTAGTCAGGCAAACTCAGTAATGTCAGATAAGAAGTATGGTAATGGTATAAGAAATGACAGGGCAGGCTTTTAGGGGAAACTCTTAGGAAAGCATAGCCAAGTGAACTCTTGTGATGGGATGGTAATGCTGAAGCCATTTGTAAGGTCCTCAAATGGGATACTCCAGACAAAGTCCAGCTTAAATGCAATTTCAGGTCAGAAGGGTGAAAGTGGTTCAGTTGGACACTTCCACAAAGGATCTCCCAGCAGTGCAGCTCCACACTGTACAGAAAAGGGATGTTGTATCTTTCTGCTTGTACTACACAGCCCGAGTGCTTTACCAGTTTTTGGTAGTCCTTAAGCCAAATTTCTTCAGATGCCCTTAGCAGATCCTTGCTGGTGGCAATAGCTTCCTGGCTACAATAAGCTCCCAAGTCATCAGGTACTTCCTGGTACAGTTCAGCACATTCTTTTTACTTCAGACTTATATACTGTGTAAGGAGGTGCTCAGCTTCAGATGGCTGATACCCAGCTGCAGGTCATTAGCAGTTAATAGTCTGCAGGGCTGGAAGGCTGGGAGCAAGTTATACTTGGGCATGTCTACATGTGCAAATGCTGCTGAATGGGTTTACTCCACAGTAATTTACTGCAGATTAAACCTACCCTGGGCAGGCATCTATACATGCAGACATTTGGGAGGAGATTTGCTCCCAACTGGAGCAGTCAAGAGAGGGTTGCTCTGACCCTGCTCTGGCCCCCTGCAGCATCCAGGGGGAGCTCCAGAGAGATTGCTCCCTGCCCCAAGGAACTGCCTGCTGCTGGGGTGGGCTCCAATAGTGAAGCCTGGGCAGGGACAATGTCCCCCTGCCCCAGCAACAGGGAGCTTCTGGCCCTGGCTCTCCAATCAGGGGAGGGGCAGGTCACAGCTCCCTACCCCGATCCACCTTTGGGGCAGCTAACAGTGAGCCCCTGGCTGGGCAGGGATTCCCCAGAGATTCCCTGGGGATTCTTCCAGCTCCCACTCCAATCATGGAGCCAGGACTGGTAGCTCCCTGCTGCCAGGGCAAGGGGACACTGTCAGGGCAGAGAGCAGTCTCCCAGCTCCCAGCTCCCAGGCAGAGAGCAGTCTCCCATTGCCTGCTTCAATTGCAGAGCCAGGGCTGGGAGCTCCCTGCTGCCGGGGTAGGGGAACATTGCCCCTGCCCCCAGGCTCCACCATTGAAGCCTGCCTCAGCAGTAGGCAGCTCCCAGGGGCAGGGAGCAATCTCCCACCCTCTGCTGCCCCGGAGGAAATTTGCTTTCAGTCAGCCACCTACACATGCCTTACTGTGTGGTAACTACTCCACAATTAATTTGCTATCTGCATTTGCAGGTAGTGAATTAACTGTAGAGTAGAGCAAATTACTGCACAGTAAGCATCTGCATGTGTAGACGGTGATGCTTACTGTGTAGTAATTTGCTCTACTGAGCAGTATAGCATCTTGTGTAGATGCCCCTAGTAATGAGTGTGGAGCTACAAAGAAAGTTAGAAGTTCCAGGAGCAGAATGCAAGGGGAAGAGGAGGCCGTGGTGCTTTGGGAGAAGCACAGATCCTGGGTTTTGTTTGTTTGCTTGTTGCTTGTACACTTGCTTGTTTTGTTGTTTGTTTCATTTACTCTGGGGGTGAGCGTGCCTCCTTTCCATGGTTGGAATCCCTGAATGCAGAGTGGACTGGCCTAGATAAGGAAGCTGGGTGACCCACTTAAAATTTAAGACATGGTAGGATGTATTGCAAGTCACACAGCCAGTATGTGCTTGACTGCCAGAAGAAGGAACATCCTGGGCAGGATGCTGACAGCTATCATCACTTGTCTGAGTGGTGAAAGGACACAGCAACTGTGTTAAGTGATAATTGTTTGGATAGGCATCAGCTATATCCTCTCCACTGCACTGTTAAAGTGGGCTGGTGGTTGCAACCAGTGTACTGGGATATTCTTTTTTGCTATGTTTCGTTTTATAGAGAAAAAAGGACACAATTTGAGGGTGAACCAATGTATTTAAACATAGCTGGTCATCAGGTAAAGGTGCCAAATCCACTCATAATAAGTGGAACTGGGTTGGGGGGGCTTCTTATTGAAGGTTGCTTATTTGAGGGGCTGATAGGCACATCATACATCCAATCTCACAATGGTCTAGGACAGACTAAAGCTCCAGTGCAATGAATGATGTAGAAAGAAATGACATGTGGGCATGTTGTCATAGTTTCATAGTTGGTAGGGTCGGAAGGGACTTAAGTAGATCATCAAGTCCGACCCCTTGCCATGGGCAGGGAAGAATGCTGGGGTCAAACAACCCAATGTCATCTCATTGCTGGGATTAATAGTCAGTTGTAGAAGGGAATGGGATATGCGAGCCAATGAGCAACGCGGAGGGGCTCTGGAATGGCTATGTCAATGTATGATAATCAAGGAATGGAACCAATAGGCAAGAAGTTGGTTATGATACTGCCCATTCAGAGATGTTGAGAGGTGGGTGCCCCTATGTTAAGCAGGGGTCATGGCTAATGAATGTAGCTATCAAGAGAGGAAGAATCAAATACAAGCATGGAAGGCCATCAACAGTCCTGCACCATCACGGAGGACAGGGAATTGGGACAATAGGCAGAAGGATTACGGTGTATGGAGGTGTGTTGGAGATTGTGTTCCTGTGGGAACTGAAAAAGATGGCCAAGAAAGTTATATTTTAAGTTAATGTTGTTTGTTTTGGGTTAAATTTAGGATTAAAAAAAACAAGGGATCTACCATGAGGATGTTTTCTCAAGCCCAGATGTGTTTTAATTCTTCAGCGTAAACATGGACCACAGTGAAGCTGCATAAACACTGGAGGCAACAAAGATGACTTCTCAAAATAAACAGGCAAGTGTACAAACTTTTTTTGTCATACTTAATGTGTGCAGTGGCATTCAGGTTTTGTACTGCTTCACGTTTTGTATATATCAGAGTGCCTTATTTGTGAGCACACCATATGAAAGAAAAGCTTTCATAAGATACTTGACAATGATAATTCAGTGGGTCTTACTTTCTTGTATAACCATGACTTCTTTTTACTCTAGTTTGATGGCTTAGTTTTATTAAATACATGTAGGACAGGACTTCAATCTCTACTTTTATCCAGTTGTTCATCTATTCTCCCCCTTCTGCCCTGCTTCAAAGTCAGTTGGGCTTGTTTTGAAAGGCAATTGGGCTACTTTTTCTGGTGAGACCTGGCCATACTGTTCATAGGTAATAGGAGACATTCCCTCAACCATCCTCTTTCTTCAAGTACAGCTATTACACATCTGGCTGAATCCCCCTACCGACAGTTATAATTGGACTCAGGCACCCAAGCCAGCAAGGTTTGGGAAATGCCCAGTCACTGTTTCTAACTCAAGGCTCACTGCCAGGTGCAGACCTCCAGGCAGTCCCCCTCCCTTGGGATTCAAGACCCTTTAGTTCAACTGCCCTTCATTTTGAAACCTGTGCTGTGACTTCCCAACCATCTCCTGTATGCTTTCCTCGAGAATTCAACCTCACCGTGTGTACTCTGAGTTCAACTCTTTTTGTGGCCTATGTGCCCAACACAGGAAGGAACATAGGCTTTGTCTGGGATCTTCTAAAAGCAAAGTAGGATTTGCTTTTCATCCATACA
Organism: Alligator mississippiensis; assembly: GCF_030867095.1. NCBI lineage: Eukaryota > Metazoa > Chordata > Crocodylia > Alligatoridae > Alligator > Alligator mississippiensis. The sequence goes on from NC_081824.1 coordinate 230,193,319, forward strand.
AGAACTACAGGTGCATAGGCAAAACAGTAAAATCCTGAATCAATGCTAATTCTCAGAATGGAGTCCTTAAGCCCTGTACATGCTTAAGGCAAGTAGGCTTCACTTGCCAGGCAATGTTTGCCAGTAAGGGACAGACACTGGCCAGATTCCAGCCTTAAATAAGGTTTCTGAACCCTCTGTTATCTGAGCAACCAGGCATCTTCAGTGCCATAATTAGGTGGTTGAAATCACAGCTTCCCCAGAGTCCCACTAGGAAGAGCACTTTACTGTAGCCTGGCCACTCTCTGTAGCAAATCCATTGTTGAAACAAGCACCAGGGCTGCAACTCCTGTCACGCATGCAAGAAGCTGCCTGTCTAACTCAGTGAAGGAGTCACAGCTACACATGGAAAATGTGAGCCCTATTTTTTAAAATGGCTCCTGCAATGTTCAATGAGTGTTACCATTTGACATCAGTTTATACAGGTACATACCAAACTGTCATCCCAGCTACACTGCCTCATGGCTCATGAGAAACCTTCAGATCTCATTTTAAGTTTCAAAGCACGTCTGACTACCATGCCAAGAAAAAGCAGGCAAACATACGTTGTTGGGTGCATGCAAGCATCCTGACTACTGGACCCCGCTTCCAGCGTTGACTATACTCCTGGTCTTTGGAAACCAAAGCTGCAGTAATGTGACCCATAAAATTCACCATTCAGGCATGTGCATGTGTTGCCATTTTAGGGATATGTAGCCTGCAAATGAAACCTGACTTTTAAACTGTTTGGTTCATCTATGTAGTGACTCTAATACGCTAAGCTCCCTTCACATTTTTAAATGCTTAAAGCTATTACAATCTCTCTTTTATTTTCCATTAGGCATCCCATTAACTATTTTTTAACTCTGAAATAATCAGCATTTGGTATTATTGGGAGATTAATTTGGGGCAGTGCAAAACGTTGGGCCATGTGGTCTCTTTCTCCTCTGACTGAACTAGTTGATGTAAGGCCAACCTGTTTAGCAAGTAGTATTAACAGACCTCATTACACAGGGAGGTAGGAGTGTCACTCATGGAAATGCACAGAAACTACATCTATGGGCTAGTTAAGGGTGCATGTGTTAAGTGCAGGACACAACTCAATATATCATGGCATCTAGAGAGAGAAAACCCAACCAGGTCTCCTAGTCCAGGCAAAATTGGTCCCTCCAGAACCTTTCTTTAGGGATATATGCAAAGCTAACAAAAAGGGGCGGAGAGAGGGGAATTGTCCATTTCCTTGGGTGATTATCACACAATGTATTTGATCTTGCTGCCAAGAAGTTCTGGTGCAGAAAATGCGTCTCCTGCCTTAAATTCATCTTGTTCCTCATAGCCGTATCAAATACAGACCTAGGCCCTATCATTTCAGTGCCTTGTCTTTGGAAGAGCACTGGCACCGAATGTTTCCAAGGCGGAAGCAAAACACACTGCATTAGGCATTTAAGTAGTAATCTACCCCTAGGGAAAATGTCATAGACTCATAGAGAAGTAGGGCTGGCAGGGACCTCCATAGGTCATCTAGTTCAACTCCCTGCCTGAGGGAAGATCATCTGTATCCAAACTATCCTATACAAACCCACTGTCTAACCTTTTAGAAAAACAACATAGTCAAGACTGACACTACCACAAGGCATAACACCCTAACCTGCCACAGGTAAAGCAGGAAGACCGTGGTGGCTGATGTGCTGCTGCTGTAAATGTTGTTAATATATGCTCAAGAGATCCCAGGCAGAGGGCCACACTCCACCCTGACTACAGAGGAAGGCAACCCCACAGTCCATACCAATCTGACCATGGGCTATAATTCCTTCCTGATCTTGAATATGGCAGCTAGTCTTACCCTGAGAGGAGGGGCAAGACCCTCCCACCAGAAGCCTCCAGCTTTAAGTCTCAGTAGGAACACTCACCGACCCCAGTCAAAATGCCCAGTGCTGGCTGCAGTCAACACTCAATGCCACTGAGGAAGGCTTAAGCTCTTCCCCTAACATGTAGCAGCAGGGGGATGGAAAATTCCCTTCCAGCTCCATGAAGCAACCAGCAAAGCCCAGAAACATGGGAAATACCCATAGTAGAGTATGGGCATAGCTGTTCCTATATCATCCCCAACCACTGGCTGTCCAGCCTCTTCTTGTGGACTTTCTATCACCAGAGATGTTCAACTTCCCTAGGAAGTCTGTTCTACTGCCTCACTATTCTAACAGTAAAGAAGTTTTTCTGGATATCCAATCTAAACCTATTTTGCTACAACTTCAAGCCACTGGTCCATGTCTTACTCTCTGTAGCAAGAAAGTTTAGATTTTTCTTAAGGGAAGGCCCTGTTCTTGGTACACAGCGTGTGTACACACGTAGTGGCACAGATTGATGTCTTTAGAGTTAAATTTCAGATGAAAAAAGATTTCTAAAATGGCATCCTTGCAAACTGGAATGAAAAAATCACATTCTTCCAGACAGTATTATATTATTAACAAAAAGTATGAAAAAATGAATAACATCTTTTAAAAACCATCCATTTGCGCACTGTTAACAGTTGAATTTGCAATTGATGGGGATGAATCAGTTCAGGATTATAGAGTGAGTTTGGATAAAACGGTTTTATCCTCCTATCAGTGATTCTTCTGTGGGTTTCACTGTAAATCATTAGGAAAAAAAGCAGCATGGATCATGTAAAATCCAGAGAAAGACATACTGAAAAGAAAACACGGTGACTTTCAGAGATGTTTAAAAAATGATGAATTAAAACAGAGAACATAAATCTACATCCCTAGCCATATGCTCTCCATCCTATGACAAGAAGAATAAAGCCTCCCATGTAATCTGTCATACCCCTGAGACGTCTATTTTTCAATCAGCTTCTAATTGAACTTTCCTTCTGTGTTCTCAGCACTTGCCACTGGGACTTGGACTGGCAAACCACAGAGTATTTATCTAATTTAGTTGTTAGGAAGAGATACAGACAGAGTTGTAAGTCCTCTCAGCTGCAATTCCTTGTCAATTGGTCTTACCACAATTAATACAGAAGAGGTTGTCAAAGTGCTAGAGAAGTAGTCACCTCAAGCACAAGCACATGACTTCTTACAAACTTAGAAGAATTTTGAGGGAAAGCATCCTTACTGTCATGCAGAGGCCTAGGCTCATAAGCCATGATGCATTCACATCTGGATATGAAGCTCTTGTGCCTTTGCACCAGGAAGCATGCCTCCCAACAGGTTCTTTTGCCAGATAACTTCTCTGGTATCAGCTGCCCTCATCTTGTGCAACCTTCTTTGCAACCTACAGCAGCATTTCTCAACCTTTCGGTCGTGATCCAAAAGCGGGTTGCAAGAATATATGAAACGGTCACAAACAAACTTTAAAAATGGATTTTCCTTTAAAGGAGAAAAATGTGGGAAACAACAGGTTTTCCCTTGCAGGCTGACAGAGTTCCAGCCTGCAAGGATCTACTTAGGGCTTGGGGGAGCGGGACGAGGGCAATCAGGCAGATGATACCACATGCATGTGTGCACACACCCATTCACATGGCAGCCAGGCAGCATGGAGTGCAGCTCCCACAGATCAAGCTATGGGGCAAGGGTGGGGCATAGACAATGTGTTGGGAGGGGTGGGGGGGGCATAAGCATCGTGTTTCAGGAGGTATGAGGACGTACTTGCCCCCCTCCCCCCAATTTGTGTGCCCACAGCAGGCATGGGACTGCAGCCTGGCTGGACTAGCACAGGCAGGAGCCACCCCCAAGGCCCAGTAGGCAGGTCCCAACATGGGAGAGCAGAGCGGGGCTGCGAACTCTTTGCTGCAGTCACTGGGACTCCTGCACAAGCTGTGCCACTGGCAGCTTGAGAAGTAACGAACTGGGGAGGTGGGGGGCTGGGCCATTCTGTCCTCACCTCCTCCCAGCTGCTTGTATGCCAGGCTGCGCTCTACCCCACCACCATGAACGACTTGTGCCCCCGGTGGCTGGGGGGGCATGGCAGTGGAGGAAGCGCAGCAGCAGAGGTGCAGCGGCGGTAAGCCGGGGAGCTCCTGCAGACACCGCCAGCAATGTTGGTGGCAGGGGGTGGCAAGCACCAACCAAGGGTTGGCAACCACCTGCAGCTGCCAGTAGCAGCTTTGGCAGCAGGCAGCAGGGATTGCAGACCACCTGCAGCAGGGTGGCAAACAGCAACCACCTGTCAGTGGTGCCTTTTTGTAGGGGGGGGGGTGCATCGCCACACTCAGGGGATACACATGCACCTGCGTGCACCCCCTATGTGTTGCCCCTGCCCACTGCCATGGCCCGGTCACCACTGCCGCTCTCCTCAGGACACAGCACTAACCCAGAGGGGAGGTGGGCAGCGTGGCCCCCCGGGTCTCCCCCATCTGTTACTCATGCTGCTGGTGGCATGGCTGGTGCGGGAGTCCCAGCTGTGGCAGTGGATCTAGCCACCTGGAGGCACGGGGTGGGTAGCAAATTAGGAATCAGTGGCACCAGTGAGGCTGAAAGAGGGAGGGGGCTATGGGTTAGGAGTGAGGGGCACTGGCAGGATCAGAGAGTTGTTTTCTACTTAAACTATTTACTGAGTTGGGACTGGCCATCAATGTTTACAAATGGGTCCTGGTACAAAAAAGGTTGAGAACCGCTGATCTATAGCATATCTGGGCAATCTCACACCCCATCTTGTGATCATGGCATACTACAAATTAGAGTACTTATAACTGAATAGAGGTCAGGTACTTCAGAAACATCATGAAAGTAAGGAACAGAGGCTTCATCATGAAAATCCAAATACCCATTATGCTGCCAATAGCTGGGAAATGTCCAAGTCTCAAACGTAAGTATAACCTAGGGTTGGGGATTCAGGGAATGTCTGGATACTTCTTACAACATCATTGGGTCACCACTGTTTCTAGAGCAGAACCCAGATTCTTCTAGGATTAGGTTCCTTGCATCCTTGCAAAGATGAGGGGTTGTGAGTCAACTGGGGCTATATATAGCTACCGCAGTGAACAGCAGTGTGGGACTGATGAGATGCTCCAGTTGTTTGCTGCTGCTTTTATTCCAAGGGGCACTGAATCTTCATGAGTTGTGCAGGACTACTGATGAGTTCCAGCCAAGTGGTGTTCTTTGAAGTAACAGTCACAGCTAACAGCTCGGAGGCTTGGCCTTAATTCACCAACTTGCTGCAAATGGGTCATGAGCCATTCCAATATGAATAATCCAGGTTTTATCATGTTTCTAATAGATGTTACATCACAGGAACTCATCAGCTATGCAACAAAGTCAGTGTCTTGAATAGGAGGAAACAATTTCCGTAGGTGCTATATCAGCAACAAACAATGGAGCTGCTAGTTGTGTGCACTCTGTAGTGCCTAATGATGGAGTAGGCTAGGGCATGTGTTACATTATGAGGATTTAGGGGAAAATATGACAAATAAACAAAATCCAGAAGTACCCCTCAGAGTTCATCCAGGAAATAAACTGAGACGAGTAAACCATGACTCTGATCCAGCAAAGCACTGAAGCATGCACATAGCTTTAAGTGTGCAAAGGGTTGCATTGACGTCAGTGGAACAATGCCTACGGCTGCAAAACAATATGGCAGAAGAAAGAAGAAAGCAGCCAGTGAAGTGACAATACATTTGTGCTGACAATGTTATTAAAGCATATACCTCGTGGAGCAGGGCTGTCCAACTTCTGAGCAGCCAGGGGCCACAGGGTTCCTGGCCACCCACTGCATGGGCTGCAGCCTCCCCAGGATGTATGCCACACTGCTCTGCATTGCATCTCCCTCCCATACCATAGGCATGCACCATTTCTCCCATACTGTCGCAGTGTCCTTGTGCCTTGCATGCTGTGCCATATGAATCTCTCCCCCTGCACTGTGCAGCAGCAATCCTCAGCTATGTGCTTCTTCAGTGCCAAGGGAAACACGCCTTTACTCTGAAATGTCAAAGTTGCCAGGAGTTTTTGGACATCCAAACCAGATAATTTTTAGCTTTGAAAATCCCAACCTTAAACCTCATTTGGCAACTTCTCTATTAAAAATAAGAAGGCTTCAAATTTCAAGCTTATTTAAAACTTGGTTGAATAAACATTCAGTTATTTAGCATACACTAACTTAATATTAATGTTTTCTCTGTTAGGCAGATATCATGTCATTACCATTCACCATTTCTAGGATAGATCAATTTCCTGGGCAAAATATCAATAAAAGAACAGTCCCAAGATACTGCCTGTCTCGGTTAGATATGGCATGTCATGATTTTTTACATTCATGTATTTACCTTCTGCCCCAAAGCAACACCCCTGTTATTTATGCTTAACATCATGGAACTGAAATAGTCCTTAGGGAAGAGAGCAACAGCCAACTGAAATGCAGGATACTGAACAACAGTGCAGGGATGAAAAAAGGTGGACAAAGATAGCAGGGCAAACCCCTTACTCTTACAAAATATGCACTGTGAACTCTTCAACAGTCACAGTTGCTTCAGTTTTTATGGTCTGGCCTGAAGAAATTCTCCCAGTCAATTGCATAGTTTATCCACCTGGATGATGTGGACCAAGCACACACAGCCTTTATTTGAACCTGTCATTCTACAGAGTAAATATTTTCAGAGCTGATGTATGAAGCTATCCTGTGCAGCAGCCTTTTAAAGCTGCTCCATTGCTACACTGGCTGCCTTTTCACCACACAGAGTGTTTTGCAGGACAATTAGCTTTCATTTCCCAGTGGGTGTACCTCAAAGCTCGGCTGGCTTCTCTTTTTAAACTTCAGATTTCAGATACTTGATGGATATACCTCACAATTTAACACAGTGGTGTTACTGTCATACTTCACTCTCCTATTCCCGATGTGGTGGGAAACTGACCGTCTTACTCATTTGGATCATTTTTAAGGACATAAATTTAGTAACTAGTTATATACGTTAGGAATCCAACGTTTTGCCTTTCCCAAGGAGAACTCAGACTGCAAATCTCCATCCTAAGACTGCTAAGTAAAAATGATATGCATAAGCAATGCAGCCTTAGGAAGGAAATTAGAGTAATCCTTTACTTTGATGGTAGATTAATGGATACTGAATTACAAGAACATTCTCAGAGAAGTAAACATATAGTGTTCATAAGAATATGCAAGGCGGTTTTCATGATCAGTGTTATACTCCATATCAAACAATGACAGTAGAGTTGACATAAACTGTTACCAAAATTAGCAAGCTACAAACCCATTTAGATAAAGCAGGTCAGGTTTCCAGAAAAGGATACGCTAAAGAATACGCACATTTTTCCACACACACATATGGGCTGCCTGTGTGAACTCTGATGTGCCTGACCTTGTGCCTACTTAAGAACAAAATCAGGTTACCTGATTTTGAAAACCTCTGCCAAGATAATATTTTCAAACACAGAGTTGGCAAGTATAACACCACCCCAAAGTTTTAAGGGGGAAATTTTCTCCATAAAGGAATGAGCATAAGAGCCTCTTAGTGCAATTGAGACTCGCTGGGACTCAACTTCCTTTAACTATTCACAGGCTTTGGAAACTCTTCCCCCATGCTGAGGTAGAACCTAGATGCCCCAGTCCAGACTGGGGAGACTCCCTGTGCTAGGTTCTGCGCAGATATGTGCCAAGATACAGTATGTGCCTGAAAAAGCTTTTGACCTTTACAAATACTCCACTTTCTAATCAGTGTCATGGCTCCTTAGATAAGTATGGCCCTCGAGTCTCAGAACTGAAGCTTCACATTGCTACCAGTTTGCTCCTGGTCAAAGCTGCTGGAACCAGACTCTTTTTCAAAGCCTGACAATGGTTTTTCCTTTTGATCACAGAGCGATCCATCTCTAACAAGCCACGTCAATGTGACATCTACAACACACCCTGTACTTTCTGTCCTAGAGAGACCAGGCAGGAAATCAAACCTGAGCGTTCAGCACATGAATGCTATTCGTAGCTCACGTACTGTCATTGATGTTAACACAAGAACATTTGGAATACCCCCTGCAACTGCAAACTATGCTTGAAACCAGAGCAAGAGGAGAAATATTCCAGAAAAGGCCTGACACAGTGAGACACATTCTCAGCTGATCTACCTAGCTCCATTTGAATCAATCATTTAAATGGAGCTTCACTGATTTACAACAGCTGAGGCTTAATTGAATGGAGTTACACCAATTTGCAACAACTGGGAATCTAGCCCACTGCCTTCAGTGAAGTGATGCTGTTTTTGCCTTAGTTTTGGCCCATCTCAGTGACTTCAGTGGAGTGGCAGTGACTGATGCTAGCTGAGCATCTGGCACACTACACATCTCAAAACTATTGCCAAGGGCTTAGATCAATGAAACTGGAACTTCTGGCTCTCCTGAAATACTGCAAGACTACGCTCAGGAGACAGTGTTTCCTTTTTAATTATCTGCACGCTGTTGGGTTCTTTTTTTTCAAAATTCTTCAAGTTCTGCAGGGAAGAAAGTACCTTTGTTAATCAGCACTATGGTATTTGGTAGAATTCACCCTGAAGGACCAGAGGCCAGTGCCCCACTCCTATGAAAACACATGCACCTGCTTAATTCTAAGGATATTTGTAAGTCCCACTCAGTCACTGCAGAATTGGGACTTAGGACTTTACGTTCTTTGCATGTGGGGCCATGGTGGGCTCTGTGCACTCTTACTATCTGAAATTGCTGGTCTTGTCCATCAGAGTCCCTATTGTGCAGTGACTGGCTAGGACTATGCATTTTGGTTTATACACTCAAGAATCTCTCTCGAACTGGCCATCAGTTACCACATTTATTCACAGATATATTTAATACACATAGACTGGAAGTTCCTGTACTGATGGGTGTAATTTCTTGATGGTATTCTGTGCATATTCACTTTCATAGTAACATATGGCTGGACTTGTATGGCAGATAACGGAGCTCATATCAAAACCTTAGGGCTTGGCTAGTTTACATGATGGCCCATTTAACACTGCTGTGAAGTAGGCATAGACAAATTTTTTGTCTACTTTTGTTTGGCCAGGTGTCAGGGGGCTTAAGAACTGGACCATTAGTTTTTAATATTCCAAACAGTGCTGAAAAAGCCAAACAAATATCTCATTCATATGAAACCAGATACTACGCAGCTTCTTCTGCAGTTACATATTTTGCTTTATAATGACAGGCAGGCTTGGAACCTAATCTCCGGCATAAAAACCCTATCAATCAATGTCAGCATAATATTCATACATCAGAAAGACAACACTGGCTTTAAATAGGTACCAGCAGTTGCTGAAGACAAGGCGCTTCCACAGCTCCATCTCCGAAGAGCCTTTTATCTCCCTCAGAAACTGAAAGCCCCTAAATATAGGCCTTCTATTAAAAATTCATGAGTTCCAGCAGCTATTTATCAAAGCCATGGAAATAAGATATTTCCATCATAGTGAACAGTTTGACATTCATTACTAATAAGCAAATGTGCACTTTATTACCATTTTAGAAAAGAACATTGCTGCTGATATTCAAGGAACATAGACATATTATTACCAGGAGGTAGTGTTACACTTTGCTACAATACAAACATGTTACTTCTGTCATCTGGAGGCCCTGTGTGCATTTGATTTCAAATGAGGATGGGGGTACCGCTGTAAGCTTACTAAGAGACTCAGGGGTTTTGTTTTCTTGAAGTGTGAGCTTTGGCTGATTACTTTTATTTTGTTTCTCTTTAATACCCTGCATTGCACCAATTGCTTTATAGCATGCCTTCTATAGATTTACTTAGTTCTCTCCCCAGAGCAAAGATGTCTTGGTGGCTCGGAGAATAAGAGCTTTATTACCCCAGATGCACTCCAGCTGAGATATCACTTATGAGTCACAGATCCTCAATAGCAGAACTTGCTGCAAATTACACTCTTAATTATATGGAGTGGTAAACCAGAAGGTAACAAGCGTGGACCTAAATTGCACAAAACTCTATCCCATGTACTGAAGAACATTCTTGCAACAGCTGATGGTTCTTACTGGCCATTGCTTTGTTCTCAAGCAAAAATTTTACCTTATCCTGTACCCTAAATAATGAATCCTAGAAACCCTGGAGTCCAGGATTCATCTTTTAGCAAAATGCAGTCTTGCTTTTGTACAAATAATGTGACATATCACTACCTTTTCCCAGGTATTCTTTGATTCTTGACACAAAAAGCTTCTACATACCTCGTTAACTGCATGCAGCAAAGGAGTATTCTGCTGTTATCCGCTTAGATGATGGGTTTGAGAACCAAACAGTGATTTATTACATACAGTGGGGGTGCGTCTACAACGAGACACTACATCACCATAGTGATGAGCTATGGTGATGTAGTGTTGGCGAGCACTAATCATGTTGCTGCTGCTACCATGCAGTTGCTCATTGCTACAGCACAGGAAGGGGAAGAAACAACCAGTGTGGCACTGGGCCTGTGCAGTACCGGCAGGTACTTGCTAAAGCAAGTACTAAATGACTGCTCAGTACAAACTATGCAGCGGGGCACACGTGTAGATATGCCCTGGGAGGAGAAAAGGAAAATCCACCATTTCTCATAATATGATTGTGTTCATCCATTGTGAAAAAACTGGACTGACAAAGCAGTCCAGGTACTGATTCAGCAAAGATTAGTTTGACACCATCGCTCTGTTGAGCTATTAGAAGATCTTTGGGAGGGCTAAGAGGTTACATTTATTTGAATTATTAAATGTATAAGAATTATTATAATGAATTATACTAACAGTGAATAATGATTTATATAACAGCATGTTTGTTGTTGTTTATTTGTATTCAACCGGTCTTGGAATAGGACCCACTGCATTAGATGCTGTACACATACAGATGTTCCTTCTCCTAAGGAGTTTATAATTTCCACTCTTACTTGTTGTTGACCCAGACTGCGACCTTGGAAGACAGAGAAAAATCTTCTATCAAAGCAGAGGCTGAATTTGTGGGAGATGAGGAAAAACACCTACTTTAGAATTACCAGAGACACTCTAGCCAAATACTGAAAGATCAAACATTCCATATATTGCTACAGTAAAAAGAGTCAGAAACCCACTTATTTTTTAAAAAACAACAGGATGTTTTAGACCCTCTCTGTACATAGTGGAGAAGCAGGAAAAAAAAAAAAGAAGAGAAAGAAAAAGAAGGCAGAAGTCCAATCTTTTAAAAACTTTTTGCAGGTCACCTTTCATACACTTCCAAAATAACATCATGACAATGTTAGCAAGAAGCTGCACAGTTCCTGCAGCAGTGGCTGTCATTTGAGAGACATTATTTATAAAACTTTATCCCTCTTCCCTGTGTGTCTTTGAAGTTTCCAAGGAAAAACTTTTTACGATTAGTGACTGCAACACTCTGGTTGTCTTCATGGAAATATATTTTATTTTTAGTACCAATCCAACAAGTGCACCTATTGCCTTATAAGGGGATATAAAAACTACAGGGCTGATTCTCATTGGCATAAATCAACATAACCCCAAAGATTTCAAGGGAGCTGGTCTGATGTATGGTGAAAGTCTTGACCTACAAATGTTTTTTTCCCTTTGTCTGTCATTTCTCTTCGACTCAAGGTATGATTTAAATGCTGAAACGCAGCAGCGTTGCCCAAGCAAAGTTTGGAAATCTCAAAAGTTAGTTTCTTCATTAGCTTACCCTGTGCCTGCCAAAGTCTTGTACACCTTAATAATGATGTCCATCATGATTTAGTCAACGAAGGGGAGGGGAAAAGAAAATGCTAGTTGTCTGCAGCACGGCCAAGCTGATCTTGCCAAAGCAAATTCAAACTTTGGAATGCTCTTAGTTTGATTTCAGTTCCAGTACTCATTAATGGTGAGTTAAGTATCGGCTGTTTGCTTTAAATCACATGCAATTTAGGGAGAAAGAATTATGGTGAAAAAAAGAATGTCTCATTGAAATGAATGTGTTCCCCTCACAAGCTCCACTCTTTGGGTTAGCTGAGCTTGAAAGCTCCTTTACAGAAATGTGCATGTAACTAGCTGTGTACTTAACTAGCAGAGAATGCATCAGCAGTGCAGCCATGCTGAAAGCCCTGAGTCAATGAAGAACTTAAAGGGAATAGCATCCTGGCACTACTTACCCTCCTTAAAAATTAAGCATAGACTTAAGCATTTTGATGAATCAGGACTGGAGTGCATAAATAGGCAAGAACTTTTCTCCTGGTATGCATTTTTCATGGCTGTTATAATCACTGAATATGGGACTGGAAGAGACTGCAAGAGGCTATTCCATCTGTTCCCCTGAACTGAGGCAGGATAAAGTATACCTAGACTACCTCTGTCAGACCTCTGCCTGACCTGCTGTTAAATTAAGAAGATTCCATAATAACCCACCTGCATACTCTGTTTTAGTGCTTAATTATCCTTTTCATTAGAAAGCTTTTCCTAATGTCTAACTTAAATCTTTTTTATTACAAATTAAGCTGACTTCTTGACCTACCCCTGTGGATGCAGAATTACTGATCAATCTTCTTTGCAACAGCTTTTTACATCACATCTTTCCTCAGTCTTTTATTTTTAAGACTAAAAATCACTGGCTTCAACTTTTCTTCAAAGGCCACATTTTCTAAACATCTCATGCTTCTTGCTGTTTCCCTCTGGACCTCCCCAGTCTCTTCTAAATCTTGTGTTAAAGCATGATGCCCAAAGCTGGACACAGAATCTCAGCAGAGGCCTCACAAGAGCAAAGCAAAGTAAAAGAATTATTATCCATGAGTGACATCCAATATCTTAACCATGCTTTACTAAAGTCTGTTGTCCTCAATCAGCTGCTGTCTCACCTTCCTTCTCTTAGAATTGTGAACTGTTTCTGGTTACTCACACTCAAGTCACTTTCAGATTTGCAATGAGAATCAAACAAGAATTAGTTGTTTCCTGGTAACCTCCTCCATCTTCTGAAACAATACATTCACCCCCAACACATTCCAAGAGCTTGCTGGACTGTTTCCAGCTGGATTGCTTTGGCTAATTAAATTCCCCACCCACTGCCATTACTACCAGTATCCACAGTAGCTCAAAAAAAGCCACCTCCTTTTTCTGACTAGGGACAGACATTCAAAAAGCCTGAACCTGAATTGCTTCAGTCATTGCAGGTTAGTTTAATCCGGCTAGGCTGAACTGGTTTCCAACCATACAGACAATTCCTCTGGGCTGAGGAAATTCAGGCACATGCCTGCAGTGGTTCAGGCTGGAAGCTGGGGGGCACCAGAGCAGCCCTCCCTGCCCTTGCAGAGCTGAGCTGAGGGGGGCATGGCCAGGCTTCAGCAGGGCTCTAATTAGGGAAAGGTTTAAATCCCCAGCCTACCTGTAGTCCCAGGCTTTTCCCCAGTCCCTGCTCAAGGGGAAGGAGTGTTGCCAGCCTGCAGCCCTGGGCTAGTGCTCTGAGGCAAAGAGGGGGGCGGGTGGTGTGTGCAGTGCATAAATCTATGATGATATGAAGTTTTTTTTTGCTCTCCCTCCCTGCTTCTGTATACTGTCTGCAGCAAACTGACAGGCAAGCAAGGGGGGAGGGGGCTGTTTATCACCCTTATCTCAGTGTTTATTACCCCATTAAGACTGTTGATTCTACCTGTTGATTCAGAACAGACTGTACCTAGCATGTGGTCTGCTAGCTAGTACACAGACACCTCCTCAGCAAGGCTGAGGGGAGGGGGGGAAATTCTTTCTTAGCAGGGAGTGGTGAGGGGGTGGAGAGAGCAAACAGTTCTTAAACAGTGTCCAAGGAAGAACATTAAGCGACCTGTTAATTAGCTACAAAAAGCTTGTCTGCATCTGTCTTCTCCCATAGCACGGACTATAGCTATCACGTGGTCTGCTAGCTAATGCTGAGATGTCTGTGAAGGATGGGAAAAAGCCTGCTTAGCAGAGAGTGAGGAGGGAAGAGGGGGAGCAGATTCTTGCAGAGACTGCCAAGCTGCAGCCAGGGAGCAGATGGGAGGGGCCAGCACTGCTGTGGAGCAGAGCCCCAACCAGCCAGAGAGCATGCTGAGATGCTGGGGACTGTTTTATCTTAAACCAGCAAGGAGTCTGGGACAGACATTGCATAAACCAGTTTGAGCCAAATCAGTTAAGTCTGATACTATATTCAACCAGATTTATCTAAAACCGGTTTCAGCCATTTTCAAACTGTTTTATGTGTACTGAACTTCTGTTCTGTTACAGGTTTAAACCAGTTTCTGATCACTTCAACTGGTTTATGTGTAATGTCTGTCCCTAGCCTCCAAGTCCTAACGTGATAGTGCCCCTGCTCTGCTTCCTTTTTCCCGTTCACGTAGAGACATTCAAAATGTTCACTTCCCATTTCTCTCCTGGGCTATGCAGCAAGCATATATCTCTTGACATACTCTTGACATACTGTCTTTATTTTCTGAATAATATCCTTTTATACCAATATTCAAGTCTGAGCTTTCCGTCACTAAGTCTTTGTGATAGCAAGAAAGTCAACATTTTGGTTACATACTAAAGGCCAGAGTCTATTCCACTGATTAGGTACGTAAGTAGACTTCACCTAAGCATAATTCTTTTCCACTCTGCTTGAGTTCCTGAAAAACAGTTAATACAAAAAGTGGGTGTGTCCTCCTCCTCCTCCTTGTGTGACTGTGGCCCTAGGTCTTAAATGTTCTTCCTGTTTATCCCTTGTACTCCTGCCATTTCTGTATAGACATCTCAGGTGTTGGCACACTATGCCATTGATTTCCCCAGTGACTGCACTGCAATTTCCCATATCCTCACCAGATTACAGCTCTTTGGCTTTTCCATTTGCCTAGAGATTTTGCCCCTGCTCAAACCTACTTCAAAACCTTCTCCACTAGATGGACGAGTTGGTATTTGAGGATGGTTTTCCATCTTTGCCCTTCCAGCTTTACTGGAACACCATCACAGGTGAACAGATGAAAAGCATTAAACTAGACCTCACTGGCTGTGTCTACATGAGATGCTGACTGCGCAGTTGTTACTGTGCAGTCATTTAATATTTGCATACCCAAGTAATACATGACTGTGCAGTAACGAGCTATTGAGCAGTAAGTGTCTTGGGTAGATGTGACTGCTGGAGTTTATAGTTAAGATTATTCAGGAATTTTCAAGAGAAAAAGGGTTGGCTGGAGAAAGGTAATTCCATTTTGCAGAAGATTTTATTCTGAATTGGAAACCCCTCCACCCCCAAAATTTTGATACTTTCCATGGAAGGGAAAGGAGGCCATACTCTGAGGCAGTCTGCTGGGTGGTTGTTCCCAAAAAGTGGACACTGAAGTGCTGGAAACATGGGATGTTGAGGAACCACAAGTTTACTGAGCTGAGAGCCATGATTCCCAGGTCACTAACTCCACATGTGGTTGTTGAGGCCTTCGGAGCCTGGACTTATAGACTCTCAAGGAGCAGGCTGTGGAGAAGCTGGGCAAACTGACTAGCAGGATTCAGCAAAATCAAACCCTTTGAACTTTGTCTCTGCAGATGTTTCAGTTTTCACAAATCAGCAAATTCTGACGGAAAGAAAGTTTCCTTGCAAGTTTTCCAATAAATTTTAGATGCAACCTCATCTAAGTAGTAGTAGTGAAGATGCTGATAAACTGATAGAAATTTATTTCCCTTCCTCCCATAGCAAACCCATAAATAGCTGAAGGCACTGTGCTCAAATTTTCTGAAAAAAACTCAACCTCAAAATGAGCTCAGTTTCAGGCTCTGAGCCTGCAATGAGATCCAGCTACAGAAATCCCGATGAAATCAAAGTGATTCTGTGCAAGGATTAGGGGCCCTGTGTATGGACTGCTGGACAAGCAGGGGGCTAAGAACTTCAGTCTTGAGAGACAGGTGCATAGAGAATTTGTCTCCTCATTCTTAAAAAAAAAAAAAAAAGGTGTAGGGGAAAAATTAGAATGCTATTAATGCAACTATAATTTAATGTAAATCTCCACATGTGCAGGACTCCCTTTTACATGTGATGAGAGAAAGGACCATCTGTTTATCAAAATACTAACCTCCTCTTTTATCCCAATTATACATATTTCCCTCTAAATGGAAGCAGTGCTGTGACAATATCCGGAGTCTTAAAATAAAATTATGTTTTAAAATTGAAGAGTTTTATAATGGGAATATGCCTTACCACAGCTGACTAGGCTTCCAATCAGATTTAGAGGATATGCTTGCAACTTCATTACCCTGAAAGAAGCTACGTTTATAGATCATCAAATTAGAGAAGTTCTACATGATAACAGGTGAGTTAAAAATCATGGGCAACACAGAAAAAGCTCCTTTCTGTAATCCCCTGGGTTCATTCCTCAGCAAATCCGGCAGGGGTTCTTAGTTCTCCAGCTGATCTTGGTCTCTATGGGCCCACGACAACTTCACTGGAAATGCTTCTCCTATAAAACAATAGTGGTAAGCTTCTTTTCTCTCTGCCTTTCTATTCATTATTCTTGTGGACTGATGATCCAGGTCCAGCTTTTCCTTCCCTCAGGCAAAATCCCACTCAATGCTATGGGGCAGATTTTCAAAAATCCAACTTTGCTCATTTTTATGCTTCTGTCTTTTAAAAAAAACTGTAATGGGCTCAGGACTTAAAGTAGAATGAAGCAGGGAGGGGAGCTCTGACTCTACTAGGGCAGACAGAGAAAGAGCTGGTGTCAACAAGGGTGGGTGGAGGAAGCTGCTCACGTAAGCCAGGGAAAGTAGAAGGAACAACCCTGTGCTTTCAGCAGTAGATGGAGAGCAGTGCTCTTCTCACTCCCTACTTTAAGCCTAACTGGGCTGTGGTAGGGTCATATGGTGACTACAGTCTTTATTATGCCAGTGACCTGACCAACGATATTGGACAATGATCACACTCTGTGCTGCCATTTCCCTTCTCACCTTTTGTTCATCATACACAGGTTGGAAAGGCAGATTCTAACTGACCTGTATGGTGCCTGAAGTAGCATTTAGTCTGTATTTAGACTATGAAGGTCAGAAAGAGTGATCCAATATCAATCCCTCTCAGCAAATGCTTCAGGCATCTTGAATCACTGGATGTCTCCATTTTTGCCTGAACAGGCCACTGACTGCCCAGACTTGTGCTGCTGTATGTGCTCCGAAACCATCTAGGCCAGATGCAGAAGATCTGCACTCCTATGTGAGGCCCTTTGAGATCTAGATTGGTCTGGAAGGGGCCCACATAGTCCTTAAATCCCTGATTTTTTAGGAGGGGACAGACCACATCAACTAATTGTCTATTATAGATAGCATGCATGCAGCTCAGTAGAAAAGGTCAATTATAGTGGCAATGACTATCCTGTGCCCAATAATGTCTTGCCTAGGAAGTGAAACTCCTGGGTTCTAGGCCCACTGCAGGCTGAGAGGTTTCATACCCCACATCTCCTACAGCATGATAGTGTAGTATCTCCAAAACTCCAAAAGGCTTGTGCTGTGGAATGACTCTTTATTAGGCACAGGAACATATATCCAGAACTACTGACAGTAAGAGGTAACAGTTGTTCCTACGGCCTTGCAAAGGGCTGGTCTATGCCCATTCTGCCACCAGGATGTTCCTGCTGAGGAACTCATCCAGACTGGCCTGTGGGATGCTATACTTCCTGGAGACTCTATGTGTCTGGGCAATCTTACTCTGTTTCACAGAGAGTGCCCTAAGTTCCACATGCAAGAGGCAAGAATTTCTTAGGGTGATATTTTTATTGGACCAATGGCATATTTGGGATGGAGTTGGACAAGCTTTCGAATACAGTACCGGTCCTCATTGCCAGGACTGGTTATAGATTTTATGGAAGGCAGTCATTAGCTAAAGAACATAAATAATCTTGACGTCCTTCACAGGGACAAAGGTTATGACCTGAAGCAGCTATTGTATACATGTGACCCTATTTCAGGGGAGCAAGCCTGCAAGTCTTAGCAGGCTACAATGACAGCAAATGGCATCACTTAACAGGGTACACAATGGGAACACATACTGCCTAGGATGAGAATTGAGAAGGTCCTTGCATCCTGAACTATTCTTTTCTTTCACTTTCCTAAAAGTGCAGAGTATTCCCTTTTGTAAGGCCCTGGGCTCTATTTCTTGGGCTGACTTGTGCATTTACAAGTTATGTCTACAGCAGCAGACAGAGAAGTAAAACTGTGAATATGTTCCCAGACTATAGCCTTCATTTAACTGTCTTCCATTTTGAGTCGATCATCACACACCATGCCATCTCATCCCCCTTCTGTCATCCTGTCTTGCAGAATAAACAGCATCAGCATTCGGCCCGGCTGCAGCAAAGTTTTGCCGTCTGAAGGGGCTGCTTCACTGAACAAGAGATGAAACATACATTTTGTATAAAGCCCAAATGCTACACCGTGGTGATGAGGCTGGCATTGAGATGATAGTCTTTTTCTGCATGAATCTGCAAGAATTGCCTGTTACATACTGCTTTTCATTAGCATCTGCATAAGAAGCATGCCTTGGAGAGCAGCAGCCAGCACTGACAGCTTACATCCTGCATTTGAAGAGGGATCTAGAAATTCTCCAGAGATGACAAGATACATCCATTCCAATTATTTCTGCACCCTGTTGAGCTCAGGAAAAGCCATGTATGGGGACTTACTTTGCCCCCCAGCTGTCTTGCCCAAACATTCTTATACAAAAACCAAAACTAGCATATTAGTCATCCACCTTCTGTTCTACAGGAAATTTATTTACTTCATAATTAAGTAAATACATTCATTGAAGTAATTAAAGTCAACAAAGTTCTGTCGTTGTCCACTTTACAGCCATCTTTGCTGAGCAGCCTTGGTACTCATGCTGGAAAATTGCAATACTGCTCTATGGAAATTGCATAAATTGTACATTTTCAGGACCTTAGTCATCTGCTGTAAAAATGCAACGACTTGCATTTTGAAGTCTCAAGCATCTTCTTTTGCCTGGATGTCACTGACTCCTAGGAATAAGGCTCCCATTTCTTTTTAACAATACTGCATGCTGTAAAAAGGAATAGAGGAGGAAGATCTACTTGCCTAACGTGGTTTTACACTTAATGGACATTAGGAGATAAAACAAATTGCAGAGCAAAGCAAAGAAGAATGGTCAAAATCTCTCTCCATTTTATCAGACTAGAAGCAAAACAGAACTCTAGTCACTGAAGATGCTGGGATGGAGGCTGAATTACCCTTGCTTTATAAGTCATTAATACCTGAAAAGAAGAGCAGAAGAAGATACGGCACAGGTGCAATGCCCAATGAAGATGGATAAGGATCCAGTTGAACACACTATCTCAGTTTTTCCAGTCTTGGTAGTTTGGATTCTTAGTTCAGAACACCTAGACCTTGGGAAACTGTTTAAAATCTGCCCTTTACTCCTGGCAAGCAGAAAGTTAAATTTTAGTATCCAAGTTAATTTTAGCTTGTACTACCAAGGGTAACCTCCCCACTGCTGTGAGTTGCCTCTGCATGCTTTTCTGCTGCAAGATCACCCTATACTGAATAACTCAGGGCAGTCAGCAGGTGGGTCTATCATCAGACTTACCTGGAAACAGCCTGCAGCATCTTAAGCTGCTCAGAGGCATTCACCATGATATTTCTATTGGATTAGTGGCCATATCTTCTGAACAAAATTTGCCTGTGGGGATGCAGTTTTCTCATGCTTCCACTAACAGGAGGGCACATAATTAAGGAGGAAAGGAATCCACAATGAGTGAAAAGAAAGTGGTTTGAGAGAAAGGGGAAAGAGGAAATATTATAAATGACTCGAGGCAGATGTGGACATGTGGGGAGGAGGACAAAATTTGAGAAAGGGACAATGCATAGTGTACTGCCTGCAACCAAACCAGGCACTAGGTAGTGACTCTGAGGCCCAGAGAGGAGCCTGCTCCTGAGGGCAGAAGGAATACAGCCTTTGAAATCTGTGCACCCTTGCTCTGGATCAGTGATTTTCAAAACTTTTTTTCCCCGCGGACCACTTGAAAATTGCTGAGGGTCTCAGCAGAACGCTTAATAAACTTGTTTTTGTTCTACAAATCGAAGCACACAACTCATATTTTACTATCAGTAGTCTTACCTTACAAGTACAGATATTCTCGATTGTTCCTGAATGGAGTTCGCGGACCAATGGTGGTCCACAGACCACAGTTTGAGAACCTCTGCTCTGGATTATACAGAAGCTGGTCTTGGGGGGCTCAGGGTTCCAGCTAAAGGGAAGCAAGGGTCAGGGGGCATAAGAAGGTAGCCTGGCAGAAACTTCTGTGGACCTGAAAGGGAATTTGATCCACATGACTGTGGTAGGCAAAAGACATGATCAGCCACCAGCATCTGCCATCATTAAGAGAAAAAGATAAGCTCGGCTTGGGCATCTGTATACACCAGAGACATTCTACTTGACAAAAGCCTTCAATAAGAGACCCACTTGGAAAAGGAAACACAGATGTCCTAAAATTTGTTAGTGTGACAACATAAACAGTGACCTTACTAAGTTGGGAAATCTGTGGTGCAACGTTGGAGCTCTAGCAGCAGATCATAATCCTTGGATATTGCCAGTCACAGCCTCATGTTCCATGGGGAATAAAAAGCACTGACTGAACACAGCCTCATGCTGCCTTAGTCTGCGCCTTAAATCAGGAAAGCACACGCATAAACACATCTCTAGTCAGCATGTGCTTAGCTTTAGTTATGCACCTAGGCCCAGAGCCACCAAGGTACTTAGAAGCCAAACACCTATGGAAAACAACATCTCCAGTGGGATGTACAGTGCATGCTTTGAGTTAAGTACACATTTAAGAGTCATCCTGAACAGCACTGCTTTCCTGAATCAGGTCAAGAAGTGAGGAAGGTGCTTACTTAGATACCAGAAGTTGTCTAGGTAGAGTGAAAGGGCACTGAGTAAACAGCATGTCCGGTAAAACTAATTACCCTGACAGAATGCAGAAAGGACATAATGAACTCTCTGATTCTAGCCCATTAGAAAAATAATGCAGAGCCATTTACTGCTCAGACTCAGCTATCGCACGTGTCACATTTGGAAATGGGCATTCAGCGTCTTCAAAGAGCTGCATGGAGACTTAAGCCAGAGTGCCAACTGATTTCAGGGAGAATTGTGCAGTAAAATATCACATCACCCTTGCATCATCACTTTTGCCTGTGTTACAGTTTCCTGAAGACAGTAATCTGCAAGCAGCTCTGTAAGGGGCCCTTTCATTCTTGTCTTTACAAAACATTTCATTTTGCTGATGCCTGAAGTAAGAAACTGCACATTTTGGAAGAGAGGCTTAGCACAACTTAGAAGGTGGCATTCCAGCCACTCAGCCTAGTTAAGAGGAGCCCACATACTGTATGTGGCTATTCTGGCTGTGGTTACCTGCTAAACCTAGAACTGTGATTTTCAAAGAAGCCTAAACAGGTTACGCACAAGTCATGGGGACTCATTTCTAGAATAACTGCACATCTCCTCCACAGCGTAAATCTGGGGAGTCTGTAGAAGATACAGGGTAAAGCAAGATACTAAATACTTTGGAGCCACAAGCAAATTTGCGGCATGAGGGTGCAAAGAGGGGAGCTGTAGCTGAGGTATCTGAACTCAGGAACACATAGTAAACCAGGCCTGAGGCAGTGAAGAACTGGGTGTCAAACATCCATCCATTCTCAGCAAATGTGATTACTGAAAGCCAGCATGGATAATCCTCATTCACAAGGAAGAGCACTTTCAGTTTGGAAACCCCTAAAAACTAGCACAAATTCTAGTGAAAGCCAATGGGATCTTCTAAGTCCCTTAGGTATTTTCGTACTCATTCAGCTTTCACCTAACTCTGTCCCCATTGAAATCACTGGTAAAGCTCCTACTAACATCAATCTGAGCAATTCAATCAATGCTCAGTGCCTTTGAAAACCTCACAGCGTTGACCAAGATTTTGCATGCTTCCTGTTTATTTGAAAATAGCTCGCTCCCCATTGAATTTGTATGTTTTCTCAGCTGGTCTGTGTAGTGTCCGGTAAAGAAGTTAAGTGGAAAGCCCATTCTGGAGCTTTATAGTCCGATGAAAACACATGGTGTACACCCCACCATGCACACCCCCTCCCCCATGCATGCCCACTATACACACTCTCTCTATGTAGAAATACAAACTGTGAACCAAAAATGGCTTCTTCATTAAACATCACATTCCCATCACACTTCATCCATCAGGGTTATCCAGAATATTAGATGAGACCAACTCATCTAAAAACCCAGCAGACTTTAAAACTTCCAGAGCCCTTGCTCGGCACCACCTGCTTCCTGAGGGCACAAGACATATGATACCGCCCCACCTTGTGTTTCAAGATCTCATTCCCCCAGCCTCTCTCTCATACCACATCCAGCTGCCAGCCAGTTATTAGGGGGATAGAAAGTCCACTCCACTGACTATTCCTGTACTAAAGAAGGAAGAAAACAGCTTGCGCCTTATGTTGATTATCAGTCACAATATAATAAGGACAGGCAGGCATACAGGCAGACATACAGACGCTCAGTGTCAAACAAAGCTTTAATTGAAGAATGAGTAAAGTATACTGTAATTCAGTTGAAGTCAGCTGGTAGAAACATGCCCCAGTGCTATGATGCTCCTAAGTGGCTGTTGCTATTAAAGGGCATGCCATCTAAATACATCCTAAGAAATATTCGCAAGGAAAATATTCCTGGTAAGAGACTGTTGCTCTTGCTATGTGTTCCTGCAATCGAGCACTGTGTTATACAAAACAAATACCAGTGCATCTTGAGGTGATGGGGGAGCAGGTTTTTGGCCTTCATTTTCATAGGAAGCACTTTCCACAAACGGCCACTGTACAAAGGAAAGTTCAGTTCACCAACATGTAGACAAAGTGAAAGGCATTTAAAGAAACAATGACCAGAAAATACTGTGCTAGCTGGGGAAGAAATCCTGTGGTACATCAAAAACGTAGCCAAAGATTGATTTTTTTTTATACATTCTAAGTCAGTGACATTATATTCAAACCCCAAACAACTTGTAGTCACCAAGCTGAACAGACAGACTGATACAAAAGTTAAGGAAGCAGTAGCAAACAGCAAGCTGCACACAAGCTTTCTTCTAAGTTGAATGCACTGTGGTGGCACTGAACAGATGAGGCCCGAATGAAATTAATGCATGCCCTTGTATCTCCCATCCCTTCTTCTGCAGACACAGTCTGTTTCATTTCCAATTCTGTCTCATCCCTCATAGGTTGAAAGTTAGGCTCCCCCACCCTTGCCCCGCTTAACAGCTGAATGCATAAAACCTGGACACAGAAGACATTCAGAACTCAAGTGATTTCCTTTCCTCAGTTATCCCTTCATATCATTTTGGAAAAATAGGGTTCAACACTGAATAGCTGAGGAGGAACCCAGCAGGCTCATTCCCTTTTGCTCCAAGAATTGTGAGCAGTGTGCTATCCAAACCTTTCTGTGCAATGGATTGTCTGGTTATTACTGGAAGGTGAGCCTTGAATATTTGGGTGGTTCTATTCATTTAACATGAGCCCGTGAGATCTGGATGCTTATCAAGGCTACTTTAAAATGTCCTGAGCTTTTTCCCATCCTCTGATCCCCTGCTTTTCTCAACTCCTGCCCTCCTCCTAACCCCAAGTCAAAAAAAATTGTCTCGTCTTCCTTTGTCCCAGCTCTTTAAGCTTGATTCTTTTCTTCTGCACGCTTAAATGCTTCCTCCTACATGCTGGATGGACGTAGATGTTGTTCTTCCATTCTTTGCCTCTCAACCAATGCTTCTACCTCCCTCCCTCCACCCCTTTTCCTTCCTCTTGGTAATTACTCTCCTTCCTCTTGCTCTCAGCAGGCTCAGCATTCTTTTCTATTCTCATTAAATCTCCCACTTCCAAGGGATCACAGAAGCTGCGGATTGCACTGGGTACTATCCATGCCAAGTGAACCCCAGAAGCAGCAGGACTGGAAGACCCACAGGAAACACCCTAAGCCCTGGCCATGTAAAGCCAGAACTATCAACAGCCAGAACCATTACCAAGGCTTTGGTCAGGTAAGAGCAAAGATAGAAAACGCAGTGAAGAGGGAATATGCCTTGCAGTGCTACTGGGTATGTATCTGAAGCATAAGAACATGGGCAAAAAGGATCACATGCTGTAGTTTGTCATCAGACTCCTGTTAGTTTCACCTCTGCAATTTTGTGACCTGTACTCTAATCTACTGCCTTGTTCATGAGCAACAGGTGATATGGCATCTTCCCAGTCAAAGGGGCTTGATGCTGTAGGTGGAGCATTGCCACACTCAATAAATAACTCCATTTAGACTCCAGATATTTTCCACCCAAGAATTTCCTGTGAAAATTTCTGTGATTTCAGAAAACTTGAAAAGGCAGAGAAACATTTGATGTTGAAACATTAATTTTGGGGGAACAATTCAGTTTTTCATTAAAAATGTTATTTGTGAAACACCAAATGCAAACATTTTTACAGAGAAACACAATATTTTTTGTTTTACCAATCCACCAGATTTTTAACTGAAAATGTTTCTTTTTGGGGGGGGGGGGGGTCTCTTTTACATTGAAGGCAGAATATTTCTTGTAAAGTTCATCAAAATGATTTATTTTCTGCAAAAACAAAAACAACCCCCTCCCACCTCCTTTGATTAAAAAGCCCCATCCATTAAAAATGCTTTAAAGAAAAAATTCTGGACAGCTCTAATGTTAGTGGGAAGAAACTACCTAACCAGAATAAGTGTCACAGAATCTAATAAACACTATTGGTTAGTTCCCAAGAAAAAGAAATAAGAGGACACAATTTCATTTACAACAGTTCTAGCTATTCCAGAGCCTTGGGGTTGAGAAGAAGAATTTTGTTTGACAGCTACAGGCTTTGTGTCACAGTACTGGATTATGCCTGAACCCACCATATAGTCAAAGGACAGAGCATACTAGAAGCAAAACAAGGGATTATTGTTTTTTGCAATGATCACCATAAACACTTCCCTGCACAAAGAAAAGCTATTGGGATAAGATACCTCCCCCATCCTTCAGGCAAAGGGATTCCTGCTTAGTCCTGTCTGCATCACTAACACAGTGCTTCAGCTGAAGCATGAAAGGCAAAACCCAGGCCCATGCTGCTGAGATCAGTCTTTGCATTGGTTATCTGCCGTGCTTGGGCTGACTGGATGCACTGCCCAAGGGCAAATCCACAAACTCTGCACCCATCTTTTTCATGTTTTTAATTGAGTCTTTATATTTAAATAGCAAAAAAAAACCAACCTAAACACCAACCTGCCATAGAAATTATAATTACGATTTATTTATAATCAGAGAGTAGTAACCCAAATATGGAAACAAAGAGATTGCTGCTTGGAAAAAGCACTTAGCTAGTGAGGGGGGTGGGGAGGGAAAGAAGGAGTAATTATTGATGATTTTTTTTTGCTATTTCTTTGCAATTTAGGCCAAGCAGACATCACTTGCACCCAAGCAAAGCAATCTTGAATACAGACAGAAGAGCTGATACAGGAGTCCCCTGAGCACACAAGAATCCTCTGCAAGCAAAGAAATATTCCAGCTCTGAATCTACCCCTCTTGATTCTCCTGTACCCCAACATAGGAAGTGGGAAGGGGAAGAGGACATGGTACATGGCACTTTACAACCTAATAGTCCTCAGTTGTTAGAACTGTCCTGCAGGACCATGGCCAACTATAGCACCTAATGGGGTAAAAGTTGGTGTAAAGCCACCTGCTGCACACAGCCCAAGTCACCCAAGCTATAATGGCTACACAATACCCACAGCCCAGGGTCTGTGTCTTGACATGCTTACTGAGTTTAGGAGAATCCACTTGCCCACCCACATTGTGCTGAATTTATCACATATGGGAGTGACTGCAAGTTTGGACCCTAAATGATGGAAATATAGGAGATTTCATAGATTCAACCCACTGTTTCCACAAGTGATTTAAAATACAAAAGGACAACTTTGAGTTGATACAAAACTCAAAGGAGGTGAATAATACATTAATTAGGTAGAAATATAGTGCATAATGTTATTCTGAGAATGAGTCAATGCCCACAATAAAGCAGATGAATAAATCAATTCAATGGACAGTACACTGTAAGGTAGTAATGAGAATCATAGGCTATATGGTATGGAGAAAATTTATTGCATATGGCATATATCCTAACTGGAGAAATATATTGCAGATGCCTTTTTCTTGTATTGACTAGAGATCTCTTAAATGTTATAGCTTTTTAAATGGAACAACTTAATATGACTCCAAAATGGTACAGTATCCCTTAAATATATATTTTACTTATAGATAAAGTAGCTTTCTGAACAGGTTTACAGAGCCTTAGACAGACAGGAATGTACTGCCTCCACTTACAATGGCACCCTTTGGATGAATATGCACTGAATTTGACACCAATGAATAAACTAAACTATTCTTGATCATGCGTATCATTATTAGCTGCAAACAGATGGGGGCAAGAACATGCATCACCCGCAGAGCTTACTTTGCAGCCAGCTCACACGAAGTGATTATTCAATTGAGGGAGCCCTAAAATGAGGTGCAAAAATAAATTTTATACCAAGTCCTGTCAACAGTGAGAGTTCTCCAAAACATTTTGCTGATGCTGGACCTTGAACTGAAATATTTTATGATATTTGAAGAATGTTTGTGCTGCTGGATGTAAAAATCTGATGTTTCTTCATTAGTTAAGAAATGTCATGGGTGTGAATCTAAAAGCTCATATATGGCTTCTTTATCAAAGTCAGACTTGCCCTGGATTTAGTAGGCAGATAAGACAAATGGCCCTTGGCAAACCTGAATAAACTGTGCTTAGAATCAACGAAGCTGGTGCACAATGACGACAGTGGTAAGTCATGCTGCTAATTACAAAAGCCTATGAATGCTTCAGACACGTATGAGAACATGCCTGTCATTCAGAATACCAGAGCATTAGATTCAGCATCAGCTTTATATTACCATAAACAAGATTCAAACCTGTGCTGTGGACCAAAATGGTGCACTAGCCCATTTTTTTGCCCAGGGATAAAAGCATCTTTGGCCAGACCCTCAGATAGTGCAAATTTGTATTGGCCAATGCAGTGAGGCCAACTGATGCCAGTACAGGATATTGCTCATAAGTCAACCAGTAATCATGCACTGAAACAAACACAGTGAGGGAGTGGACAATTAAGCAAGAAGTGAGGAATGGCCATGTAGGTGGAAGGGCAGCAACAATCTTGCATACTTCGTGTTCTGTCAACACTGTGAACTCTTAGGTACAGCTCAGAACAGCTTGAATTGAATAAGAACAGGGCATTCTTTTTTCCCTTTAAAGATATGGAAAAAATAAATAAGTAAAACCTGGGGGAATTACGCAAATATAACAAATCAGCTGTCCTGGCTGGACAAGGCAGGTGTCCTGGCTGAGACTTCACTCTAGAATTTGACCACACTTACCATAGCTATCGCCACAACCTGGCCACACAGGAAACATGACATATTCAGAGATGTGTGCCAGCAGAAGTCACTCTTTCCAAGAAACCAATCTCTGGGATTCTTATGCTTTAAAAAGTACACAGATCAGCCATAATGCTGAATTCAGGTAACTTTTCCATATGAAAAATTTTCCCACAAACCCATATGCAGTGCTGTCTTGATAGCAGACCAGGAACCAAACTATGAATCAGAACACCGGCAACCACCTATACCTGCTTTCTGCCCAGCTCATGCTCTAACTGTCACTGCTTCTGGCCCACTCGCTTCTTGCCAGCCTTTTCAGCTGTGGAGAGAGCACCAACCTACTGAGGCTGCTCATTATGGTGCACAGAATGGGTATACTGGGCAGGAAAGCAAGACAGATGATGCCATGCTGTTATTTTCCCTTGCCCATGTGCCTAAGGCAAGCAAGACTCCAGTCCTATGTAGCGTGACTTACTCCCTTATGCAACACATGCAAAGAACTGAGCTTTCTATCTACTGAAGTCACTAGCTGAATAATATATGCAGAAGTCCTGGCCAATACTCACAATATCAGCAGAGAGGAAACACTCCAGGCTACCGGAGAGGCAACCTCACCTGAGAGAAAACCCAAAGCAGAGTGAGTATTCAGAGTAGCTCTTCTCCTGCTTAACTGAGCAGAGGGCAGAAATCTCATGTGAAGTCCCCCCAACCCAAATGAGAGAAGAGAATTATTTCTGAGAGGAGAACAGTGCAAGGGAATTAGCTGTGAGAAAACCATCCCTTCTTTCTTGGAATAGGGTCTGGGCAACTTTGGGAGGAATTAATTTCAGCAAGCCTATCAATGACACTCCTGGGGAAATGCCCATTTGCTTATGCAACAAAATGTCTTGTTTTCTTTTGAAGAACACTGCCCCACTTTTGCTCAGGGCCACATCAGAAAGTTTACATGGTGTGAAATTCTTGTCATCCCAGATAAACTAAAAATTACATTTGCAATGAAAGGCTTTGATTCAAACTGGCATTTCTGAATCTCTTGATGCCAGCAACCATATTACTGCAAAGTGATATAATATATGACAAACACAATATGGGAACCTCAGTTAAGAGACCGTGGAACAGATTCATCCTGCTGTAATGAAGACTGAATACAGGATTCACTTTGGAAGAGCATTGTCTAAAATTACCCAGGCGAAGCAGGGACAAACAAATGAGGAAAAAGGATCCAAGCAAAGAGAGCAAGAAGAAATTAAAATTGATTATGACAACTGATGAACTAGGGAGCACTTAGTATGATTTAGAACTGGAGAGTATACAAGTGTTCTCATTTCTAAAGTACAAGAAGTATGTGGTCCAGTAGATAACACACCAGTGTAGTGGTCAAGACAGTATGGATCTGTCCATAGCTCTGCCACTCACTTTTGTTTATGACCTCAGACAAGTCACACTTCACTTCTCTGTAGCTTTGTTTCCCATTCTACCTTCCAGAAGGGCAGAGATTGTCTCCCACAATCTGTACAATAAGGCCTGGAACAATGGAGCCATGGTCAGTGTGGTACTCTGTTACTACAGTATCATCAACCTCAAGCATTCAAAAATCATGAGTCGAGACTCAAAAAAATCAGGAAACTGGCTTAAAACCACAATATATAACAACAACAACGATTATGACAGTCCCTTTTGGTTTATGTTTTCCAGACACTAGCTGAGAACACCTAGTATGGCATTTCATCTCATTTTTAAGCCCTCTTGACATGTTTAATGCAGAAGTAGGTGCTTTAAAAAGAGACTTATCACAGGCCAGCTCTCTCTGCTTCATTGTGACATAACCTTAAATCACACGTCTATCTAATAATCAGCCAAACTGAAGATGCTTTTTTATGAGTAGGGTAGAAATAAAAATGTAGCAAAGGCACCCTTTGTTGCCTATTACTGGAGATTTACAGGTCTTTCCAGGGTGCTTTATAAAGATCCTGCTAGCTTGGCACATCATTTATTTAGAAGGTTCAGCACCATTGCTAAGGCAAGTTTAAATGAAGCAAAATATCACTGAAGATTAACAACGTTAAAAGGTATGGCCTTTATTCAGGAAAATCCTACTGGCACCTTAGGGAAACCAGATGAGCATGGCTGAATAAGGCATGTGTGGTGCTTATGTAGAGTATTAGATATCAACATCAAACAAACAAGAGAGAAACCCCACCCCAGAAAATCTATCAGTCAATCAAGCCATTTCAGGGTAGCCCTATCTTTGAGCCTAATTCACCCTTCTGCAGGGGGATAGGCTAGTGCTTCAGCCCCTGCTTGTTACCCAAGTAAAGTCCTGAATAGAGCATAGGCCTTTATTCCTTAGTTTTTGTATTGAAGTAGAACCTACAGGCTCCAGCCAGTGGGGCCTCCCCGTTTTATATGCCCTGAATGGTAATTCTTTAGACAGATAGTCCATGAAAAAAAAGCAAAATAAATTTGGAAAAGCCCACACTAATCATCAGATACGAGTCCCACTCTCGGGGTGTACTGGAAGTGGCTAATGAAGCATTCTGGCATTCCCCCTCCAGCTTTGCAGCTGCACCTCACTCGCACTTTTTCACCCTAGGTCATTAGAGTCCAAAATTCTGGTAGGTCCATGTCTAACCTCTGAGGGAAATGTTGTCTGAACTGTTTCAGGAGCTCTACCACTTAATACAAGTGAAGTGATCATACCCCTGGTGTCAAGGAAAGAAACCCTGAACTAGCCTGCTGCTCTCTGTAAGCTAAGAGACAGAACTTTGGCACCATCACCCACTATGTCTCGACCTCTTTACTGTCTGCTGCTTCAGCTCCATACTGAGTGTTTGGAGAGGAACTAGTAGCCTACCCAATTGAACTGTGTACAGGAACAGTCCTGAACAGAGTCCTTGCTACTGGGGAGCAACTCCTTTGAGCAAATAGGAGCCCATTGGCCTCCTTGCCTCCACAGTGGTTTTGGTCTGGGTGAGTCCTCACCACAGTCTTATTTGGTCTGCTTCACTCCTCCTATGGTATCATTACAGGGATAATAGAGTTTTATCACCCCCAAAGTTAAAATGTGACTGCGTTTTGACCAAAAAACTCCAGACAGTCAGGTAATACGAATGGAAATGAGGACTGGACTCATGCAATCATTAACCCTACCAGTGGAGAGCTCCCTTCCTGATGGAAACTCTTCTTCACCTCTAGTTCTCAAGCAGCACTGGGATGCTCTTTCCTCATACTATCAACAGGTGTTGTAAAGCTAGCTCCCTGTTCTCAGATGTCATGTCAGGTCATCGGCCTCTGTATGTCCTCAACATCAGTCATGTCTTCCTTCTCTTGTTTCATTCCCCATTCTTGGGTTTGTCCCTGAGAACGCTATGTCTCCCACACACAGATAAGCATCACCCTTATTGTAGAAAGTCCATTGTGCCAGAGAAGCAACACTTGTTTACTATGCTTTTGATGCTGGGCATGTTGAAAATCTGTTAGATGCCTTGGATATAGCATACACTTCAGTGGAGATGGTACTTAAATTTGATTTCTGTCCTTATCCAAGTACCAGTAAATATCTTCTTGCAGGTACACAGCCATATCAACTGTTCTGTTTGGGTATGATCCAACTCTCAACAGGACTTGCATGAATTTTCCATTTGGTGCACAACATGTTTCTGCCAGTCCTGGGATGTAATTTCACCAGCTGATGGCAGAGGTGAGCAGGGACAGAGATTGACTCAGAAATCTGAACTGACTTAAATCACCGGAAAATGTCATGATCAAGGAAGTCAGAATCTCCCCTTTAGGCTTGGCACAACTACCTGCAGAATATTTAGGCCTAAAAATCTCAAGGAAGCACTGATAGACTGTAATTAATGAGACAGAAATTGGAATTTTTGAGGGTATATGCAAACTCCCCAGTCTCCAAGACCTTGTCCTTAGTGACAGCTGGAATGAATGCTGTGGGAGCTCTTGGCACTGTATAACAAAGATGGTGCAGTTCAGGTTGGGGCAAGGAGATAACATTTTAAATATTACAGAACACTCAAAAATCATCCATGCTGTGATCATTTGAATGTCCTTGCTTTTGACTTTGAAGCCAGGAAGCTGTAACTTTTCTTGAGACTGGAATTTCAGGAAATAATTTTGCAAAGATAATTTGAAGGTAATCCCTTCATTGCAAGGCAGGCAATTGACATTTGCAAACAATACTCTGGGTGACCAAGGCTGGATGAGTAGTTCCAAGTACTCTGATCACAAACAGTAAATGTTGTCCTTCCTAACTAACTTTCATTTAAGGGTCTCAAAACATATTACAAATGACTTATTAAATCCTCCAGCACCCCTGTGAAATAGGTGTTGTTGTTCTCATTTTACCACTGGCTAACACAATATGCAGCAAGGCTGAAGAACTTTCCTCAAGTGGAACAACCAAAAAGTGTATTGGCAGAGTTGAAGAGCTGTGGTTCCGAGTCTACTGTTCTCGACACCAAACAAAAAAGAAGAAAAATCTGCAATACAAACAAAATTTCTAGACTGCAATTTCCAATTAACATTTACTAATCAGACATCTGAAGGGAGAAAAAAACATCAAACATCATCCTTGTATGCTGTTAGACTACTAAAAAGCCCACAATTGCTGACTGGCAGCAGAACGCAAGATTGGCTCATTCAGCAAACTCAGCTTTCTACACGTCTCCAATGGTAACATTTCTTACCATTTAATCCTAAATGCACTGATTTGCCTTCAAGCTACACTTCCTTGCTCTCCTTATTGCAGTTACCCCCAAGAACTTTTTGTGTTTCATTCCAAGGGTATGTGGATTGCACATGTCCCCACACAACTATCAAAGCTTACTTTTTGATTGTCACATAGAGCTAACTGGATGGTTCTGCTTAACATCATCTGGGAAGAGCCTCCTTTTCAGCCTCTTCTAGCCTGATGGACTGTTACCTTGTGTCCTATGCAGGCTTTCACACCAGCACAAAGTGCATCACTGGGAATTTCAACATTCTTTAAAGGGAAGGAAGCAGTATACTCTATGGAAGTCAGGCACCTTATGTTCTTGGGCTCCTTTGAAAACCCCAGTGTAATGAGCTGAGGCTCAGCTGGGCTAGAGATTTGGAAGAGCAAATTGGATAAACATCCATCATGAACAGTTTAGGTGTAGTTAATCCTGTGGAGCAGTGGGGTGGACTAGGTGACCCTTTAGGTCCCTTTGAACCCAATTTCATATGATTTCCTCTGTGAATCTGGTGCCTGGAATGTCAAATGACTGCTGGAAGGTAGGACTATGTTATCTAGCAACAATAGATCTCAACTGCTTCAGCCTCTACTGCCAAGCAATCTCATACATATGGGCTGCCTCCTAACATCAGAGCCTGCTCTGTTCCTTCTTCAGACAACAGCAGAAAATAGAAACTACAGAGCACCCAGCAATTTAGTGAGGATGCGAATGGGTACCAGATGGCACGGATCCGGAGCAACTACACATAGTGGGCAGCAGGCAGGCTTGTGCTGGCAGGCGGGGAGCGTGTAAAAGGTTTAGGTTTCATATATGACCATGGTAATACCTTCTAATGCTTCTACAACAGTCTGCTTAATACCAGAAAATCACCCCAACCTTTCCAGAAATCAATAACAAATTAATTTAGTGGGACTCAGTTGAGGCCTCCTTTATGGTAAGTTAAAATTATTGGGGGGGGGGGAGGGGGGGAATAAAGTCGTCTTTCCTCCGGGAGCTGTGAAAGCCTTGAACCTATTAATTTGCTAAGTCTTTTTATATCCTTTCTGTAAGTTATACTGACTTCTGTGGCCAAATCCCAAACTCACTGAAACCAATGGAAGTTTAGACTCCAATGTGTTTTGGATGAGGGATTCAGGGAGCTTTAAATTGTAGC
This sequence comes from Alligator mississippiensis, assembly GCF_030867095.1. Taxonomy (NCBI): domain Eukaryota; kingdom Metazoa; phylum Chordata; order Crocodylia; family Alligatoridae; genus Alligator; species Alligator mississippiensis. The sequence goes on from NC_081824.1 coordinate 230,226,605, forward strand.
TTTTTCTCCACTGTATTCCTTCCGGCTTGATAATCAGCTCTGAAAACACCAAATTCACTCTTATTTGTCCTGTTTGGTTAGTAATTCAGCTTTGTAGGTAATTAACACCATCAGGCTTGAAATCCAGTCTTGCTATCGGGAGCAACAAGATATGGGAAAGGTCTAGCACTGAAGCCAGCAGTCCTACTAAGATAGCCTGGTGGAAAGGCTGGATGGAGAAAGGTGTCTCTTAGAGAGCTATTAGGAGCTCTGGTATTCTACCACAGTGCTCTGGGAAAACAATCACTGGGAAAGTTAGTCAGGTACCCGAGGAAAGTGTAACAAGGGACAAATCCAGCATTTAGGCTGGGATTGTCAAAGCTGCCTAAGAGACTCAGACACCAAATTCTCTTTAAAATGAATGGGAACTGCAAATCCAAATCCTACCCTCAGGTCATATATTGTATGCTCATTAATGCTTTTCTGACATAAATCTGAAATGAATCCCCTGGGGTCAAAAATATAATTGTTGATCAGGATCCTGATACTGAACAGGATCCGGTCCTGAACAAACACTGAAACATTTTTTGTGTGTATTGGATGGGTTACTATTCCACCTGTGAAGCATCTACATAGATTTAGATAACCAACAGTGTTTCTATTCCAACCTGTTCAAGTTCATGAAAAACCACTAATGCAAAAGGTAGGCAGGTCTTCTTCTCCTATTCTGCACTGCTTGTTGTAACTTAACCTTAAAGCTAAATTGATAATGTGCTACCAAAAGTAGATGCATTACTGGATTTTCAGGGACTAGAAACAGGGTAGAACAGGATTATATCTAAATCCACTCAGCTGTCCAGTAAGCAGGGTAGGCTTTGGTCCACAGTGGGCGCCTATGCACATGCTCTGGGGGGGGAGCGCATTAATTAGAGGAGCTCTAACAGCCACTTCAATTAAAGCGCCCATAGTATCACAAGTATTCAGCATCACATGCTTCCAAATGGCAGTGGTGGTGCTTGAACTAAAGCTCACTCAATGAACTTTAGTTAAAGCACCCTTGCTGCCATTTTGAAGCATGGGGATGCTGAATAGACATGATATGGAGGCTGCTGGAGTGCATTAATTAACATGCTCCAGCAGATTTGATTAAACAAGTCTGCTCCAATGCATGTTAATAGCATGCATTGGGACAGATGTCCAGCATGTGCACAGGTGACCAGTGTGTTTGGATTTTAAAAATTCCGCTGCAATGTCTCTAATCCCCCGAAGGCAGCTTCATGCTCATGATCCAGGAGGTATACCCTGGCCTATAATGGTGCAAGCAGAATGAAACGCAAACTGTAATAAACAGCCCAAATGATGAACAAAAACCCCAGCAAAGTAGCTTTATAACCTGAGGTGCAGATGATTTTAAAACACAATTAACTTTTACACTGAGCCTTTAACTCAAACCCTCCACAAATACTTTGTAAAAAGGCTCTCTCAGTGAAAGGCCTTTTCTGACAGCTTACACAGAGAAGGCTTTCTGAATCAAGTTAAAGTGAGCCTGAAGCCTAAACATCTAGAGAAAGATAATCGTCATTTCCTTCAAAAGATGCCATGGCACTTGCACCTTGGCAGCACCTGAAAGCAGCAATAAAGAAAAAGACAATAACTACTGTGTCCCTAAGAATGATATAAGGAAGGGGGTATCTAACACCCATAACGGCTGTTTCTGTCCCAGGCTTTCTTCAGTTCTTGCAGTTATAGGATCACTGGAAAGTAGGACAGGAAGGGACCTCACGAGGGCATCTAGTCCAGCCCCCTGCTCAAGGCACAATTGTCATTAACTAAGTCATCATAAAAAGTTCCTCCTAATTTCCAACCAAAATTTCCTCTGCTGCAGCTTCAGGCAATTACCCTAGCTCTGTCCTCTACAGCCACAGAAAAAAATCATCTGTGAAAATTGCCCTTCAGGTATTTGAAGACTGTTATTAAATTGCCCCTCAGTCTTCAGCAAGTGAACAGGGAAAGCAAACAGTGCAGTTTGCTGGGAGCATGAGGAACCAGGCACCAGATCCTGCTTCTGGAAGGTAAGTGAGCCAGGCCTGTCTGTGTGTTTGGCTTGCTGAGTGTTTGGCTGGCTGTGTGCTTGGGCATTTATTCTGAGCTGCTGATGAGGGCTGCTAGTAGAGTGTTTGCTGCCTGTGTCTGACAAAAACCATGATAAGGGGGCAGAGCCAGCCCAGGACAGCATAAAAGGAGGCTCCCCAAATGAGCAGGAAGTGAGCAAACAGGACAGTTTGCAAGTAAGTCCGCAGGTCAGTTTGAAGGGGAACCTTTAAGGTAAGTCACTCTTAATTAAAGAACTAATCTAAATATTTAGCATAAATAGCTGAACCTCAGCAGTAAGATCAATACTTAAATCCCTTGTTTAATGAGAGACCAGATCGAGTGGAAAGTTTGCTAGGGAGTTTGCCCAGAAACGGTCTCTCACTGTCATTCACTGTAAGCTTGGTGAGCGGAAGCAGGTTAATAGGGAAAAGGGAACCTTTCTGGACCAAGGAATGACAAACAGGTCAGCTTATATGGGGAATTTGCGAGGGAAGTTCTGCTTGGAGAGAGGGGCAGGCAGAGAGAAACAGCAGATTTTAGAGACCTAGAGGAATGGCTAGAGGATGTTGCAATGCCAGAGCCACTGCCACTACCACTCCTCTGCTCACACCTGTGAGGTGTCTGTCCAGGCAGGACCACTCACTACTGAGGTTTCCATCTAGGTCCTGATTTAGTGTTGTGGGGACTGCAGCTTGCAGGTTCCTTCCAGTGACAGCCAGGTGGAGGAATGCCAGTGATGTGAACAGTGCCTTATGGTGGTGTCCCTCAGGGAGCAGGTAAGAGAGCTACAGGAGGTGGGGGCGCGGCTCCAGAGCATCCTCAGCCATGAGGAGTTCATCATTTTGTTGCTGAAGGAGACCTGCAGGACTGCACAGGAAGGACTCCGGCGGCACCGGATCCCCCCCAGCGGGGGAGCCTAGGGGGTGGAACTGCCGGCAGGCACTTGCAGGTAGACCGGGACGCCTGATTGGCTGTTGGGGCAGGGGTGGGAAATTCAAACCGCGGGCTTTGAAAGTCACGGGGTGATGTAGTTCCCAGCACTCGGGAACCAGCAGCGGGAAGAAGAGGATCCAGGCACATGTGTGTCCCCTTACTAACTCACTGACCAGAGACGGAAGCAGCAGCAATCGGCAGCGGGGGCAGCAACAGCTGATCCTCCAAAGGTAAGTGGGGTGGAGGGACCTGGCACAGCTGAGCTGGATCCGGAAGGGAAGCCCCCCGGGTACCTTATAGCTGAGCCGGTAGGGAGCCGCGCTTCCGAGCCGTGCAGCGCGAACAGAGCATGCAAACAGGGTGGGCTCTGTAAGAGCATGCTGGCGTTTGCACAGGCGTTCGCGCCGGCAGGTGGGCAGGAAGGGCCAGGAGAGAGACTCCTGTATGGGTAGGGCGTAGACACCACACAGGTCTACAAACAGCAGCTTAGAATGGTGTCTACGAGGAGTGCTGCTAGGGCCTTTGCCCAGGGGGCCATGCCTACCCGGGGCTGGTCTGAGGCCTCCACCCAGACTGAGCCCATGGGGGAGCTGATGTCCCCCTACCTCCTGGCCTGTGGGGGATCCCCAGCTGGGTTGGGGGGGCAGAGATTGGGGCCCCCCACACCTGTCCGGCAGGAGCCCGTCTTAGGGCTCTGGAGGCGCAGGTGAAGGAGCTCCGGGAGGAGGTTAGCAGGCTGAGGGGGATCAGGGAGGCAGAGGATGAAATTGACAGTTATTTCCTTTCCCTGCAAGACCAGGCACCTAAGAAAGAAGCATCCCAGGGAGTGCCCTCCACAGCAGAGTGGCAGACGGTCACATGCAGGACCGGAGCTGCTCGCAGCGAACTGGTACCAGTTCCTCCAGTCCGACTGGAGAACAGGTACGTGGCCCTGGTGACCCTGCAGGAGATGGAAGGAGAGGAGGAAACCCTTGGGCAGGAAGCAACACCACATTCTCCACACTCCCAACAGGTCAAGAGATCCAAGCGGACCCAGAGGAGGAGGCGACGAGTGCTCGTCATAAGCGACTCCATCCTGAGAGGTACAGAAGGGCCCATCTGTCACCAGAACCCCTCAACACAAGAGGTCTACTGCCTGCCCAGAGCAAAGATTCGGGATGTGACGGAAGTAATCCAGGCCATGATTCAGCCCACCGATTACTACCCCATGGTCCTAGTCCATGTGGGTACTAATGATGCGGCCAGGAGAACCCCCGATCACCTGATGACAGACTACAGTGCTCTGGGCGGCGTGCTGAGGGAGATCGGTGCACAGGTGGTATTCTCTTCCATCCTACCAGTGAACGGACACGGAAGACGGCATGAGAACTGCATTAGAGAGACCAACTGGCGGCTTCGGCAGTGGTGTCTCGAAGCAGGCTTCGGCTTCCTGGACAACAACCCACACATCACGATGAGGGACATGCTCAGCTGGGATGGGCTTCACCTGTCCCCCAAAGGTAAGTGTGTGTTTTCTTCTAGGTTGGTGGATCTCCTCCGGCGGACTTTAAACTAGGCTCGTCGATGGGAGGGGAAGATGAGGGCGGGGGAAGCTGTGGACCACCAAACCATATGGCACCCACAAGGACAGCCCAGCCTGAAGAAGGAGAACATTGGGAATCTGCAAGCCATGGGCGGCCAGCACTACAGCACAGGTAAGCAATAAGCAGGTAAGAAATAACAGGCCCCTTGGGATTCGGAGCTGGGGGCAGCCAGTCACAGGGCTCAAGTGCCTATATACTAATGTTAGGAGCATGGGGAACAAGCAGGATAAACTAGCGCTCCTGCTTGCAGAAAACACCTATGTCTTAGTAGGGCTAACAGAAACCTGGTGGGATTCGTCCCACAACTGGGCAGTACATATTGAGGGTTATAGGCTGTACAGAAAGGACAGGGTGGGGAAGAAAGGGGGAGGGGTTGCACTCTATGTCAATGAGCAATATACATCAACCCTCATCAAGACAGAATCGAAGGATGAGGAAGTAGAAGGATTGTGGGTTAGGTTACATGGGGGGCAAGGAGAAAAGGATTTGGTGGTAGGGGTCTGCTACAGACCCCCACACCAAGGGGAAAAACTAGATTCGGGGCTCCTGAGGCAGCTCTCAGAGACCATAAAAGCTAAGGAGGCGGTAGTCATGGGGGACCTAAACTACCCGGACATCTGCTGGGAGACGCAGACAGCAAAGTCCCACCATTCACGCAGGTTTCTAACCTGTGTACAGGACCTCCACCTGATGCAGGAGGTACACGGTCCCACTAGGGGGAATGCCTTACTGGATCTGGTATTGGCAACAGGGGATGACATGGTAGGGGACCTACAGATTGGTGGCCATCTGGGGGACAGTGATCACCTAATAATAGAATTCTTCATAAGACGTTGAGTGGGTAAGGTAACTATTAGGGTGAAAGTGCTAGACTTTAGGAAAGCTGATTTCAATGAACTCAGGCGATTAGTCAAGGACGCACTGCAGAGTAGGAGTTTTGAAGTGATGGGAGCCCAAGAAGGGTGGCTGTGCCTTAAGGAAATGATCCTTTGGGCACAGAAGGAGACAATCCCGATGTGAGGAAAAAGAGGGAAAGGGGCCAGGAGACTTCCTTGGCTGACCAGAGAAATCCAGGGCAGCCTACGGGCCAAAAGGGGAGCGCATAAAAAGTAGAAACAGGGAGAGATCACCAAAGAGGAGTATACCTCCTCTGCTCGTGCTTGTAGGGAGGCAGTTAGATGAGCCAAAGCTACCATGGAGCTGAGGATGGCATCCCAAGTAAAGGATAACAAAAAATTGTTTTTTAGATATATAGGGAGTAAAAGGAAGGCCCAGGGAGGAATAGGACCCCTGCTAAATGAGCAGAAGCAATTGGTGATGGACAGGGGGGACAAGGCTGAACTCCTCAACGAGTTCTTTGCCTCAGTGTTCCTAAGAGAGGGGCAAGACAAGTCTCTCACTGGGATTGTAGAGAGGCAGCAGCAAGGCGCCAGACTACCATGTGTAGACCCTGAGATGGTGCAGAGTCACTTGGAAGAACTGGATGCCTTTAAGTCGGCAGGCCCGGATGAGCTCCATCTGAGGGTACTGAAGGCACTGGCCGACATCACTGCACAGCCACTGGCGGGAATATTTGAACGCTCATGGCTCACGGGCCAAGTCCCGGAGGACTGGAAAAGGGCTAATGTGGTCCCCATTTTCAAGAAGGGGAGGAAGGAGGACCCGGGCAACTATAGGCCAGTCAGTCTCACCTCCATCCTTGGCAAAGTCTTTGAAAAAATTATCAAGGTTCACATTTGCGAGAGCCCGGCAGGACAAATTATGCTGAGGGGAAACCAGCACGGGTTCGTAGCAGGCAGATCATGCCCGACTAATCTAGTCTCTTTTTATGACCAGGTTACAAAATGCCTGGACACAGGAGTAGGGGTGGATGTTGTATACTTAGACTTCAGAAAGGCCTTCGATACGGTATCCCACCCCATACTGGTGAACAGGTTAAGAGGCTGTGGCTTGGATGACTACACAGTCCGGTGGGTGGCGAATTGGCTAGAGGGTCGCACCAAGGGAGTCGTGGTGGATGGGTCGGTTTCAACCTGGAAGGGTGTGGGCAGTGGGGTCCCACAGGGCTCGGTCCTTGGACCGATACTTTTTAATGTCTTCATCAGCGACTTGGACGAGGGAGTGAAGTGTACTTTGTCCAAGTTTGCGGATGACACAAAGTTATGGGGAGAAGTGGACACGCCGGAGGGCAGGGAACAGCTGCAGGCAGACCTGGATAGGTTGGACAAGTGGGAGAAAACAACAGAATACAGTTCAACAAGAAGAAATGCAAAGTGCTGCACCTAGGGAGGAAAAATGTCCAGCACACCTACTGCCTAGGAAATGACCTGCTGGGTGGCACGGAAGTGGAAAGGGATCTTGGAGTCCTAGTGGACTCCAAGATGAACATGAGTCAGCATTGCGACGAAGGCAAGAGAAAAGCTAATGGCACTTTATCATGCATCAGCAGATGCATGACGAATAGATCCAAAGAGGTGATACTTCCCCTCTATCGGGCGCTGGTCAGACTGCAGTTGGAATACTGCGTGCAATTCTGGGCACTGCACTTCAAGAGGGATGCGGATAACCTGGAGAGGGTCCAGAGAAGGGCAACTTATATGGTTAAGGGCTTGCAGACCAAGCCCTATGAGGAGAGACTAGAGAACCTGGACCTTTTCAGCCTCCGCAAGAGAAGGTTGAGAGGCGACCTTGCGGCTGCCTATAAGTTGATCATGCGGGCACAGAAGGGAATTGGTGAGGTTTTATTCACCAAGGCGCTCCCGGGGGTTACAAGAAATAATGGCCACAAGCTAGCAGAGAGCAGATTTAGACTGGACATTAGGAAGAACTTCTTCACAGTTCGAGTGGCCAAGGTCTGGAACGGGCTCCGGAGGGAGGTGGTGCTCTCCCCTACCCTGGGGGTCTTCAAGAGGAGGTTGGATATGCATCTAGCTGGGGTCATCTAGACCCAGCACTCTCTCCTGCCTATGCAGGGGGTCGGACTCGATGATCTATTGAAGACCCTTCCGACCCTAACATCTATGAATCTATGACTGCTAGAGGTGCTGCTGGAGAAGGAAGAGGACATGGACTCCCAGGAAGGTGGAAGCTTGTGACCTCTGGCAGCAAGCAGAAGTCTTCATCCCCACCTGCAGCAGCTTGCCTGGAGAACAGACATGGAGCAACAGAGAAGGAGCACATTCTGCCAATTGAAGAGGCCAGGCCAGGCCTCCGCAAGGTTGGGAGGATTGAGACCTCAGCCAGCCAGATGAAGGGATGGGTGGTGGTGGGTGGAGACTGTCTTCTGTGGGGGATAGAGGCATCCATCTGCTGTCCTGGCCTGTTGTCTCGGGAGCTCTGCTACTTGCCCAGAGCCCACATCCGAGATGTAACACAGGGATTACTGAGACTCATCCAGACCTCTGACTACTACTGCATGCTACTCATCCATGTGGGCACCAATAATACTGCTAGGGGTGACCCTGAGCAGATCAGAAGTGACTACAGAACTTTGGGTGCAAGGGTGAGGGGCTGGGTACTCAGGTGAGGTGAAGTTCTACTCAATCCTTCCAGTCAAGGGGAAGGGCGCAGAAAGAAGCAGATGCATCTGGTGGATCAATGCATGGTTTTCAGGATGATGGCACCAGCAGGGCTTTGGCGTCTTCGACCATGGGATGTTGTTCCAAGAAAAAGGATTGCTAGGAAGAGACAGGACCCACCTGACAAAGAGGGAAGACCATCTTCACAGGCAGGCTGGCTAACCTAGTGAGGAGAGCTTTAAACTAGGTTAACCGGGGGATGGAGACCAAAGCCCTGAGGTAAGTGGGGAAGCAGGTGACCTGGAGGAAGCACTAGCAGGAGGGGGCAACAGGGGTGTTCCTGAGAAATCAGCTAGTAGGACAATCAGCTAATTACCTGAGGTGCCTGTATGCAATTCATGGAGCTTGGGGAACAAGCTGGAAGAATTAGAAGTCCTCACATGCTCATGGACCTATGACATGATTGGGATAACAGAGACTTAGTGGGAGCACGCATGACTGGTGCACTGTCATGGATGGGTACAAATTTTCAGGAAGGACAGGCAGGGGAGAAGAGGAGGAGTTGCTCTTTTTGTTAAAGAGCTGCATGACTGCTCAGAGCTCCAGCATGAAACTGGAGCTAGACCTGTGGAAAGTCTGTGGGTTAGGGTCAGAGGGAAGAGCAGCCAAGGTGATGTCAGGGTGGATATCTGCTATAGACCACCAGACCAGGAGGATAAGGTGGATTAGGCTTTATTCAAACAGCTAGCAGAAAGTGCCAGATCACAGGGTCTTATGGGGGGCTTCAATCACCCTGAACAGAAGGGACCGAGTAGGGAAGAAAGGTGGAGGTGTATCTCTCTATGTGCTCTCTATGTGACAGAGCACTACACCCTCCTTGAAGGCTGACATTGGCTCCAAAGAAGAGTGACTCAAAACCCTCTGGGTCAAACTATGGGGACATGGCCATCATGGTGACTTCAATTACCCAGACATTGCTTGGGGCGAACACTTGCTTAGTTGGATTGGTCGCACAGCTTCCTGACCTGTATCAAAGAGCTCTACCTGATTCAGGATGTGCATGGGCCAACCAGAGGTAATGCTCTCCTAGACTTGGCCTTGGTCGAAGGAGATGATCTTGTGAACGACTTGAATATAGAGGGTAGCCTGGGCGACAGCAACCATGAGGTCATCAAGTTCACTGGCCATCGCAAGGCAGGCAAATCAGCTAGCAGGGTTGAAGTTTTGGACTTAAAAAAAATGAATTTCAACAGGCTCAGGACAATAGTAGGGGAAGCACTGCAGGACAGGAACCAAAGACAAAAGAAGTGTATGAAAAATGGTTGTTCCTCAAGGACATGATTTTCGAAGCACAAAAGAAGTCCATTTCCATGTGGAGGAAAGGTAGCAGTGATTTGGATGTAGGGGTGAAGAGCTGACTGTCCAAGTTCTCAGATGACACCAGATTATGAGGAGCATGGTCACGCTTGGAGATAGGCTGCAGATACAGGCAGACCCAGACAGGCTGGCAAGTTGGGCAGATCAGAACCAGATGAAGTTCAACATTGAGAAGTGTAAAGTGCTCCATCTGGAGATAAACAACCTCCAACATACTTACAGGCTCAGTGGCACCAATTTGACTAGCACCACGACTAAAAGGGACTTAGGGGTAATACTAGACCATAGTACGAACATGAGCCATCAGGATGTCCAGACTGTGGAACAAGCTCCCTCCAGAGGTGGTGCAATCACCTACCTTGGAAATCTTCAAGAGGAGACTGGATGGTTACCTCACTGGGGTCACCTGACCCCAGTTATCTTTCCTGCCTAGTGCAGAGGGGCTAGACCCAATGATCTTGCAAGGTCCCCTTAATCCATCCATCTATCCATCCATCCATTTCTGCCATCCCAATTACATCATCATTTTATGCTTGTACTAGTACCTCCAGTTCTTCCTGTTTGTTCTCCATACTTCTTGCATTACTATATAAACATTTCAGATATCTGAGTGGCAATTCTACCCCCTCCCTGAGAACACTGCTAAGGCTTCCCTATGGCTTGCCTATTAAGGTTAAGTTGCATCCTTCCAGAGAGTGCAACCTTTCATACCACATTTCCCTTGCCCCTGTTTTTCCCTTCTGGGTTACAAGTCCTCCATTCCTCCCAAGATTCCCACTTCCTCCCTATTGCAAGACCTTTTGGAGCTCTCTAACTCTGTCTACAAGGACCTTTTTTTTTTACCTTTACCATTTGACTGATCTCTGCCTCCTATTGGCTCTGATGGAAAGATGCCAATTTACATCAGCAAGAAATCTGGCCTGGTTGGTAACAGGCATTTGCATACCTCCCAAAATTGTCACAGGATATGAAAATATTTGTTTTGCTATAGAAAAGCCTGACTGATGACTGGGACACTCTTACAAGGCACAGGAGGAAAATATTTTAATCCCTGCCTAATATATTTTCCTATTAGGTTCCTGTAAGTCTTCCTGTCTCGTGACCAGGTCACTCCAGCACAGCAGTTACTTTTCCTCTATAATACCAGATGAAGCACTCTGGCAGCTCAATTCTGCCTCCCTTCTACCCAAGAGGTATGGCAGCCAAGTTTTTCTTCTTGAGCTATTTGAAATATACAGCTGTGGCTCTCTAATGTGTGGACAGCATCCCTGGAGAGGGATTGTGGTTGCTAAGGAATGTTTCCTAAGGTGTTTTTGAACTCTCTTTTCAACTTAGAAATTTTTTTCCCATGTTATTCTTGTTGCCAAGTCATAACATTGTAAGGTCATTAAATTGTCACAAGGTAAATTTTCAAGGGATTCATGTAATTTTAGCTGCCAGAGTCCCATCAACTGGGGGGAATGGGTCTGGCCAAAGCTCCAGGGTAGAACTGAAAAGCTTTGCAAAGAGAATTTATAAGTTGGCAGCCCCCCCCTTGACAAATGCAAGTCTTTGCACTTGGGTGCTGAAGATGCATAGAGGGACTCCCTAGCCTCTTTGTTAAGGTTTGATTATACAAAACGTTGTCCCAGTTGTCTTTGGCTATTCCATACTTACTGTACAGTTCCAGGATGTTATACCAGACAGTTCTCTCCATTCCTGCAACAGCACAACAGGAGCTACTAGAGGTTTAAATTCCAGCCTCATCTTCCTCTCAAAAAGCCTTATCTATATAAATACAAAACTATTTGCAAGAAATCTTTTACTCCCTTAATGTTGACAACAGGGCCATTTGCTCTTTATGTTAAGATTTTGAATGTTTAAGTATGCATCTCCTGGGCTAGGGACAGACATTACACATAAACCGGTTTAAGTGATTAGAAACTGGTTTAAACCTGTAACAGAACAGACATTCAGTGCACATAAACCAGTTTGAAAATGGCCAAACCACTTTGAGATAAACCTGGTTGAATGTAGTATCAGACTTAACTGATTTGGCTCAAACCAGTTTATGCAGTGTCTGTCTCAGATCCCTTGTTGCTTTAAGTTAAATCAGAGACCCCCCCCCAGCATCCTGGCATGCTCTCTGGGCTGGATGGGGCTCTCTGCTACACAGTAGGGCTGACCCCTTCCCTCTACTCTCTAGTCAGAGCAGAGGTGGGGCATGGCCAGACACTGGCTTGCCACAGCCCCTATGGCAAATTCCTCCCTGTCCCCTCTCCCCCCTGCTGGCAAACCCTGCAAACCTCCACAGCTTTCAGGCAGCCAGGCAGAAATGGAGTTAATTCCTCCCTCTGTCCAGTTTGCCTTCAGCCAGGGAGGGGATTAATTCCACAGCAGTTCCAGAGCAGGGGAGGAGGGGGGGGAAGAGGCAAGACCTACACTTGTGAGCCCAGAGCCAAGACCTGCAGGACCAGACTGAGAGGTGAGAAGTGTAGGCAAAGACTTGGCAATCATCACACATGTGCTGGAGATGGAGTTAAGGGAAGTTGCAGACAGCTTCTGGCTGGAAGTTGCAGACCAAAGAATGGAGACAGCCATATTTACATTATAAAGCAGAACCTGTAAAACCTAAACAAAGGCTTTCTGAATGCCTGGTTGTAAGCAGACACTCTGCCCTCGGGATTAGTAAAATTTATGCAAGGCTTTCTCTTGTCTTCCTGCTTTACATTTTAAGTTAGACTAAGTTGTGTCTGCTGTGTTTTACTGAGCTGTATCTTAGCTTAGGCAAAGTTTTTTGGTAGTTCCCTGTTGTATGCCTTGCAAATTGCTGTGTTCAATACATGCTTGCTTCAGAGAAAGGACTTTTTCCCCACCCCCACTCATCAGTCTGGCAGCAGCTCCCCTCCACCCTGTCCCCCAGGCTGGTACCCTGTGTGTCCTGCTAGCCCCAGGTGGTGCCTAGCCACTCCCCCACCACTCTAGCAGGGAAGGGTGAGAGCCTTGGAAGGCACCTCTCTTCCCTCCCCTTTGGCAGTGGTTGAAAGGTATACTCTAGCGCTCCCTGGCTTCTGGCTTGAGCCACTGTAGGCATGTGCCTGCATTTCCTGATTTACCAGAGAATGGCTATCTAGTTATTAATCAGTTTAAGTTGCGCAGTTTTAGACTAACCTGCAAAGAGTGAATCAATTCGGGCACAAACTTTAATGTCTGTCCCTAGACCTGGTGCTCAGGATATGAAGCTTGTATTCCTGGTGATGTTGCCTGAAGATAGTATATCTTCCCTTAGTCAGTAGCATACCTAGGATGCAGTGACTAGAACAGCAGTCCTAGGCACTAACTTGGGGGATAGGGGGAGGAGTTGCCACTACAGCCACATAATCATGCTGATGGCACGTCATTAGCCAGAAGTCACCACTGCCTCAGGCATCAGGCTGCCTTGCTATTCCTCTACTCTCAGTGTATTGCTTAACATTACAATAGCACCTAGAGGCCCAAACACAATCAGGACCTCACTGTGCAAGGTGCTGTAGAGACATGGTAAGATGGCACTTGCTCTAAGCCCTTGACAAGGCAAGACAGTAAAGGATGAGGGGGGAAATGGGTATGGAGGGGAGAAGTGACTTACTCTAAATCAGTGATAGCTAATCTTTTTGGCAAGTATGCACAAATTAAGCTGTGCCCAACCCTGACTGACACTCCAGTCTCTGCCTCCTCCCATATCTTGTGTATGCCAAAAACAGCAGCTGCCCATGCCTCTTGTGACATGCATTGCCACAAGTGGGCAACCCCTGCCCTAGATCATGCCACAGAACCACAATACAAATAATGTGTCTGTGTGTTGGAGAGGATGAGTTACTTTTAAACCACAGGATTAGGGGGAAAAACGCCACAACCATTAGGGGTTGAGTGAAGCATTTGGCTCCATGTATAACAAACAACTGATTTTGTACTGGTGCAGGGGTTGGGGTGGGGGAGGGAATCAACATATTTAGAAATAAATAGGTGACTTTCAAACTGCAACATTATTTTGAAATTAAAACTACTTATGTTAAAAAATTACTTTCAATTTTGTGTCAGTATTTTTCAACCAAAACTGAATATTAGAACTGACACATTCACGAATAGTTCAGTCCACATGACACTAACATTTTTAGTGAATAAAATACTCAGCCAAAAAGTTCCACACAGCTCTACACAGGCTGGTAGCAGAGCTGGGACTTCAACCCAGGAATGCTCCATTGCACACCCAGTGCTTTATCTACCATGCACCTATAAGGATCATTAGAGCACCATTTGCTTATAAGCTAAGCCCCTTGCTACTCACCTACAAGCTTGTATAACACTAATGCAAGATATGTGCATTTTGCCTGTTACATTTTTGGGGTGGGAGGAGGTGACAAAGGTTGAATATTTTTCATGCTGGCATTGTTCACTCTTAAGGCAATTGCTTTTCTTGTTATAGAGGGCAGCTAAACTAAAGATTGTATTTCCAATACCAATTACAGAGTTTATGCTTCAGCTTCATCCCTGGCTGCTGTTTTCAATTCGTATTGTTTATCTTCACATTTATTCTTTTTTATTTAATGCAGTGTGCTGCTCAGAGATGTGGGAGAAGGCAGTGCACAAATGACTATCAGCAGGCAGGTCATTGGAAGTTTAACGGCTATAAGCCAATCAGATAAGAAGTTGCAAGCTATTACTCAACATGTGGGCGAGCACATGGAACCCTGGGCTGCAAGCAAGTGAATTGTTACTTTTTAGTCTAGTAAACTGGACATTAAGCAAAAGGAGTATGTGAAGTGACCAGTCTACATTGTGCTGGGGGTTACCTTCAGATACTTTCAACTGTGTTTTCTGCATTGTCTTAATGAATGACAGAACAAACAGGGAGGTCATCCTCCCATTGCTCTTAAAATATAAAAGAATAATTTATAGATCACCTTTCTGGCCTTGAAAAACACTATTATGGAGTCTAGCTATGAGATGCACCAGAAAACACATACTGTCATGTGGACTGAAGTCCTGCAGGGTAGGAGTTCTCTGTGGCATATATCTAGGCTTGCAACTGAGTGCATAGAAGGTATGGGAACAAAGGTAAAGAAGGGAGTCCTGTGTCAGATGTATCCAGTCTCCCACTATCATAAGGAACCACATGATACAATCCCTTTCCTTAACTAAACACACTCTGTCTTTACACTATTTGGGTGTTTCACTCCCCGCAACTCATATTGGCATGCAGTTCCAAACTGGCACTCCCTGTTTTGGTAGAAACCTGCTTTCAATTTCCAACCTCACATTATTCACAGCCAATTAATGTCCATTTGTTTTTGTGCCAACATTCTACTTTAGCCCATACAGATCTTTTCCCTCCCAAGATTTACCCTCTGATGTGTTTATAGACACCAGTCAGATTCCTTCTAACCTTTGTTTTACCAGGTTAAACAAGATAAGCTTGTTTAGTCTCCTCTCATGAGACAGCCTCTTCATCCCCCTGGTCACCCTTGTAGCCATCTTCCATCCCTGATCTCATCCGAGTTCATCAGACTGTACCGGGTATTACTAAGGATGTCTCACCAGGCTTTGCACAAAGGCACTAGTACCTCCCTATCTCTACTGGAAATACCACTCCTGATATAGCCTTGCAATGCATTTGCCTTTTTTCATGGATACATCACACTGAAGACTTACAGTCATCCTGTGATCAATTAGTACTCTCAGGTCCTCTTTTTCCTCAGTCATTTCCAATTGATGAGGTCCCAGCTTATATTAGAAGTTATGTTATTCATCTCAAGTGCATGAACTGGCATTTTATAGTATTGAATTTCATCCCATTGTTATCACTTGAGTCCTTGATGTCTCATGAACATTTCCCTGTACAATATCTCAATCCATCTCCACATGGATAATGCCTTCTAAGATGGTGTCAGAAGCAAGTTTCATCAGCATATGCCAAGGCCATTCATGAACATATTAGATGAGATTGGTCCCAAACCTAGAGGTGCTAGCTGCTAGCTCTGGGGGGACCAGAAGGGTTTGGGGGAGACCTTGTTTCCCCTAGCGCCCCCCGGGATAACAAGGAATAACGGCCACAAGTTGTTGGAAAGTAGGTTTAGATTAGACATCCGTAAGAACTACTTCACAGTTAGGGCGGCTAGGATCTGGAACCAACTTCCAAGGGAAGTGGTGCTGGCTCCTACCCTGGGGGTCTTTAAGAAGCAGCTCGATGCCTACCTGGCTGGGGTCATTTGAGCCTAGTTTTCCTCCTGCCCAGGCAGGGGGTCGGACTTGAAGATCTACAAGGTCCCTTCCGACCCTACTTCTATGATTCTATGATAAGCTCCCTCCGACTTCATACATCCTTTTCTAGCACTACTGCTATCATCTTCACTCTCATCAGTTCCTTACCCACCTTAGAATTCCTATGCTGTTCCCTTTCTTCTTTAGCTACCCTAATAACTACCCATCACACCATATCAAATGCTTTACCTAAACACAGACCGATGGGATCCACTACATCTCCTCTGTCTAGAAAGGGACAGTCTTTGATAAAGATACACCATCAGGTAAGTCTGGCATCAACTGTTTTGGATAAATCCAAGTTGCATTTTATTCCATTTTCCATTTTCTTCCATTCCTTTATTCTATTCTTTCCTTCAAAATCTGCTCTAAAGGCTTTGCATACTATTGAAGTCAGATCAACAGGCCTGTAGCTTCCTGGATACCTTTTTCTCCTGCTATTCTTAAATCTGGGTACAATATTTGCTATTTTCCAAGTATGTAGTACCAGCTCTGATGTGGTACTGATTTATTAAGAAGTACTTGCTGTTTGACCTGAGATTCTATGTGCAAGTTCTTTCAGAATACAGGCACAGGGATTAACCAGTTCCCCACTACTTGAGTGCATTAAGTCCCTTGAGTTTTGCTTACACCTTGGTCATGACAGTTTCCATTTCCATACCCTCATTCCTATTTACGCTTTGCCTTTACTCCCATGGCCAACATTATTAGCCTTCCTGATTAGCCAATCTTAGCTTATCTTTAGCTACTACCCATCCTCTTCACTGCATAATGGCCCCATTTCTTTCTTTTTTCATTCTCTTTCGCTGATGAACCTTTTTTCAGATTCAAGCACCTAGGAACAAACAAACAACATGCATTCCAATGTGGCCAAGTGCAAAGCCACACATCTTGGAATCAAGAATGCTGGCTATACTCACAAGATGAGAGATGCTATCCAGAGAAACCATGGCCCTGAAGAAGATGTGGGGCACATGGTGATTAATCAACTGAACATGAGTTTTGGTACAATAATGGTGCTAATAGGACTGATGCAAGTCTTAGCTGTATAAACAAGGTGATGTCAAGTAAGAGCAGGGCAAGTTCTATTTCCTTTATAGTTGATAGGAGTGAATACAGCACCCAGATCTTACACTCTTGTGTTGCTAAATGAGGGATGGCTCAGAGACACGCTAGGAAAACCATTAAAAGTTTGGATAACATTTGTTATAGTGAACAATTCAAGGAGCATGATCAATTTGACTTTATAAAAAGAAAAGCTAATGGGGTCACTCAAACTTAGTCCATAAGCATCTCTGAAGAGAACAAAATTTGATAATCTGGCAGACAAGGGTATAAAAAGATCCAATGGCTGAAAGATAAAACTGGACATATTCAGACTAAAAATAAGGGGCAAATACCCAACAAGGAAGAGAATGAACCATTGGAACAATTTTATTCAATGTTGTGGTGGATTCTCCATTACTGACAATTTTTAAATCAAGATGGGATGCTTTATGTGATCCAACCACTAGAGGGACAAAGAACACTGCTGTCTTAGCCTGGGTTACAGACCCTGAAAGAAAGACAGGAAAGTAAGAATATGACCCAGGCACGGTCTTACAGATGAAACATACTGAGTCACTCTGCTGGGTAAATGTAACCCCTTGATTGACTTGTTTTTAAGCCATGCCATGTACTAATTTTTATATGCAAGGAAGTTTGCTCCAAACAAAAGTACCACAGCATGAGAAAATATTGATGGGAGAACTCATACTAAGGACGTTTTCCTGAACATTTGGAGAGGCTCAATTATGCATTGCATGGCTTTAAACAATGACAATTAGTAATACAAATAATTTGTGATTGGGAAAAGAAACACAACCTTTTAATAACATTTTGGTAGCAAAACTGCTACATGGATGACCAAATCACATGGCACAAACAGCAAATAGTGGGTTCCCACCACAGCCAGTTCATGAACAAACTACATTCCTTTGCCCAGAGTACTCAGCAAACACTTGGATAAAACACACACACATATTGCAATCTATGAATGGAGAATACACAAGCAGGAAAAGGGCTAAATTCAAGGAATATTTTTGGGGAGTTCACAGTCCCACCAGCTGTACTTTAAACTCTTGCTATGGACAACAGCAAAGCACACAGGCATACTCTAATAAAGCAGCAAACAATGGCTTTTCACCACCTTCTTTCAAGCCAAATTTATACCCAGCTGGTATAAGTAAACCTGATCTCAATCAAGCCAATGGAGCCTCACCAGTTTACACCAGCTGTTCAACCAGACTGGTTTTTCAGTGACGTGAATGCTAGAGTTGGTGTGAACTTGCCCTGTATTCACAAACATATGGGCTGTAATCTCAATGCTGAGCGGTAATGGCATGAAGGCTGGCTTCCTGTCATATCCTTACCTCTTCCACATGTATACCATACTCAAACAGACAAGGGGGTTGGCAGACAATGTGGGGCTCAGAGCCAAAAACCTCTGTGTTACAATCCCAAGTTCTGATGCTGATTTTCCACTGTGGCCTTGGGTAGTTTTTGGCTTTGCCTCAATTTCCCAGAGCTGATAATAGTTTCCTACCCTGCTGGCATGCTACAAAAAGGAATCAGTTAGTGTCACACATAGATAAATGGGTAGAGGGATGCTAAAAGTGCTGATGATGTTCAAAGAGAGGGGAAGCATTACTGCACACTCTTGTGGGGTCAGGGATTCATGTGGAAGCAGTTAAGAAGGGAAAGTCTTAGATTTAATCTCTGCTTGGGGGGGGAAATAGTAGTTATGAAGTCTAAAATGTTTAATGGGTTGCTAACTTCAGCTATCATGGCAACAAACTCAGTTTAAAGGCCTACATAGGTTCTTTTTGGGTAGAATTAAACCTTCCCCCCAGAAAGTTATTAACTCATAAAACAGCTTAAAGCCTAGCCCTTACAGTCTGTCCATATTTGATTAGCACAGTGTTAATCCCCAGCACAACAGCAGTGAGGCAATGCAACCCCTGGAGCAATCCTGATGTGAACGGACAGGAAGTTTATGTGAGAACTAGCCACTCACTGTGGCTCTGAGCATTAGCCCAGCTGTATGCATGAAAAGAAGTAAGTAGGGGTGTGAGAAACCCCTGTGCTCCTCTGCATAGAACACCTCAAAATGGAAAAGAAGAGAGTGGCCACTAAAGAGCCAAGACCCGCTCCTCCCATGGAGTGGCAAGACACTGGTGGGGAATGGGAAAAGCCCTGGGGTGTGTCTATGCTGATACTTAGGATCCACCCTGAGGTCCCCCTCCACTAGCCAGAGCCATGAGAGGCACCTGTGTCTTTATGTCACTTCAAGGCCACTGCACAGCACATGTCCTCTGCTCCTTGGGCATAGCCCTTCTAGGAACCAGCCTGTGGACCACCTGTCTACTTCTGAGGATGGCTCTAAGTATGGGCAATGAAGACAGCAAATGGAGGGCAGAAGGGCCAAAAGTCAAGAAGAGAGAACTGTGGGATTGCTGTTAGTGGACTTCCTGTGCTGAAGCCTTGCACAGCCACGTGCATTCCAAACAGACTGTGGTGAGGGGTGGGCAAGGGGCTGAGCAAGGGGGAGTTGACCGCATCTGGCAGTTCAGCAAAGCTGCTAGGGTCTGTGGGGATGGCCACCAGCAGGGGTGCTCAAACCCTGGTCCATGGAGCCATAGCATCTGGCATGGGTTGGGAAATTTGGCATTGTGGGGGCAGTGGCAATTAACACTGCCAATCTGAATCTGCTGCCAATTTCCAAGACCCACACAGCTAGATTGGGCCTGGGCCAGGCTGTTGCTGTGGGGCCAGATCAGGGCCATGCCAGCTGTTGCTGCACAGCCCGATCCAGGCTGGGCCAGGCTGTTTCCATGTCCTAGCCTGATGCCCCACTGCATCTGTCCAATGCGCTGGATCAGACCCATTGGCCAGATCGAACTTGTAAATAGACTCAATACTGACCAGCCAGCGTAGGGGGTGAAAAGGCTGGGCACCACTGCACCAAAAGATCGCCACCAGAGTTTGCAGTATGGTCAGTGGCTCTAGACTTCAGGACAGCCATAAGGTCAACCCTAGGCACAGCAGCTGGTCTACCTGCACTGACAAAGAATGGGAAGCATACTGTGCCAGGATAAGGGATGGCATTGCATACTTTGCCCCAGAAAAGCAGGGGGATGCTGGGTTGTGAAAGGTGAATTCTGAAAATCACCCTACAGCCCCTGCCCAGCACCTCAGGATGTGCACCTACACGCTGACTCAGTTGGACAAGACTGAAAGCTGTTGCTAGGCTAGCATATGACAGTCATGTGTGGTGCTCACATCACTCAGCCTGCCTGTCTACAGATGTGTGCTAGTTCTGTGACAACAGCAGCCAACACCAATACTGCTGTTGCCCAACTGCAATTTTTAGTTTCAGCCCCCCAAAAATAACCCAACAAAAGCAGCCACCTCAAATGCTCGAGACTAAGACCGCATTTGCTGCAACACATTTATTTTCCCCTCAGTATCAAATCTGCTCAGTTTACAAATTAAAACAGGATTTATATTTAACTGCCAGAACAGCCAGCTCAGTCCAGCATCTCAACATCAAGCTGTCTTCTGGCTGCTACGTGCATCAGTAAAAAAACCCTAAGGATTGTGAAATCACAAGGGATCAGACAATATAGTTGATGAGGTCCAGGCCATAATAAAATACACTTGCCTCTTACCCATGTTACTCATTCCTCCCTGCTGTCAGGAGTAAAAATCTTATTGATGTCAGTAAACCCAAGTAGATATGATATGAGTCAGGTATACGGGGTTGGGAGGGGGCAGATGAATGCAGTAACAAGGTGCTATTTTACAGAGACAGTTTTGGGCAATGGCCACACTTGAAGGCTAAGGAGAGTTTTAAAAATGAAGGGCTAGATTCCCATTTACAGCTAACTCTTGGCACTGCAAAAGGGACCTAAGAGTAGGGGTCAGAGCAGTGTAAAGTATAGTAGATATAAATGGAAAATTAGGGCAAGAAAAATCCCCAATCAACAGGGATCCTGGTTTTCCCTGATATAAAAACCACAAATTCTCTGATAAACCCCCCCAAATCTGCAATTAAAATGAAACTCCACTCTCTCTCTCTCTCTCTCTCTCTATATATATATATAGACACACACACACACACACACGTATCAACTGAACACAGTGTTTTCTTGATGTATTTACAATTTTAAAGAAATTTGGAAGCCTACCAGTACCTCAATCACTATAGTAAAATAAATTCTAAGTACCTATCAATTTTGGTATTTGATTTTAGGTTTTTTATCATGGAAAATTGTCTCCCTGTCCCCTTAGCTCATCAGGACACAGGTCCGGGCCCCTTACTCCTCATCCACAGCCTCCCAGTCATGCAGTTGCTCCTCACTCCACAACCACTGCCCATTGGGCCCTGCTGGTGGCTCTCACTCCCCAACCACTGCCCCAACCCCCGTTGGAGGGGTCGCCAGCCACCAGGGCTATGGGGCCAGGGACCAGGTCTACAGCCCCCTGTAGCAGTGCCCAAGCCCCAGCTGCCGCCTGCGGGAGACAGTGATGGCTGCTGCCCAAGTGCAGAGCCCGACTCTCCCTCCCCCATGGGCGGCACAGCCAGAGCAGAGCATATGGAGGGGGCGGGTGCAGGCTGCCTGCTGTGGGCTCCGGGATGGGAGGGAAGGGGCCAGCTCCCCGCTACTGTTCACACTTCCCAGGGAGCAGAGGGGGCACATGTCACCCAGATACATATGCAGGGTGGGGGTGGGCTGGCAGCTGAGGGCTTGGGCTCCCCACCCTGGTGCCCTCCTCTGGGGCCTCTGGGTGGGACCTGGCATGACATGGCAGTGTGGGGCCAGGTAAGGAAGCTCATAGTAGACACTGTGAGCTCTGCATTACCCTAGCAATGTGTCCTCTGTCCACCACAGAGCAGTGGGGGTGGCAATGCAAGGTTGTGCGCCTGGCTGCTCCGGGGTGGGCAAGGGGCACATTGCCAGGGCAGCGAGGGGCTCACAGCAACCGCAACGAGCTTCCGTGCCCAGCACCACTTTGCCCTGTTGCACCGGGTCCCGCCTGCTGGGCTGCAGAGACCCCAGGGGAGGGCAGAAAAGAGGGGAGCCAAGCCTGCAGCAGGGAGCCCACTCCTGCCTCGCACACAGATCTGGGGAGCATGAGCCCCCTTTGCTTCCTCGGGAGCACGCACAGCAGCAGGGAGCCAGCCCCATCCTTCCTGGCCCTCTGGATGAGCTGCCCACAGCCCATCCCACTTCTTGCCAGGGCCTCACAGCCACACATTGTAGCCCCAGGCCCCAAGCCCCACATACCACTCTGCTGGGCAGCAGCCCCAGCCCTGCCCTACCCAACTCCTTCCCCTACTCCCTCCCTGAGGGCCTCAATTCCCCTCCCCCCGCCCCCACTTACCTGTGGGAGCTGCATGTGTGAGGCTAGAAGGCTAGAACCCTGCCAGCCTGCAGAGAGCTCTTTGCAAAAGAGCAAAATCCGTGCGTTTCTCTGTTAAAATTAATAATCCACATTTTTCTTGGGTAAAATGGAAAATCTATATTTTTTTCCATTTCTCCATGGACTCTATCTGAGGTCAAACAGGTGTGGGTTTTGATCTTCATGCCTGACCTATTAGCTGTATGTAGCCCATTATAGTTCCTTAGAGGTTGTTTCTTGGAAGAGGAAAACACTGAAACAAAAATCCCTTCACTTAAAAAAAAATGCTGTGTATTTCTTTCAATTAACAAGAAATGAGAAAAGAATGGAAAGGAACAGTTTCAGAACCCATAGTGGGAATATTAGCAGTTTTTAGATTCATGTTTTTAGGCATGATTCTGGCAAGGGGGAATGAATATGAAAAATTAGTTCAGTTACAGGATTAATCAGGGGATCTGGGACAGAAGTTCAATTAACTGATTTAACCTAGAGCAGTTAACTCTGATATTACAGATTTATCTTAAACCAGCTTCAGACATTTGAAAGTGGATTATGTGCCCTGAACTTCTATTATAGATTTGAACCGGTTTCTGATCACTTATACCAGTTTATGTGTAACTTCTTTTTCTAGCTATTCTATCCTGAATCTTGTGATGTTGGAGGCTTTCTTCAATGCCTGAACTTCTGGCGTCATATTATTACAGAAGAATCTCAACTTTCATGAATGAAAAAAGTCCTAGACTTCACGGTTGTAAGGAAAAACTGGAAAATGTAACCTTTATGTGGCTCAAAAAAAAAAAAAGAAGGCATATATGGAGAATCCCCAAAGGAATGCTTTGTTTAAAAAACCCAAAAATCTCATGGATTTTTGAAGAAATCTCATCAATTTCTGAGGCTGACTCAGAATTTTGGAACATGTTAAAACATCAGCATTGGAAACTCACACACCAAAAACTTTCATAGACTGAAGCTCCCTTCATTAGATGCCACGAAAGGACATGCATAGAGCTGTGTACAAGGAAAAATACATTTAAATACAAAAGCAGAAGGGAAGGGCAAAGAACGGGAGAGGGAAGAGTATGGTGCTGTGGGGGGCACAGTGCTATCATAAAAAGCTAGGGGTAACCCAGAGAAAGAGAGAGATTTTTTCTCATATATTTTGTGTCATGCTGTTTTTTGAAGATGAAGACTGAAACTTATCCTAATAAGCATATGGACCATTTTGTTTGAATCAAGTTATGGAACGAGAAATAGCCTTTTTAACATATATTTTTGCCACCAAAACCAGTTTGATTTTTGAGAAAAAGGCACTGGGAGGGGAACAGTTCCTGTTTAACTTTTTTTTTCTTTACCAAGGTCATCATAGAAAATATTACCAAAGGGCCTTATTTTTTTTTAAATGAAGAAACAAAATAAAACAAAGATCTGGATGTTTACATTATGAACTTTTGGGAGAAACATAATCATTCACCAAAAAGTAATAAAAACTGTAACTTTGATTTTTCTTCCGAAAACGTTTTCACTTTCCAAGCACCTCTAGTTCTGAACCAGTTGTAGCCTTAGTCAGTTCTGTAGCTGGATAGAGAGGATTGAAATAATCAAATATGGAAGTCTTGATAGGTACAGATCACTAAGCCAGCTCCAATCCAATAAAAAAAAGCACTGTCTTCTTTTCACCTACAGAAGAAAAGGGCATTCTTCACCAATGAAAAAATGTGTTATAGCCTTAGGGTTTCTTGTGCAGATGGAAAGCTGTGACCTTGGCATGCAATACCACTTAGATCTCTTCTTAAAATAGCACACAAATGCACATGTAAAAGGTGAAAAAGATTTGGAAAACTGTGCCAACATAAATTGCCATCTGGCTTGAATATAGCCATCTTCACCATCCCAGGTACAGTATTTTTCTTCCAGCTGAGCTTTTTGTAAATCAGATTTATCTGTGTGGTTTAAAATGTGAGCTTAAAAGTTGCCTGGCATCAGATAACACTCTATAAACCCCAAGCAGCTGCAATGCTGTTCTTACCCTTCTTTATTAAGAACAAATGGCCTTTTTATACTTATTGCCTTGACAATTATCATTAATAACAATTGTCTTTAAAACAAGCCATTTGTGACACTCCCTTAAAGAGCTAGCATTACAATAAACAATAATTAAAGCATCATCAAACATACCAATCTGGGAACCAAACAGAATGATCTAATTAAAAACATTCTGCTGAAGCTAGGAGCCCATTCCCAGGGGTAGATAGCAATTAAAATGCAAATAAATTCAGTTACAGGACAGTCCAGTTAGCCCTCTGGGGATAAATTATAAACTATTCTGATCTATTGATTATCCTGGGTCTATTCCAGTAGTTAACAGTAGCGCTGAACAATAAGGCCCCTCCGCATCTTCCTGGCCTCACTGAATGAGAAGCTGAAACAACTGAGATGAGATGCCCAATTCAGGGCTAGTTTTTCAGAAGGTCTCAACTTACACTGAGACACCAGTGAGAGTGTCCTGCCTTTCAAAGGGGTCAGTACATTGGGGGGCTGACCTCTTATGAAAATCTGACTTGACAGCACAACTGTCAACCTGTAGTGCAGTGGTCCTCACCTTTTTAAACTTGAGGCACCCCTCAGAAAATGGCAGCTCTTAATTACTTGTTTTTTTTGACTACAGAACAACAGAAGAGCAATTCTTCTGGTGCAAAGAACTCAGAAAGACCACAACAAGTCAGCATGTTTTTAACACTACAGATTCCACACAAGCGTGCATGTGAACTTTGCAGCACCTCAAAGGCTTTTGAGGCACCACAAAGCACACCCCGGGCACATAATTTCGTTCTCTGTGCTGCAAATATGCAGCGCAGAGCCAAATTTAGATACCAGTAGGGTTACCATACATCTGGCTTTTCCTGGACATGTCCTCTTTTCAGCAGAATTTCATCTGAGCCTGCTAATTTGAATACATCCCGCCCCTCCAAGTGCCCCTTCACTAAGTCTGTGTTAACAGTTGGTGGGCTGGTGTCCCTCCTGTGTCTATCTGGTCCAGCTGGGAGATTTGTCTTGGTCCATGTCTAGGAATACAGATGCAAAGAACTCATTGAAGAGCTCAGCTTTGTCCCCCCACCCCCTCGTCAGCAATTGCCCTAGTTTGTCCTGTAGGGGTTCTATGCTAACCTGCACCTTCCTTTGGCTCCCTATATACCTGAAGAACAACTTTTTGTTGTCCTTAATTTTTGCCGCCAGCCTAAATTCTAATCCTGCTTTGACCTTCCTAATTGATTCCCTGCAAGTCTGAGCCAGGAAGATATACTTCTTCTGGGTAGCTACCCCCGTTTCCACAACCTGTATACTTCTTTCTTTGCCCTTAGGCTTTCTGGGACTTCCCTGTTCAGCCAAGAGGGATTCTTGGCCCCTTTGCCACTTTTATGTACAATGGGATTGTCTCCTTTTGCACCCATAGGATCACTTCCTTGAGGAATGACCACCCTTCCTGGACCCTCATTTTGCCAATGCTCTTGAGTTTTAATGCCTCACTAATTAATCTCTTGAGCATACTGAAGTTATCCTTCACATATGTGCCACTGCTAGCTGTCCCCAGGGAAATGCACGTGCACACCCATCTGGATATGCCCTCTGGGTTTATCATTTTGACACACCTAACAGGGTTAACATTGTGTGGTACATCACAGCACCCTTAAAAGGACCTCAAGACACCCCAGTTGAATCTCTGCCATAGTGTTATTAAAAAAATAAGGTCAGGGTTCCCTTGGACATCAAAAGATTGGTTAGAAAAAGGAACAGGATTTTAAGCATAATCAGTTTGCTGCTCCTATATATGACTTCTGGTTCCTGACTCAAGATTCTTGCCTTCATATGGGTAGAACTTGCTTTTAAAATATGGTCAAATCTGAGAGGGGTTTAATGGAAAACTGCTTTTTCAAGAAAATTATTTTTTTGAAGGAGTTATCTCCTTACCATGGAAAATTTCAAGTTTTCACAGAAAAAGAAAAACAAGTGACACATATTTCACCCAAGCAAAATGCTTTTGACTCAGATATCTTGCTACAGGGCTTCCTGGGGATTCTGGTTCAGTTTCCTCAATTGTGATGGCTCACAAATGGGCTACATTTGTCACGATGCAACATGAGAAGAGATTCCCATGATACCAACTGCCTCCGTGTCCATGACAGCCTAGCAAGCCTGTCCCACCCAGCAAGGAATAGGAGCATGTGACACTTGAATTAACTCCTCTGAACCAGCACAGTAATACGAGATGGTTTAGTCAGGGCTGATCCTACCTTGAGCAGGGTACTGGCACAAGGGAAGATTTAGGAATTCAAAAAAGAGGGTGCAGAAGATGCTACCAATGCAGCAGGGGTGGTTGCAGCCCACTGCGCCTCCTCTCCCCAGTGGACAGACTTGTACCCTGGCAGCAGCTGCTGGAGACTCTCTTGTTCAGGAAGCAGGTAAGACTCCCTCCCCACTCTTGACCCTCTGACCCTCCCATTCCTTCCCCCCCTCCTCTGGCAGCAGTTGCCCAGGGTTTGCCTCTGGGGATAGTAAGCAGTGACCTGCATGCTGCCACCACTGTCCTCAGCTGACCAGAGACAGGGGAATCCCCAGAGCCACCCCTGCTCTGCTCCAGCCAGGAGATTCTGTGAGCTGCAGCAGGGTGCTGAGCTTGGCTGGGAACAATGGCAACAGGTAGGTCTCCCACTTCCAGGCACTCCTACCCTCTGCCCAGTCCCACAGGGCATCCCTGGCTGACAAGGAGCAGGCACTGGAGAGAGGGAGGGGGAAGATCACCAATGACCACCATTCCTGGCCAGCACCTTGCATAGCTGCTCCCTGCCACTGAAGTCCCTGGGACAGTGGGCAAATGTGATAGAGAGGGAGGAAGCAGACCCGCTTGCTGCCACTGTCTGAGCCCAGCACTCTGTGCAGTCACTCTCCAAAGCCCCCAGCTGGAGTGGGGCAGAAGCGATCCTGGGGCTTGCCCCACCCCTAAGCTGGGTCAGCTGGCAACAGCAGCAGCAGTGGACAAGTCTTCCCTTCCTTACTTGCCCTCTGGTGGGTCCCCAAAGGTGTCCCACAACACCCCAGGGCTCCAGCCCTTCCTTAGACTCTGCAGTGTACAGGGTTGCACAGAACAGAG
Organism: Alligator mississippiensis; assembly: GCF_030867095.1. Lineage (NCBI taxonomy): Eukaryota > Metazoa > Chordata > Crocodylia > Alligatoridae > Alligator > Alligator mississippiensis. Next base: position 230,253,958 of record NC_081824.1, read on the forward strand.
CTGCCTGCAGGTGAAGTACACCATGGAAGAGGAAGAAATGACTGCAACACTGCCCCCAGTGCCTGACCCTGACCCCTCCCTCCCCCCGGCAGACCTGGCTGGATGAGTGACCCCACAAAGTCCCTTTCAGCCCTACAAACACAAAATCAAAATAGTTCTTACTTGGGGTAGGAGTATTTTTAGTTTCCTTTACTAGAAATGCAGCCTTTCTGTGGAAAGCAGAGCACTGTATGGATGGAACCTCTAATGGCTATTTTGTTTAATATTATTGATACAATGACTCCTAAGTGATCCCTCCCTGTCACAATACCTTAAAAATGAAGGTTGCTAAAAAAAAAAAAAAAAAAATAGGAAGGACCTCCAGAGCAGGTCTATGTAAAATATAAAATGCATACAATATCTAAAATACAAAATATGAACCCAAAATGAATATAAATATTAAGTTCTTTTCATGGAAGGACATAATGCCTGACACAAGCTTTCACTAACCTCCTTTAATTTTGTCTTTGCTTTTGTTGCTTGCTAACAGCATCTTACAAGGTAGGATGTTGATATCTGCTTGAAGATACAAGGCCAGCAAATCTGTGTAGTGCCAGCCAATTTGTCTAGTGAAGTAGGGCACCTAAATTGTTCTGAGTGGAACAAGCAAGATGAGATGCGATAAGATAAACAAATGTGAGAACGAAATGGGACTGAAGATTACAGTGTAATTGAAACAAAAAAAAAAAAAATCTGGAGACAGTTTGGAGGATTGTTAGCGTAAATAAGTACTACTGTGAGGACAATGCTATTTATTTATTTATTTGTTTGTTTTTTTTTTTACAGTAATGTGGGTACCCCCTAGTTTCCTAAAGTTCACAAAAGTCTTTAGACATATAGATGACTCCGAAACACAGGAAGGACCATTCTTCTCTCTAAGACACAAGCCATGGCCCTGCTGAAACAAATAGGAGTTTTTCAGCCTCATTTCAATCCAAGATTATGTCCTACCAATCAAAGCACAGACAACTCCAAAGCCAAAGAGATGTTCCTTTGTGCTGTGGTTTGAATTCAATAGCTACATGTCTAAAGCAATTTCATATTTAAAAGCTAAGACCAAAATTGACCAAAAAAGTTATCTAGTTATATTTTTAGCAGGTATAAACCAGCACAGCTCAACTGATTTCACTGGACCTACACCAATTAACACCTCCTTATAAGCTGTCTTTTGTTTGTAAAACAATTCTGCCGCACTTTATTTCTCATCTTGTTCTTTATGGCATGTAATTCTCTCCATGGAATCTGATATGCCAGTTCTAACTGACATGCACAAAGACATGTGATCTACTGCTCTCAGTATTTATTACTAGGGGACAGTGGATGACCATTCCAGTTTTTGTTATTACAAGTGAACAAAAGACATTTTTCCCTATTTCCAAATGTGCTAAATTTTATTTTGCCATAAAACCCGCTTTTTTCATGCTTTCTGTTATGTGGAAAGGCAGGTAATAAGGAGAAAACACATTTTTTTCTTACTAAACACTTCATCTCCATTTTTTGTAGGTGCAAAACCAGTTTACAGATATGGGGCACAGTGTACTAAGAAACTGTTCTGACAAAATGAGTATTCAGTAAAAGTAACATTTGCATGAATTACATAAAACAACATACCAGAATTTTACAAAACATTGCAAAAGCCATAAAATAGAGTATTTTTGCAATAATTTCATTTTTCATAGTGGGCATTTTATGAAATGAAAATATGCAGCTTGGTACCATGTGATTTACTAAACACAAAGGGTCGGACTCCCATTTGGGTGTCATCTCTACAAGCAAAAAGTTGTGCTCTTACTCTGTATTAGCTAACATGTGATAACTAACACAATGTATGGAGAATGACACACAATTTGATAAGTTAATGCTATCCCAGGTATGGGCTTGTGGGAATAAAAACTTGCTCCTGGACATGAGACAATAATTTAACCCCTGAGGAATCTATGGGCATCTGTAGAAGAGCGAAGATGCTGCTCCAATACACTGTAATTACAGCGCATCAGAGAAGACTCAATTAATCGAATCTACTGAAGCATGCTAATGAATGTGCCCCAGCAGCCTCCATGTCTCCTGTATTCAGTGTCCCTGCACTTCAAAATGGTGGCAGGGGCACTTTAACTAAAGCCCCCACTGCCATTTTGAAGCATGGGTCACTGAATACATGAGATGTCACAGGAGCTTTAATTAGAGTGGATCTAGGAGCTGCTCTAATCAAAGCACCCCCTAATTAAAGTGGCCTCTATTTAAAGCATCCCCTTATCCCCACCCCCAGAGCACATGCAAAGATAGCCTAAAGGACCATTTGGTTGCTAGAAGCCACCTTGTTCAAAGGTTTCAATCCCAGCAGATATATGGAGAGACTTGAGGCAATTCAACCTTATACCCTGCTGAAGTTAGCAGGCAAGAGCACTCAAGACAGATGCTACTGTCCAATATGATGGGGACTATAAGAGTCTGGAAGGTGACACTGAGATACAGCAGTGTCTGAGAACTGGGATCTTCAGAGACATTTTCCCTGTGTCTGAGAGCATAACAAGGGCAACACAAGATGAACTGCAAGTGAGCTCATTCGTAAGTTTTTAACTGTGATTAATAAATTAAGAGTTCATTAACTAACTCTAGAGTGGCACTGTGGTGACTGCATTTTGCTTCAGTGACTTTTGAAGTTCAGCTATCCAGGGGAAGATCCTGAGGGGGAGTGGTGGTGCGGACGCACTCTCCTTTCAGTCAAGGCTGCAGAAGCAGCAGTTGTGGACTTTTTTTTAAATTCCCAAAGAAATTTAGACTTCCCTCTCTCCTTTCCCCTCGTTGGCATGTCCTGTCCCCTCCATTCCTTCTTCCCCCACCTGCCACTGTCCCTGCTGACCTGGGGCCAGGGCTCCACAGTCACTCCTGCCCTGCTGCAGCCAAGTTCCACAGTCAGCCAGGCTCAGCTGGGGACAGCAGCAGTGATGGGTGGGTCCCTCCTCCCTGCTCATTTTCCTGGGACAGAGAGAAGAGCACAGGAGAAGAGAAGAGCACAGGGGAAGAGAACCCACCTGCCCCCACCAACATACTACCATTGCTGTCCCTGGCTGATTCCAGGTCCCCATGAAACCTGATCAAAGCAGAACAAGGAGCACCTCTGCAGCTTTCCTCTTCCCCCGACTCCTGGGGCAGCTGGAGACAACAGCAGCAGCCGTGGAGGTGGGAGGGTGAGGAAACAGGAGAGGGGATGTGTTGCTGACCACAAAAGGGAAGGGAGGGTGGAAAGAATAGGTCCTTACCTGTTTGGGGACTTAAAAATGTCTACCATGCCTGCTCTTGCTGCAGGGTATGCCCACCCAGTGAGGGGGTCACAATGGGGAGTAGGGGTGCAGCTACTCTGTAGTATCATTGGCTGCTCCTGCACCCTCCTTTCCAAAATCCTGGATGTGCCTATGCATCTATCCCATGTATGAGCCAGGACCCTGCTTTAGAAAACAGGGCATGTGGGATACCCAGCAATAAACATGTTCTAAAATGTGTGTGGATGCCTATTACTGATGCTTAGGTGAACAAAAATGTGAAAATGCTTATAGATGCTTTAGAAAAAAGATAGCAGTTGTAAACTGAACAAAATTCCCACAGTTCTTAGGGGTAGTATGCATGTTTTGCAAAATGAAGATAAGCAGGAGACCATTACTCCATCTGGGCAGAAATGGATTGCTCTTGGAAGGAAGAGACATCAAATTGCTTCTAGGAACTGTGTAAAAAATAAGCCTGGTCAAAAAAATGGCTTGCTAATTTGTATAAACACAAAGGTTCCTGAATGGATCCAAAGTAAAATTTACGTAAGATGCAGCATGCATGTTAAATAGAGAGCAATGGGAAAGCTAGAGGGGAGAATCTGGAACAATACAGAAACCCCTAAGAAGAGGAGCACCACCGAAATCCCCTCAGAAGAAGCAAAGGTCATGAAGCTGATGATGATGGAAACTGTCTGCCTGCATCCAAAGACTGGGCATCTTTTTACTAGGTTTAGCTCTATCTGGTAATCATCATAACCATGTAAATAAAAAGGTGACAATGTGCTGCCCTAAAATTCTACGCAAATAAACAACACTGCTTTCATTAAGTATACTTGCAAATTGGCCATGGACCATGTCCTGTACCCAACAGGCTGTTAATAAAATAAAGCAGAGTGAGGGGTACCCCCTCAGAAACATGCCAAGTGAGAAGCATGGCAATAGCAGCAGTTGTCGAAAACTCCATGTTGTGACTTGTGACAATCAATAAAATCCTAGTAAAGATGGAGCAGGTTTACCATGCTTAACTGGTCATGGTAAAACTTAAACTTACCCACAGCCTTCACCTTGATGCTAACACTTGCAAAAACAATGTACTGCCTTGTCTTCCCTGGGATTCAACCTCAAATCTGTCACCTGGGGTGAATTAAAGTGAAGTAAAAGCAGGTGTTTTTGTACACCCCCTTACCTGAAGCAATCAGTCCTCTTAACTTCTTGAGCTTCCTGATCACTGCAAGGGTTCATTGCCCCCAGGTTAGTCATTTTCACTGCTATAAATCAGGGGGAAAAGCCCATCAGATCAGAGTAGTGGCATTTTACTTTGCACAAGTGTAAACGATAACACAAAGTATATGACACAACAGTAAACTGAGGCTCCAGAGTCCATGCACCAGGCTGGCAGTTCAGCTGGTTTCCCATATTAGGAAAAGAAAAACCTCTAAAGGGTTTCAGATTTATTCACTAGCTTTCTGGGCAGCCCCAAATCAATAGGGTCCCTAGCCACATCACAGCTTCAATTCAGCAATCTGTAAAAACATGGAGTATAAACAAATCTGCTCCTGTTCCTAGAGCTTTCTGCACTGGCCTCTATTAAGAAAAACTCCATTCTGGCCCCCAGCAGCTCTGGGAGGCCCTCTGCCCACTTCTATAGCCTGGAGCCTAACTTGACTCAGCTGCACCTGATTATTTCAGGTGCAGGCTGGAAGGTAAGAGATTGTCCCCAGTTACCTTCAGACTCAGGAAGCTGCTCTCAGATGTGAATGCTGAGTGCCACGCCTGGATACATTTAACTTCTAAATCCTGTCTTACTTGGTGGCTCAGGGTGTTCTCTACATAAAGGATACGTGGGTTATGCTTCAGCTGCAGCTGCAAGACCCCCTACTTAAACACAGCCAAAGGGCTGTGCCAACCCTGCAGCAGGAAGAGTGACCACCTTTTCAAAATGGAAAGATGGGACATATGTCTATCCCCCCTCCCCACCCCACTGGCACAGCCAGAGCAGAGTCCATGGGGAGTGGGGGAGGATATGGGCTGCCTGCTGTGGGCTCAGGGCTCCCCTCCTTGCTATCCTCCCCCAGAAGCCCCGCTCTGGCCATGCCACCATGGCAAGGTGCCCCCTGCCCACTTGGCAGCATTGGGGGGCACAACCCCCGCTGTCGTCACAATCCCTGCTGCTGCTAGGTGGGCAGAGGGTGTCTTATTGTGGTGGCGCAAATGGTGCAGGGCTCCTGGTGGGGAGGGTAGCAGAACAGGGAGCCCCGAGCCCTGCAGTGGGCAGCCTGTATCTGCCTCCGCCCCATGCACAAAACTGAGGGTACCCGTGGCCCCACATACCCTCTTGCTGGGAGTGCATGCAGTGGTGGGGAGCCAGTCCCCCTACTAGCCCCTGGAGAAGCCATCCATGACTGTCCCACTCCCTGGCCGGGCCCTGCAGCTGCACATCCCCGACCCAGGGCCCATGCATTGCGCCAGCTGGGCAGCACCCCAGCCCCACCCCCACTCCCTCCCTCACTGTGGGGGCCTCAATCTGGCCCTCCCCCTTGCAGGCTGGAACTCTGCCAGTCTGCAAGGGGAAACCCTCTGATTCCCACATTTTTCCGCAGTGAATGGAAAACCTGGATCTCTGCACAATGCTGGGAATCCAGGACAAATGCTGTCCCAGAGTCATTCAGCCCAGGACCAGGACTTGATATTCACATTTCAGGGCTGTCCCACCCACTTAGAGATGGGTGGTCACACTAAACCAGAAGCAAGGGGTAATTCCCACTTTTATACAGGAAATCATAGAAGTTATGGTCACAAGCCAATGGGCAAAAGGGAGGGAACAAGTAAAAGGTAAAGAACCATCAGCAGCACTGTGGTAACATACACTCAGCACCTTAATATCCTTCTTGTACCTCTGGAGGTGTCTGCAAAGAAGGCTTCTGTCCCAGAGTGCTCAAACAACAGCCTGCAGCTGCCCCCAAGTCTAAGTCCAGCTCCTTGGCTAGGGACAGAAGTTACATATAAACCAGTTTAAGTGATCAGAAACTGGTTTAAACTTGTAACAGAATGGAAACTCAGTGCACATAAACCAGTTTCAAAATGACTGAAACTGGTTTAAAATAAATTGGTTGAATGGAGTATCAGACTTAACTGATTTGGGTCAAACCAGTTTATGAAACTTATATCCCAGATGCAGACCCCTTCCTGGTTCAAGTTAAATTATAGTCTCCCAGAATCCCAGCATGCTTTACACCTCTGGGCTAGGTTGTGCTGTGTACTCCAGAGAGCAGGGCTGGCTCCACCCCTCTACTCCCTAGCTGGAGCAGTGAAGGCTGGCTGACAACAGGGGAAGGGTGGCAAGCCTGGCTGGGTATGCAACCCAGTCTGTGGAGGAAGGACTACCCCCAATCCCCCCACCCCCCCTGGAAAACCCAGGCTGGGGCCTGGGGCCAGGGAGAGGGGTTAAACACCCCTTCCCCCATTCAAATTTACTGCTGGCTGCAACTGTAGACTACAAATCCTAGAGGCACCTGGAAACAGGAAGTGATGAGCAACCCTGCAGAATCCTGCTGCTGTCATTCTGGACTGTGAAGCCCAGAGACCTCTGGAACAGCAGGAAGAGGAAGCACACACAGGCAGAGACATGCTCTAGCATGCCCTGGCTTCTGGCCTGAGCCACTGCAGGCTGCAATTCCTGAATCAAAGGTAAATGTATGCTCACTTCTGTTTCAATTTAATCTGTGCATTTTAGCCTAACCTGCAAAGACTGAGTAGATTCAGCCTCAGGCTTTTTGACTCTCTGTACTTAGCTCTTCAGTCCACAGTCCTGGCTGACCACGTCAGGCTCCATATGTACACTGTTCTCTCTCTTCTCTTTACTCAAGCCTCTAGATTCCTCTTCTTTTTCCCCCTGACCTTCAGCCCCTGGGGGTTTCTGGGAGTTGTAGTCCAAATTAACAGTAATCACAGTTTTGCAAGTACTTTCCCCCCGGTCCCACCTGCTGTTACACACACTACATTCACATTACAGGGCCAATGCACACTGTTACTACAACCTAGACACATTGGATTAGTAGAAAAGTTAAATCACTGATGTCCTCCTCAACTAAAGAGGACTATCCTGGGTAAGCATACCACTCCCCTTCACAGCAACAGAAGTCTCTCATTCAAACCAAAGAGCTCCCGTGTTATGGTTTGAAGAGCTTAGGAAGAAACTCAGTTGAGACAAATTTCAATACCCTCCCCACTGCAGCCTAACTACCAATTCTTTTTGTCCTAGGCAGTCCATTCTGATGCAAAGTGTCATTACACATCTCTCATGGAGGCCTTTTGAGAGGGGCAGAAAGTCCACGGGAGGTTTTTCATTGGAAAGGGAGAGAGAGAACCAGAAGCAAGGCTGGAGAGGTCAAAAATATAAGAAATGGATAGCTACCATGTGAAACAATGTTGTACCTAGCTGAGCCGGGAGAGAAGGGAGTACATTTTCATTGCTTTTGTGTACTATTCTGTCCCTTTGACTTCCACTGATCTCCATGAAAGTTGCCTGGCTCAATTCCTGAACGGCAAGCTGGCACTATACCCCTAGATGTCTCTGTTCAGTCACGCACCATTGCAAAGAACTAGAAGCAATTAAAAATTGCAGTGGAACCTCTTATTTATAGAGGCAGCTTTCCACAGAGAATCTAATCTTGTGTTACAAAAAAAGCCCCTATCTACAGTCCCATATGTAATTAAGTTTCACTATATAGGATGTGTAGTCTAATGAACACAAACTTTAATTATGCCACAGTCTCTTGTAAGTGATTGCTGAACTAGGTAAGCAATAAATGTGTCCTTACTATTACTGGCTTGTAGACTCAAGTGACACAATCAAGAAATGTTCCCAATTTCCATGGAGGTTAAATAAGGTAAATTAATGACAAAGCTGAATAGCCAGCCCAGCAGAAATGACTGTTTTCTTCTGCCATGTGTGGGCTAGGAGATGGTGAGTAAACACAGAAAGAGATACTATAAAACACATTAATATGTACAATTTGTTTTATTTTTTTCCCCAGTTCAGTGGCCTGTCTCTTGTTCAGGGTAAGACAGCTGTCAACTGCTTGTAGGGGCTGCTAGGAACCAGCTCAACTCTTACAAAGATACAGAGATCAAACACCTTTCAGAAGAACTTAGCTTTGAAACAAGACGGTCTGAGATAGAGACAGCATAAATTAACAGAGAGCTCTAAACACCTGCGTCAAGCAGAATCCTGCGATCAAGGCTTCTGCTAAGGATAATGCACCCAGCCGCCACTTTGAATAAAGCAGAGGCTACAAAGGCTCAGAGGACAGTGTGGCACCTAACTCCCACAGAAAGTTATTGGGAGTGGGGGGCCCAGTTCCTGAAGGGGCCTGTGAAAATCCACTTGTACAAAGGCACTGAGGTTTGGGGCACATTCAGCACTCCACAGGCTCTCCCTGTAAAATCTGGAGCTGTATTCACAGTTCATGCGACTTAGGAGCAAGGATGTGATCTATAGATAGCCAAATAGAAGGCTTCTTGCCCTAGGGACTCGTGCAGCAGATAAGTAATTCTGAGTGCAAAAAAAGTCCCTGCTTGTATCTCTCCCCAATAGGAAGGAAGACAAGGTGTGTGACCTGCCTCTTCCCCGCCCCCCTCCCCAGTCCTACTTAGTGGAACTGGAAAAACCACAGTTTGTTAATACGCAGACCAGTAGGCCTGTGCGAAGCGACTAGTATTCACTTTGGGTTCGGCTGATTTGGGGACAGTGATTTGAATCACTGTCCTGAATCGATTTGGCTAAATCTCTGAATCTCACAGGTCCATCCCCCACCTGCTCTCCCAGCCTGGCAATGGCTGCCCCGCCTGCCCCAGCTTCTGGCTCTTTGAAAAAGAAAAGAAGCCCCGACTCACTGGGTGCTGCTGGGCAGGGGGCAATCCTTGCTGCCCCCCACTGACCCTTGCTGTCTGGGGGGCTCTGCCATGAGCTTCCTGACCCCCTTCCCCCCCCCCCCCCCACTCTCCCAACGCCCCACCATGGCTGCCCTGCCCACCCCAGCTCTGGCCCTTTAAGATAATAAAAAACCCGTCTCACCAGTTCTTGCCTGGCAGGGGTGATCCCCGCTGCCCCCCAACTGCCCCCTGCCATGGGAGCGGCTCTTCCATGAGCCTCCAAGGCCACTGCAGGAGCCAATGAGTCCAGGGGGCTTTTTTGTTTTTTTGTTTTTTCTTAAAGGGCCAGAGTTTGGACAGACTGGGACAGCGGCGGGGGAGGGGGCGGGGGGGTCGTGGCAGAGCCACCCATGCAGCGTGGGGCAGTGGGGATCACCCCCTGCCCAGCAGCACCTGGTGAGTTGGGGCTTTTTTTTTAAAGCATGGGGAGCTGGGGCGGGTGGGGCAGCCATGGGGGGGCTGGGGAAGCAGGTAAAGAATGAGGCCTGGCAGGAGTACCCCCATGGTCCCCTCCCTACTCCTCCAGCCCTCCCTCCCTCATCCTTACTTACCAGCTCCAAGTCAGGGTCCAGCTCCCTGCTGCAGTGGGCAGGGACTGCCCAAAGCATTGATGCTTTCTGAACCTTTTCCAAATCTACACAGATTGTGTACCCACTTTTCTTTGCCAAGTAAGTAGGTAGAGAGGAGTGAAGAATGGAAGTAGCTGGCATCAGTCAACAGAACTGAGCCAGCCTGCTGAGACTGATAATAATTTACCTATGGTAAATTAAAGGGGGGGAAGGGGGTGCGTAGGGAAGGAATTGTGCCCTAACAATCTCAACTGCTCATGCTGACAAAATCACATGCTAAACCACACAGAGGGCACACTGCACAACCTAGCCCTGAGAAAGAGGAGCCACAAAATGTACCTTTTGCACACGTCGAAGGAATGAAAGCTCCCAAAAGTCCCAGTTTCAAAGAAACACACTTGTACTTTGTGGAGTTCATCTCAAAGAAACATTTAGCACCATTGACTGAGAGCAGACCAAGTTCTGCATCGTTCCACATGAAAAACCCTGCCACTGCTGAGGAGTGGACATGCAGCTTCTGCTCTATTTCAATTTTTTCCCTTCATTTCCATACAGTACCGCTCCATCCAAACTGATTCCAAGATAAGTCACTCATTTCAGATCCAGACATTCTTTTGTCCTAGACAAACCTGGTATTAACTCACCATTTATTACTGTAAATTATTAACATAAAGAATGCTGACTCATGAATCTGGACAATGGAACAATTTGCCCTGTTCAAAAAAGTAATCCGCCATCATTTTAAGCTCTCCCTGCCATTTTTCTTGGTCAGGCTCCTCACTTCCAGCCTTTATGTCATATTTTAATAGCCTTTGTGACATTTTTCAGAGAATATTGCTAATTGCATTGTATATAGCAATACTCTTTAAGAACAAATGCAAAGAGAACATAAAGGGGAGTACAAACAAATATTAAGGGTGTTTTCCAGAGGCTTGCAAAAAGGCAATGACTTTTTTTCTTCAAGTAAAAAAATTTTGGCTCATCCTACAGCCAAACATAATCCAATCCAAAAATGACAGAATGCAGATCTTTGCATAAGCCTCTGTTATTAGAGAGGGAAAGAGACAGATAAAAGAGAGATAAAGGAGTGTTAGGAGAAACAATATTGTAAAGACAAAAAATCACTCCTGGAAAAAGGAAACAGACTTTTCCATCTGGATCAGAGTATTAGAATACCAATGCCAATATTCTCCCTTCACTTAGTTCTTTACAGTCTGGCTTGAAAACGACCCATAATCAACCCTGTCAGATTTGCAAAATGGAAGTATTTTACTGGAACCTCAAAATTATTGAACAGCATAAAAAATAAAAATATGCAAATGTTATGTGGTGGGGTTTTTTGGTCCTTAAGTGAGCTTATTGCTGTAAAGAGCAAATATTTGGCTCACGCTGCTCATCATCAATTCTTAGAACTTTAATATTCCAGTCACGCTCCACATCTGTATTACTGTCCTCTTCTACAGACATGCTCACTCATCTTTAGGAGCACAGTGACTTGTAATGTGTCCTCTCACAACTCCACACACATGAAGGACAAAATATGAACTCTTTAAGGAGGCCTGAAGATGAAAACTGATCAAGTAACAAACATTTTCTTACAAATACAAGCCTTCTGTGAACTTTCCTGAATTATCGTACATTTTGTCCTCTTTTACCATCGTCTATTTTTACAGGGTTGAATTTGCTGTATGAACATGATCATTATTGTACATCTAGCCACGCTTCCCATAATGCTCTTGGCTACTTGTACAATGCTGTATATATAGAGAAAAATCTCTCTCAGCTTTGAAGTAATGAGCTTGTGCCCCAAAACATGACATTTGATTACTTTTGTCCTAGCATGAGCAGTCAAAATTGGCTAGCTAACATCAATGCCCATGTCTGGACACCTCAATGATGGGTCTGATTTACTCAGATGCTGGGTAGGGGTGTCAAAGCGGGCCCTATTCGATTTGGATTTGGCCCTAATCAGGGACAGCAATTCAATTTGTTGATTCAGATCACTGTCCCTGATTGGATTCAGCCGAATCTGAATCTGAAGATTCGATGCTGATTCAGAGAATCAGCGATTCAGACATAGACACAGCTTTAAATGTTTTTTCTACATGCCTCGAGGTACCAGCATAGCTCGTGAATGCTGCAATGCTGGGGCGCGTGGAGCATCCCACAGGAGTGTGTGGGGGCCCTCCACATGCTTGGCGGCGAACCCGGAAGTGGACCAGAGACCGGAAGTACTTTCAGTCCATTTCTGGGTCCACTGGGAAGCACGCAGGGAGGCCCCCTGTGCCCCTCCAGACCCAAGAGGCACTGGTTGCCAAGCTAGGGGGATACAGGGGGCCCCCCCACGCACTCCCAGGCACACCTGATAGTGGACCAGAAGTTCTTCTGGTCTACTTCCAGCTCTACTGCCGAGCGTGCTGGGGAGTTCCCTGCACTCCTATGGGATGCTCCATGCGCTCCACCATCGCAGCATTCACAAGCTGACTGCTACCTAGAGGTATATATAAAAAACATTTAAACTGTGTCTATGTCCAAATCTCTCCAAATCGATTTGGAGGGTTCTGATTCGATTCAGAGAGAATAAAGGGTCCTCTGATTCGAATCAGATTCAGAGATTCAGCCACCCAATCAGTTCGAATCTCTGCTGAATTGAATCAGGGACTGAAGCTCTGCACAGCCCTCATGCTGGGCACCCTGGAGTTCTTACTGACTACAGCGGACTAGCAGAGCACTCAACACTTTTGGAAATCAAACTGTTGATGCATATGCCTAAACATGGAGTTGGGAGGCAGAGTTTAGGTACTCACTTTTGGCAAATCTTTGACAGTGTTGGAGAAGACCTTGAAATGAAAAGGACAAAGGGAGTCAGAGAGGTCTGAGTAAGATGAAAAAGGAAATACCAAACAGATTGTGAAAACAGGGGACAAAGAGCCATAAAAGAGTGGGTAGATGGGGCCAGTACTAGGCCAGTAAAACAAACACACACTTCAGGGAGTTATTTTATATTGAATAGAAGGGAAAGGCAAAGATAACTCTAAGATGCCCACATCCTTAGTCGTTGCAAGAACCACACTCCAAAAAGTGCCTCAAAGTATTTCAGGATTTAAGTGCCTCAAAATATTTCAGGATTTAATTTAAGGCAACATAACGGTTGAAGAGCCAGTGGGTAAATGCACCAACTTTTTACTTTCAAAGAATTAAATTCAAACTTTGCCTTAGACCAAGACATCTTTAACTTAAGACACTATGTAAGCACAAGTTTAAGTCCAATGTTAGTTACAAGAGCTTCAGTCCATGGGCCATAGTAAGAATGGAGAATGATTTGTTATCTTATTTCTCCTTGATGCACATATTTACTTTATCAGAGTAATTCTTTGTTCACTAATAGAATGATTTTCAATAGGAGGATTTCTGCTGATTAAGATTCAGAGCTTTGTGAAAGGTTACACAGCATTACTTGCACCTGTAAGTAAGTAACCCAGTCACATAAAATACTGTAGTCTCTCACTTTCCTGACCACTGTGCAGGATTGTCCACTTAAAACTGAAAAGGAACCCAAAATACTTGTGTGTAAAACTCTTCAGTATGCTGCCTTTTTCAAGCTGATACAGAAATTATTTAAATGATTTCTTTTCATGGAAAAAAATCATTCAGAGTTTATGGGTGGGATATTTTCTAATGCAGCAATGTAAATATAAACCCACAAATTTTCTTCTTAAAAATACAAGATATTTAAAGCTGAGCTTTTTTCCCAAACTATCTAATTAAAATGGACACTTTTAGAAAATGAAATGGCCCTATTCTTTTTAATTTCTGCAACTACATTATCTTTTCTGAATCCATTCTTTCCTCCCTCTCTTCCAAGATATCATTTGCTCTGTATTTGGTGGCCATATTCCAGGGTGTTCTGTGTCAAATGGCTGTTTCATATTTTTTGTAAGCATTTAAATGGTTACAAGCAAAGCAACAATTCAGCTATTGCAAAAACAAGAGGACACTGTTATGCCAATACTTGTAGGAAAAGTAAATATTGTTCCATCTCTAACACTTACTCTAAGCCACCTCCCCTCCCTCCCACATATGTATTTGTTTCTCCTAGGAGTAAATTTATGTTAAAAACATAGTGTAAGAAGTGCTGTAACAATTTAATAAGGCAGAACAAAAAGATAAATTCCTTTGTCTATGTAATCCATGGAGGTCCTGATCCTGGAAACATTTACACACGCATTTATAGCTTTAGTCATATGAGTAGTCCCCTTAGTAGTTGTGGGATTTACTCATATGCTAAAGTAAAGCCTATTAAATAACTGGTGTCTTAAATACTTTTAGTGCTATTCGTAACTTAGTGCTATGCCTTAACTTCACCCACTGCAAGTTTAGAAAACATCTGAGTAGCATAACTCTCTGTCTACTTCAGTTTTGTACCCATGGAAAAAAATCTTGCATGACATTTCAACAACACTGGCATCTGCCCAAGGTACCTGTAAAAGCATGTCAGAATTGAATGCAATCTAATATTAACCTAAAAGCCATAAAATATACTTTATATTTATAATACAGTTTCTGATAAAGAGAAATATTTTCTGTAGAATCATCAATATGTTTGTTCAGAAGCACACAATTCTGAACAATAATGACATATCTAGATATGCCATTATTGTTGCTAGGGTATCTTATTCACCTGTCCTTCATGTAACTGGCTCTCAAAATAGAATTGTATGTAAACTGGCAACTGTAATATTTAGAATGCTACATTGTACCTTGCAGAGAATTTTCCAGAAGGGTAAAGGTAAGAATCAGACTTGATTGGATGGGAATGGAGCACTGCAAAATTGTTACAGAACACAGCTGGGTTGCAGCCATCTTGGTAACCGTTTTTGGATTTCAGCACAGATGCTGACTAAAGAAAAAGAAACTAAACATGCTTTTCTTTCCCCTGCCCTTATTAGTAAAAAATGTTTCCTTCTGTCAGGGGTTTAGGTTGTAGCTGTGTTGGTCTAAGGACATAGGCAGACAAGGTTCCTAGGGTGAATCTGATATCTTTTATTAGACCAACCCAAATAGTTGAAGAATAGTTATTAAGCAAGCTTTCGGGTTCAAAAACCCTTCGTCAGGCTAAGGAAGTTTCAGCAGTTGGTGTGTGCTCTTCCTGGATGGAATGAAAAGTCCTTCTGTCAGAACACTTAAAGCAATGTGTGGCAAGAAAAGCACCTGAAGGCAGTAGGATGGATTCATAAAAATGTTTTCAGGAGCACTATTTAAAACATTTGCATTACTGTATTTTGTATGAGTGGCTGATTTAGAAAACTCTGAGAACAGGGCCAAGCCCAGGCAATTTCAGCAAGCTCTGCCCTAGTGTATTTTCCCACACCTTAGGGTGGTTCTGACTCAAGCAAGGCTCAAATATTTGCAGCTCCCAACAATATAAATGGAAGCTGTGGTCCCCCAGCACTTCAGGCCTTATTGGAATCCATTGCACATATACGTGCAAACACACATGGCCACCCTAACTGCTCCCTCCTCATTACGATGGGATATATATTTTGGTCCAGAAGGACCCCAATAGGAATCTTCAGCATCTCAAGTCTATGCTGGCTTTCTTGGTTCTGGGTACTGCTCACCTCCTTGAAGACAGCATGCAGCCAGCCTTTGCCAGGGACACTGCAGGCATACTCTCCTCCTTCCCCATCTTCTCTTCTTCCCCCCATGCCTCCTGTTGCCACCTGAAACTGAACCTTCAGTTGAGGCAGTGCCATGTGGTCTGCATGACAACTGTCCATGTGGCATGGTAACTAGTGGTCCCGTGGCTGTGCTTGGAAAGCATCAGAGGAGGGATGAGGATATCACCTCAGTACAAATCTGTCTTCTTAACCCCCATCATGAATATCTGGTGCTTCTAAAACAGCTGTGGGAAGGCAGGCCCAGGTTTCAGGGACCAGGTGATTGCCTCAGTCACAGCTATATGATAAATACTTTCTGGCTTCTGAAGATCAAAACATAGATGCCTGTATGAAGACGATCCTGGCTTTTTCCCAGTGCCAGCTGTACTCCAGTTGTGCTCCTCTGCATTTGGGATCCTGTCACTGTCTCCATACCACAGCTCACTGCTGTGCATGCATAGCTAGGTTGCAAAGGGCTTCACAACAACAGCTGACGCTTCCACAGACTTTTATTTTTTTTTGTTATTTAATTTGACTAAAACCCTGAACACTGATTAGATCCAAGCTGTAGCCTAACCCTTCCCAAATTATGTAATCCTCGAAATCCAAAAGCCTGGAAGGGCTTAAATCTGACAGCACGGGTGATGTCATACTTCTGAAAGGTTGCTATGGAAACAGTTCATGCTGCTGCCATATGCCTCTGGCAGACAGCATGAGAGCCCCAGCATCCTCTATGGAGCAACATGAGCGCACAATCACAGCAATCACTGAAATCTAGGAGATGTGTAATGAAGTGGCTGAGGAGATGTAAGCTGGCCCTTCAACTCTTTGTTCTTAATCTTTCCTCATCAATCTGACAGCTGAGCTACCAAAACTGTTCCTTTTACTTCTTCAAAATCAAGTCATCAACATCAGAGGCTAAGGAAATTCCCCTCCTGAGACACTCGCAGACACACACACACATGCCCCCAGCAAAAAGCTGACAAAGAGCCAGAGCCAAAAAATGGCCAAGAAAGGAGGCCCCAACTACCAATATACCCTTCCGTAAAACAGGAAACAAACCCAATTATTCCATGGAGAGACACTAGAAAAACAGCTAATTTATCTATGCCTTTGGCATCACAAGGATAAATATCAGACATTGGGGTTTAGCCTGGTTTAGATTGCTACCTATGGCACTGTTAGCAGTAGTGAACCTACATTTTCCTGGAAAGTGCAATTTGTAGCTCTTTCCTCAAGCACATGAAAGGGGGCTAAGGGGATGCCTGAATTGTTTCTACTGCTAAAAGCTAAGCCTCATCCACCTGCTCCCCGCTCTGTACACTACAAAGCTGGAACTGAGAGGCTGAGGGGGCTCCAGAAGCACACTCCAACACTGGAGTAACAAGCAGTTAGCACCCAGGGTGAACCCTTCAGGAGACCTGCATAGGGGGCAGTGGAGGGAATGATGGAGGAGAAGACAGACTGCCGTCTTACCCATACCGGGAACTCCTACAGAGTCCTGGCTGAGCTGCTGCTGCCATGTGCTCTGTCCACCCCAGCTGTTGCTATTAAAACAGCAGCAGCTGGGAACGGTTTTGGAGTTCCTAGCAGGGCAATGCTGTCAGGGCATGGACTCTGTGGGGCTGGGGGGCAATTCTGGCACCCATCCTAACTTGGTGTCTGGGGTGGATGCCCCTCTTGCCTGACCCTAGTTATGCTACTCCTCCCCACCACTGCTCTCAAGCACTCCAGAGACAGAGGGCCTGAGAGTGGTGAACAGGGCTGTGGCCTCAGTTCCACCTTAGGAGTGTGTGGAGTGGGTGGTCAGAGCTCAGTTTTTTATGTAGTCTCAAGAACACGAAGGATGCAATGTAGACACGGCCTCAGGGGAATGATTCCTGGCAAGGGATGGACAGTCAGACTTGGATTCTGGGACAAGCACAAGCAAGATCCAATCCTGGCTATGTAACCAGCATCCTTCTGGGCCAACCCATTAAGGCCTGAAGAAGGGATCCCCTGAACTAAAAGTCTGAACAAAGGAGCCTGCTCTCTACAGTTGCAGCTAAACCATAAAGAAGGACCTCCTGCACATGCTCTCCAGTATACTACACTGTATATACTTGACTGTGTTCTGCTCCAATGACGCAGGCAATATCCACATGCATGACAACTCTAGACTCAAGCAGCCACTGGCTTATGTACCAGCAGTGTGCGCTTTCTACTGCTATCCTCTTGCAAGTTCACATCTATGACCTTCTACTTTATGTTAGACATGACACAGTGAGTTAATGGTACTTGCAGCACCATAACGGAAATGAATGGTAAATAGTATGTAACTGTCCTGTTTCTTCAACGGGGCATCTTGTATAGGATGGTTTGGAAAGGGCTGATGCTGACCTAGTCAGGGGGCTCAACTAAATGACCTATGGAGGTCCCTTCCAGCCTAATTCCTCTATAATTCTATGATTCAGTGTCCCTGCCCTGTGGAGCCAATGCTTCTTTATGTTCTGTCCCCTCCCATTTACAATTGTGCTTGCTAGCTATGGAGAGCAGGGCTGCTGGCAGGTACAGGGCCACAGCTAGCCCTTCCACTCTTCTCTGCACAAGAAAGGGAAGAATGTGGCCTCCACCAAGCAAAACAAAGGGTTCATCTGGCAAAATAGCACCCAAAACATCATCATCTGAGTAGTTCCACAGACATCCGCGGGCAGGATCCCACAAGAAAACAGTGATAGATTCAACCTCTGATAGTGCAGAAAGGGAATATACATGTAAATGTATGTATTGGCCTATGGAGAGATGACAATTCCTAAATTCCTGTAAAAAACATTTCTCCCTTTTCTAATGATGGCTCCAGTTCTGCAAAGCACTCATATAGGCGCTTACCTTCCACTGGAGACAGTGAGACAACTTGCAGGTGGGTGTGCTTTGTTGAATTAGTTTGGTTATCTTTGCTTTAAGGATTTCATATGGGCCACCTACTAGAGGCAGGAATTATAGAAGAGTTTCAGCTTCCATCTTAACCCTGTCCACTTTCACTTGCACCCTGGATCCCAATTCCCCAGATTTGTAATTCTAGATAGTGCAGAGCAATGCTTGAAAATATGACCCACACCAGAAAGCATGTAGAGAATCCATTACTTTTAAAGAAACTTCACAAATTTTGAATGCTGTGACCTGGCTCTGCTGAGATTTTGTCCCCCACACCCTTTTCTTTTCTTAAAGGCCTAACCCTGCATTTCCAAGTGTCATAGGCATAGTCATAGAGATGTAGGGCTGGAAGGGACCTCCAGAGGTGAGCTAGTCCAACCCCTGGCTTGAGGCAGGATCATCCCTATCCAAACCATCCTACACAAATCCATAATCTAGACTCTATATTAAACTACCATCAACCCTGACATATAACACAGACCTTACACATTAACCTGCCACAGATAAAGCAGGGGAATCATGGCAGTCAATGTTCTGCTTCTATGAAATGTTGTCAATATATGCTCAAGAGATCCCAGGTAGAGGGCCATGCTTATTCTTGCCCAGCTGATTAGCTTAAAGGGAAATAAATACTAATCAGATTTTGAATTACAGAAAGCATAGCCAAAGGGAAGTCTATAGTAATATTACTCTTTCCTCACCCAGAGGGAAGCATAGCCAAAGCACAGCCAAAACACTGGGAGAGTTGGTACGGTTCTAATTTGCTAGATCATCTCCTTTAATTATGACTATATTTTGTGAGTAATAAAAATTATTCTTTTAATTTAAATCCAAATAATCAGAGATTTTCTTTATCTTCCTCCCATACTCCCCTAGGCTGAAAGGACTAGTTTAGTGGACCAAGCAAATATTTTCTTAATCAACTAAGTCTGTATTGCTTCACCCTGCTTCTTAGAAGAGACCTGCTATGTCTTAAAACTAATTCGCTGAGACAAGCATCCATTCACAATAATTTTTAGGCTTCTTCCTCTCAGAACTTAGACCTTTTAGATCCAGATTTTCTTTGTTTTTTTCTTCATAAGACAGAAAGTTTCAATTTGCAAATATATCACCCTCCAAGATGTTTCAGTCTTTGTCTTTAGAGGGCATGGATGAGGCGGTATTTGAACCGTTGTCTCAAGAACATGGTAACTGCTTTGAATTAATCTCAGGATCTTGGCTGACCAGTAACTGCATAATTACTTCCCTACAACTCCCTCCCCAGAGGCTGGAATGGGCACTATGCAACTGTAGTAAAGCAAATAAAGAGATGACAAAAACTTGAAGTTACGATTCATGGATTATAAAGCATGAAGGAAACGTAGTGGTCATCTACTCTGACCTCCTAGATCGTGCCACAAATAAGCCCCACATCCTCTCTGAGTGCCACTCCGTTCCTCTCTGCCTACCTGAACTGCTACTTTGCTTTCTGATCTCTGCCCTTATATCCCCTGTCCAAGCTGCTGCTCTGCTTTCTGCTTCCTTCCTTGTGCTCTCTGCCTGAACTGATGCTCTACTTTCTGCTCCCTGCCCTATCTGTCACTGTGCTGACCATCCCCTCCCCAATCTGCTGTATGCCATACTCGGAGCTCCCCATGCCACTTGTGGGACATGTGACGTAGATTGGCTACCCCTGTCCTAGATCAGCCAAACTACTGGAGTGTCCTGAATTAACTCTTGTTTGAAGTAGGAAAGGTTTTTCAAAGTCTTAATTTAAAAGTTTCCTTTGATGGTATGGGATGGTTGGGATAGGGATGATCTTGCCTCAGGTAGAGAGTTGGACTAGCTGACCTCTGGAGGTCTTGTCCAGCCCTACTTCTCTATGATTCCATGATGGAGAATCTACCACAACAAGCTGGTAAATTGTGCCAATGGCTAATTGCCATCCCTATGGCAAATGTGTGCCTTCATTCTGCATAATTCAACCTCCAACCATGAGAGCCTGTTCCATGATGATTTATCAAATGGATAAAATGTTATACTGCATAGCCCATGAAGGCCAAAACAGAGAATGGTATCAGCTAAGGCTAGCGTTCTTGGAAGAACCTAAGGGATCCTCAGTTTTTTGGGCATGAGCATCTGGCTCCCTCAATCTTCCTTGAAATTTCAAGTCTAAACACCTTGCACAGCACAATAGCAGCATGTGACAATGACAACAATCATTCAGTGTGAAGTGCAAGTCCATTTTTCTAAGCTCATTCCTGACTGATCCCCTTCTTGGCATGCGTGTTTTTAATAGTTCTAAGCATGCTTCAAGTTAATTAAGAATAAGGTCAGTGCAAGGGGAGAGGGGAGTATTTCGTGAGACCTGCCAAAGCATTAATATTTCAGAACACCACTTTGTTTGACCAGTACCACCTTTCTGAGGAGATAAAATATTTAACCCCTCTGACTTCCAGACTTTTTGTCAATATGTTCCTGCTTTATCTGAGGTAAGGTTTATTAGAGCGTAGGCCATAAGCACAGAATAAAAAACTGAATTTCCCA